>NC_056728.1:920604091-920927512 GCF_019279795.1 Protopterus annectens
AAGTAAAACAAGAAACCATGAGTAAGGAAAAGTCTGGCAACAGACGCAGAAGTCTCAAAAAAATGAAGTCATCATCAACCTCATGCATACCTCCCATAAAGGGTCACCCTGAATAAAAGCACTCCAAATCTATTACTTTGAACCACAGCAACAATAAAAAATTGATAGGTTATTCTATTGTCAGGCACACTGAGTCATCACTCACAAGGTTGGGTAATTAGACGGTTACAGTGAGTTATTTATTAGGCAGCAGGATTTTCCTGCGTGAAATCTTTCCCTCACCTCAAGTGATGCCCAGATATAAAGAAAAAAATAATTGACTTCAATAATTGGTTAAACAGCTGTCATCATTCCAGGGGAATCCATCATGTGTCAGCACTGGAAGAGATGCTCAAACATCCAGCTTACTTAACTAATGATGTTCTCTGCTTCTCATTTCAAGGCTTTCACATACTGGCTAAAGTCTTTGCTCCAATGCCTTTTTAAGCAGAGTCCAGCTGATGGACAACTTAACTAATGTATCAGTCACAATCAATCAAAATCACAATAAGTCACAATCGGAGCACATTAAGGTTGTTCTATTTAATAGTAAAAGCCTAAACAATGAATTGCTTGACCTTGGGGCATTCCTGCATTTGAAAAAACATCCATGTCTGCACTGTTGCTTAAACCTGGTTTAAATGTAAAGAGAGCACTCCCTCTAGACTGGGTTTTGTGCTTTTCATGCCTTCATACTCACTGGCAGCTGTGGCTTAGTCTCCATATTTGTCAAGGAGCATACTACCTCCAGTCAGATCCCCAGGGACACTAAAACTGAACTCATTGGTCTACAGATAACTCAAGGTAGAGTTAATGATCAACTAATAACTTGTTACAGAACCCCTTTGTCTCTTGAAGACTACGTAACATTTAGTGTTCTAAATAATTTTGCATTATCAAAAACTCCCATATTTTGTGTGACTTTAACTACTTTTAATAAATTGGGACACCTATACCTCCAACGCAGGATATACCCAAACATTCCTTGACTTAATGAACAAAGATTCCATTGACCAATTGGTAAATAAACCTACTAGACAGCACAGCATCCTGGACTTGATTCTTACAAATATGGCCACCTCTTGTACTAAATATCTGGTATTTCGTTTCCCAATGAAGTCTGATCATAAACTTGTGACCTTTGTATTTAAGCTCCCAAAAGTTCTTATGGCAAATGATATGGAATTTAATTACTTCAAACAAGCCAAGCTCAACCTATTATGCGACAAAATAAATAAATGCACATATGACTACATCTCCCCTGATCTTAATACAGCAGCAAGCATCACTAAGGAATTCCATGCCAATTTAGAAAATTGAATAGAACTAATGGTCCATACCAGATCCAATTCCCATGAGAAATTCAAAAATAAGTCAGCCTAGTGCTTCATTTCCATAAATAAACTAGACAACAAAAGAAAAAAATTCCTAAATTATTTTGCAAATCCAAACCCATCTTCTCAAGGCTAACATCAAAAACATTACAAATACCTGAAGAGCACTATCAGGTCAAGTAAAGAAGTCCATGAACTTAGGCTAGCCTCTGCAGCTACGAGAAATTACACATTTATCTTCAGCTATGTTACAGAAGTAAAAGCAGTACCCTATATTAATAAGTTCTGAGCACTAATGGGACTTTTTTCTGAAGCAGCTGACAGTGCCAATCTCCTTGTGAACACATTTATTGCAAATGTCATACCTGAGACTTCTTATCATCTCAGTCCCTGAATATCTGAATCCATTACTCCCATAATTATTTCTAAAGATCTTTTACTGAAGGTACTATCCAAGACCAAATCAGCACCTGGCAAACTGGTTACTTAATTAATATGTTAATCATGCCCTAGCAGGCACACTTTTCAAACTGTTTAAATTTAGCTACTAGTTTTGTCCCTGTTGACTGGGGCACAGCAGTAAGGTAAGGGTGAACTTACAACTGATCTGGGTAATTACAGACCTATAAGCCTCACAAGTTTCATCTGTTAAGCCAGGGCTCTGCAACCTGCGGCTCTGGAGCCGCATGTGGCTCTTTCACCCCTCTGCATTGGCTCCCTGCAGCTTTGAAAAATAATGGCCACTCTACCACACACACACACACACACACACACACACACACACACACACACACACACACACACACACACACACACACACACACACACACACACACACACAGTGATCGAGTGATGGACTTTAAATATTGCTCTTATAAACTTAGAAACTTGCTAGAATAGCATGGTTTCTGTTAATATGCATTTTACACACACACACACACACACACACACACACGCACACACGCACACACGCACACACGCACACGCACGCACACGCACGCACACACACACACACACACACACACACACACACACACACACACACACACACACACACACACAGTTACCTCTCGTGCAGATTTTAGCTGAATGTCCTAGCTTTTGCCTCATATTTTTGGTCTGTTTCTTATAAAATTGTGGTTTTCTGGCAAATCACTGAGGGCTGAAGTCAGAAAAAATAGACATTTGAGTTTCAGACTTTACACCCTTCTGAAAATTCATCCTAATGCAAAATCTGTTATTCTATTATCTTTCTAAGTTTGTAAGAGTAATATTTAAAAGTGTCCCTATTTTTGGGCCTTTCTGCCCCATTATTTATGAATTTGTCCAGATTTCTTGTTCTAAGAGGTCAAGAGATATGACACACACACAAACACACACACACACACACACACACACACACACACACACACACACACACACACACTGAAAGCGATTGAGCAACCCCAACAAAGGAACAAAAATAGGGAAGGATTTTAATAGTGCTCTTATAAACTTAGTTCTTTTATATTTAATATAATAATTATATATAAAACTTTCTACGCTGTGTTATCTTCATTTTAGGGGTCAAATCGGTTTTGTGGCTCCAGATGAATTTTATTTGGTGGGAGGAGCCAAAATGGCTCTTTTGATAGTGAAGGTTGCAGACCCCTGTGCTAAGCCATGAAAACTATTATAAAGTATGATATCAAGAACCTTGTTAGACATGACCCCAAAAGTCTGGCTTTGTGAAGGCTAGATCCTTATCAATTTAATCTGGTAAACTTCTTCAAAAAGGCTACTGAGGCTGTAGATGATGTAAACAGTGCATCTTGCCCTGATCAAGCCTTTGACCCCATTCAACACTGTTGGCATCATACTAAAGATAAATGCTTTAAAATAGACCTGCATATGGTAAGATGTCTGAAAGACAAAACCAACACGATGCGAGCTGTAGTTGCCTCATCAGAGAGTGTAATGCTGACCAATGATGTCCTTCAGGACTCAGTGCTGGAACCTCTCATTTTTGGTATTTACTTCTCAAATCTCTAAACAGAGATGAAAGGCCTCTGCCTACCAAAATTTGCAGATGATTGTGACCTGGGGTTGTTGTTAATTCATCCTATGACACCTAACACTCCAGATGGATCTCTCCTTAGTAAATTCTTGGTGTACTAAAAATGGTCTCAATCTAAATGCTATAAAATGCAGTATCATTACTTTTAGTAGACAATGGTCTGCATTACACACCTCTACAAAAACAAAAATGCAGTTAGGGACCTAGATACTTGGGTTGGTACCTCCCTCTCTTTTGACCATCATGTGATAACAGTTGTGAGGAAATCCTGTTATATTGCCCAGATCATTACCAAGGTCTAAAGAGAAATCACTCCCTTATACTCAGCATTGATCAAACCAAATATGGAGTACAATGGCCCTTTTGTGGTGTATCTCATCAAGGTATCAAATAATTATTAAGATCCCAAAGGTTCCTAACAAAAAGATACCAAGAGAAGCTGGAAGCTGTATCCCTTTATTCAGTGCCTAATATGGTTTTAAGGAGAGAGATCTTGGTCATACTTATCACATTAGAGACTCAATTATCCTTGACCTCCTGTTTCTTCACAAGTCCAAAATATCCACCAATCCTAGAAAAAGGAACCTACAGTTTCACCAAGAGATAAATAAAACATGATGGGGGGGCAGATATGTAACCCAGCACCTCCAAAAACTCTGGAATAAATGAACAACTCACTATCTTCCTTTAGACATTAACTAGATGATGGGATGATTATCCACAAAGTTAGCCCAGGATTGACCAGTATGGACATACTGGAGAAAGAAGGTGCTGCCTCAGGGCCTGTACTAGCAAGATGATAACAGTCATGAGACTCATTGGCCTTGGAATATATGTTGCCCCCCTGCCATCACTGGTATATGTCTTGTAGAACGTCTCCACTTATTATCCCACCACAGACAAATATGACTACTGCACTGTAGCAGTCATAACCAAACATTTGTTTGTAGCCACTTAGTCCTCTAAATTCAGGAATTACTGTAAAAACTAGTTACTTACTATTAACCATTATTGGTAATAGTCACAAATGGTAGAGATCCCCAGCAAACATTGTCCTTTAGTCTGCTGTTTATGCTAAATTTTATTAATTCATATATAGAGGTAGTGGTGCATCTGTTCCCATGTGATGGCACCATAATGCTAACTTTAAAAATAAATCCATATGCTTAAAATCCTCATATTAACAAACTTTATAAATTAAAGAACGTGGACATATAGAAAAGATCTAAATGCCATCATTATAAAAGGAATTACATTTCTAAAGCTTACCAATTGAAAATACAACCATAAGACCTTCTTCAGGTATATTGGAAAGCTTAGAAGTAACCAACAATTCTGTATTCAAATTATCTCTCATAATACTGCCGTCTCTGACTACAGTGATATTGCTAATATTCTTGCAGGCCATTTTCTTCACACATCTCCTTCTGATATTATTCTAGAGCCGTACTTTTAGCACTTTCCAAAATTGAAAATTACAAGTTCATTTGGTACTGGCAATATACATTGACATCTGCTTAGAGCTTTTAAGTCCCCCCTAACAACATTTCTCTGTCAGGTCTTCAACAAGAGTCTTGTCTCTGGTTACTACCCCAAGATGTGGAGAACAGCAGCTGCGGTGCTGGGAATTTAGCAGCTGTTAAGTCTTACTAGTATTATTTACATGACGATGGATTATGTTACAACCAAAGTAAGAAACAAAGATGCTGTGACCTCATGTCACTGGATACACACCAGTATAGCTTTGTAAAAGGCATATCCTACCTATTCAATGTAACTGAGTTTGTCCAAAGTATAATTGAGGCCATGGGTAAAAGGCATACAGTCCATGACGCCTGTCTGCCTGCATGCCTGCACCTTACTAATGTGTTTAACACTATCCCCCATGCTTGCACTACTAACAAACTCTCCAGCTCAACATTTACCCTTACATCGTTTGATGGGCTGTCCTACAGAATCATACAATTAAAGTGATGAGTATTCGCTGTAGAAAGGAAAATGTCACTAGTGCTGTCCACTGTGCTTTGTCCTAAAGTACCTCCTCTTTAGCATATATTTCAGTGACATGAAAGGTGATGTCAACAAACAATAACAACCAAGTTGACTGATGCCTAAAAACTGAGGGTGTGTCTTAAATCTCAGCCTGATACTTAACATTTCTAGCAAGAGCTGGACAATACAAATGGTTGGTGTGTTACTCATGAGATTATCCACAACTTGAAAGAATGCAACATGGTTTCCTTTAGTAAATTGTGGCTCACCACTGCATGTTATATTGATAACATTCCATTTAAATCTGATGTGGTCATCGGAGACCTCACCTGATAAAATCTTCTTTGACTACTACACCTCTGCTGTGCTTAGATAATCATTCGACCTTTCGCTAGTTGTAGTATGTCTTCAAGGTCCAAAGCAGTTATGGTCCCAATTTATGGCCTTATTAAGGCCATCTAAGTATATAATGCTGCCTAGGGCTAAACCTCTTTAAGCACCTAAGCCAACTAAAGACACCTCACTAAAATGGTCTCAGGTTTCCTTTCTCCCAGCTACTCTGATAGAATAAATCTTTCTTCCTCTAGTCCTCTAGTCAGTCTCATATATGATCCTGCACACTGAGCTCTGCTTAGCCCTCCATGCTGTGAATGTTCCAGCAATCTGTGATCACCTTTAACTAAACAGAAGCAGTGGTAAAGCAAACACCCATTATAGAGACCAAAACCTATAGTGTCACACAAATAATAACAGTTGGTCTCACGGATATTTAACCCATGTATCCCCATTTCTTGACCATTTTTATTTTGTTTCATATTAAGCGGAATACTTAATAGACAACCTTTAAAACCAGCATGGTTAAGTGGGTGGGTAATCATTTTTTTTTTATGTGGGATATGTGAGGGAAATCTACTTAATGGTAAACATTATTCATTTCTCAGCAATGTAATTATTGAGGCTTTTGATGCTTGTATTAGTCATAGGTTTACTAAGAACCCTTTAGCCTATGTGACATAGCTTTCACTCTAGCAACTAAAACTAATGACAGCACTTTTATATTTATGAGAATGGTCTGAATTTGGTCTCAAAACAAAAACAGTTACTGATTTGATTTCATTGAGGACATTTAAATCCCATGCATCCAAACAGTTGAATAATTTAGTTAGATGAATGCTAACCTTATCTGTATGTAGCATGAATATGGGGAGATGTAGCCAATAATGTTATCTGTGAGCAGCTTAAAAATAGGGTTATGTAGCTATCTAGTCCAGCAGCCTTTCAAGCTTTTAGGTTAATTGTTACTTCTACTAACCTCTTCCTTAGCTATTTCCTGAACCAGTTTATTTTTTTAGCAAAGCTGAAAGGAGAAGTCCTTTTGAGCTCTTCAGATAATTATGTATTGAATAATCTAAAATTTTACTATTACTTTTATTATAACTGTCATTAAATATCTTCTTAAATAATATTAAAACTTCACTAATGCCCTCAGTTTATTTGCTTCCTATGTTAATTTTTGAATAACATTTTTTGGTTTATCTGTTTTTCAACATGTCTAATACATCAAATCAGGAGGTAACTTTTTGTTAAAATGAGATCACATTTCCTTTAAATCTTGTAAGCATTTTAAATGCCCCTTATTGGATAATATGTAAAATACCCTCTCTCTCTCTTTCTTTCCAACTCTCTCTCTCTCTCTCTCTCTCTATATATATATATATATATATATATATATATATAGGTCTAGTGTTTTCAATGAAATTACCTTTAATCGAATTTTACTTACCCCATTCCATTTCTATGAAGCTGCATTCCACTGAACGCACAGGCTGCCAAAATCCTTTCTTTGTGAAAGGAACCACTTGGCCACCATGGTGAACTTTGCCCTCTCTTCAGTGTAGTGTGATCTCGGAGTTGATATATTTAAGTACGGGTAGTGAGGGATGAAGCCCCCCACTTTGGTGGGTTTACTTTGGCTACATTTAGGTTTATTCCCATGGTGGCAAAGTGGTTCCTTTTACAGGGAAAGGATGTCGGCAGTCCATGTGTTCTGTGGAATCCAGTTTCATATAAATGGGATTGGGTAAATAAAATTTGGTTAACTCATTCACTCCAATGGAACTCAGCAAGTTTGCACTGTAACTTCCAACGGGCAGAGTCTAAGCCTTTTGTCAGAATCAAATTATGTCCTCACATTTCAAACAAATGTTCATATCTTTGGAACCACAGTGGTTTATGAAAGAAGTATAAATGGCAAATTCTTCAGCACAAGCTATTATTATCATGGTAGTAATCTTTAGGTTCTAGGTCTTAAAATGAATTTTATAAGTAACAATAAACACAGTGGGCTGGATTCACGAAGGCATGCACGGAGTCTAAGACTAGAGTAAGACTCCATGCAGCCAACATGTCTGCCGAGCGATCCAGGAACAGCCGGCAGGGGCGTGCAAGAGAGCTCCTAAAACGACTTTTACAAGGACAGGGTTAGTTTATGCAAATTACCTCATTTGCTGCTGAAAGCTATGCAAATGAGGTAAATTTGAGCCAGGAGACACTAACCTGTCCGAGCAAGAGTAGTGTTATTTGCAGAAATGTACTCAGTTGGCAACTGAGTACCGTTCTGCAAATAGCAAAATGGAGCCATGACAGCTCCAAATAAAGGATGCATCCAGTTGAGGAAGCATGCCAATGTCCAAATATATGGCCATTGGCATTTTTTTCTGTTGCAAAATAAAAAAAATAATATTTTTTTTTACCTTGATCTCCGATGTTTAAGTGTAGCACAGCGCCGCACAAACGTGCTGTGCTCTAAAATCCAGAAAAACAAAAAATAAAAGCCGCAAATAGGGAATTTATTCAAAATATTCATCTGCCATGCAAGTGAATGGCAGGCTGAAGATAACATGGCTATTGAGTAGAGGTTGCTAAGGGGGGAAGCTCAGTCTGAGAGATGTAACCAAGCATTAGTAGGCAATCCTATGCAAATGAGGATAAGGATAGTGAATCCCAATATTTCCTGCTATGTGAACCATGTCCCTAGAGTGTAAGAGTAGGAAAAGGGGAGTAACAGAGTAGAAGATGGGTGACATCATGGGGGGGTATGTATCAAAAAGACTGTAATCTTATTGGAGCAGAGTGGCATGTGCTTGCTGTGGGTTACTCAGGACTAAAAGAGGTATGTCTACAGTTGTCTAAACTGAAATCAAGAAACTGAAGGTGTATGCCGTGGCTATCACTAAAGTTTCTTGCAAAGCTGCTGACATTGTGTGCATGTGTGTGCGCGCGTGTAAACCCGTCTAAGCTTGTGTGCATGGGTGTGCACCCGTGTAAGCCTATGTTAGGCCGTCTAAGCTAGTATACACGAAAGTGCACCCGCCTAAGCCTGTGCAAGCTTGTGTAAGCCTGCGTGCACTCGTGTGCACTCGTGTGCATGTGTTTGCGCTTGTTTGTGAGGCGCTGCCCCCTGTGGAAACAGAAGGGGAAAAGGAAGGAAAAGAAGTAGTAGAACATTAACCAAGGAGAACTAGCAGAGCTGCCAGGTGAAATCAATCAGAATCATCCAATTACACAGGCAGTACAGTAGCCCGCCCAGCCCAGCACCTAAAACTCTGCAAACAACATTCCCCCATGTTTTTCTCAGAAACATTGCAACACTGCAGTCAACAATGAGAAGTGAAAACTTAAAAAGCTTAAACTGAGACATAAAAATGTTAGGGGCTGCCATTGCTGTTATAATGCAACATGTGCAAGATGCTGAGGGTGGTGCCATTGCGAATGTTGCTGAGCAACCCACAGTGAGGAGACGGAAAAGAGTGTACAGACCCAGGATAACCTACCAGGGGCTACATGAGCTGGAGATAGTGGAGCGCTATAGAGTGGACAGAGAGCTCCTGCAGCAAATTGTTGAGCTGTGCAGGCCACGCCTCACACACAGAACCAACAGAGGGGAACCCATCCCAGTTGAAACCAAGGTATGTGCTGGCCTAAGAATACTAGCAACAGGTACCTTCCAGAGACCAACTGGTGATATGATGGGGATTTCACAGGCATCAGCATCAAGGGTACTGCACCAGTTCCTGAATGCCATGTCAGCACATGTCAGTGATCATTTATATTTCCCCAATTCCTGTGAGGTATTGGCCAGCAATATGCATCTCTTCCAGAAAATAGCGGAATACCATGAGGTAGCGGGTGCAATTGACTGCACACACATACACATCAAAGCTCCAGCTGGTGAGCAGGGTAGGGCCTACATCAACCGCAAGGGCTTCCACTCCATCAACTGCCAGTTCGTGTGCGATGCCCAGGGCATAATACTGAATGTGTGTGCTGGCTGCCCTGGAAGCTACCATGATTCCCATATCTGGCATCTGTCTCAGCTGTACCAGACATTTGCAAATGTGGACATCCCTGGCGGTCACCTAGTGGGGGATGCTGGATACGCACTGGAGCCGTGGCTGATGACACCCATCAGAAATGCACACACACCTGAACAAGAACTCCATAATGAGGCACATGCACAAACATGAAATGTAATCAAGCGTGTGTTTGGGATGCTCAAGTCATGGTTCCGGTGCCTGGACACCTTTGGTGGAGCTTTGCAGTACTCACCAACTACATGTACCCAAATTGTTATGGTATGTGCCTTGCTACACAATATGATCCTGCAAAAACAGCTGCAGCAGGAACAGCATGGGGCAGGGCCAAACAGCCCCCCACCATTGCCAAGGCCTGCACAGGCACATCATGACTTGGAGGAGGAACAACCTGAGCCTGCCCCAGTAGGCAGAAGTAGGCATGCCCAGTATGCCTTATCCATGGCAAAGAGGCAACACATAGCACATACACTGGCTCAGTAGGAACCCTGGAAATGATACCTCTCACTGACTCGCACATAAAATAAAAGGGATGCCCAACTTTACACTACCTGTTTCCAAACATGTATAGGGAGTGTAGTATGTGCATCCGACATAGGCAGCCCTGCAGCACCACCTGAGGCATGATTGCCATGTTTTAAGCAATATAAAGCAGTGCTAAGCAGCTTTTACCAATATCTAGTATATGTAAACAAAATTGCTCGTGCAATGTTGGCCAAGGTCGGCCAAAGTTGAGCAAAGTCAGTTAAACATGCTCATATCTGCTTTACTGTTCCTTAAGCAGTCTGGCCTGATCAGCATGAAAATAAATAGCAGTGACAGGGCTTGAACCCAGAATATGGTGCACTATAATCACAGTACTGAACCACTAAACCATAATAGCTTTACAGTGGTACAGACAGAGCAGGACAATTGTACACAAATACAAACACAAAGCAATGCTGTATCTTGCCCCAATGAGGCAATTGGGTAACCTCACCCACACGCCTATGCAGACAGAGAACATCAGGCCAGGTGTTGTGATGTGGGTTGTGTAGGCTATGAAGTCGCAAGCTAATATATGTGGCAATGGACGCTAAGATCTGTAGTACAGTAGTATGCCTCAAGCGAGTATGATAGGCAACAGTACAGACTGTAATGGTGTCCTGTACATAGCAGTGCAGGCACAGCAAATGTGTATAAGTGTCAGGTGAAACCCAAATCCTGTGTACACCCACAGTAACAATCCTGTGTGCCCACGGGTAGAAATGTACAAAGAATAGCTGTCCCCTGTATGTAGAAATGCTGATAGGTCTATGCAAAGTGTCTCATCGAAGCCCTGCAGGCACAGCATGATCCCTGTTGATCTATGACACAAAGGTGAGCCCTGCTGTAAAAAGACACCTTGATTTACTATACACATATAGTATAAATGTGTATACTGTGTATGTTCACACACTCCAACAAATGTAGTGGATTTCATTCAGCATCACACTGAAAGGTCATACTGGGCATGCTCACACACAAAGAAACGAAGCAAATGTCAGGCAGGAAGATACTGAAAGGTCATACTGGGCATGCTCACACACTTAGGCTAAATACGGATGTGATAATAAGGGATCCATGGACAAATGTGTATAGTCATCTCTACTTCCAGAAACATATTCACAAAGTGGTCTGAAAATCCTGCTATGTGTACACACAAACTGCCAAAGTCTGTGCATGTAGGTCAAAGGAGGTTGCCACTACTTAGAATTCATCAGACCTGTCAGAGAGTACCACAACACACTTGCGAGGAATCTGACTAGGCACGTTCATCAACTAGAAAGACCAATGAAGAACCTTAAAAAGAGGATTACTGGCCTCAAATAGTTGCCCCATGCAACAAGAATGAATGTAACCCAAGCAGTACTCTGTTGCATACTGTCTACGCAGGAGATCTCTGCCCAACAGACAGGTCCATGTCATGGTTACACTCAGATCTGTTCTGAGTTACAGCTCAATGGCACTAAATGTACAGAGCCAACTGATATTGGCAACATCCTGGCAGATAGGATCAGTGTTAACTTTACCCCCACCCCCCCTCACTCATGAAAGAGCACGTCTATAATGGAAGACTGCAAAGTTGCTGTCATCACAGCTGCACAGGTAAAAAAACACTCCCAAAGCCAGTATCACAGCAGCCATGGGACTAGATAACTTCCCAGGCTGTGTAGTATCTACTTCCCTGAAGTAAACATTAACATGGAAGTTCGGTGGCTAATGAAATTTCCAGAGGACTGCAAACTAGGAGCCATCATTGTAAACACTAAAGATGTGGACATCCTGCAAAAGGGCCTCACTGAGACAGATGTCTGTTGTCCAAGCCATGGACTGTAGCTCAATGCCAAAAGGTGCATTATCATCACCTTTGTTAAAATCTCTGTAGCCAAGAACTACAACATAGGTGGTACTATACCTCACACTGTAAGTGTGACAAGAGACCCTGGGTCACAGGTGGACAGTGGATACAACTGTGATAAGCACATTCCCACAGTAGTCAGGAAACCCTCTTATGTGGCACACCTCATCACAAAATGTGTCTCATGCAGAATAAAAGAGGACATTGCTCCCCTCTACTCACCACTCACTAGAACTATAAAAGAGTACAATGCCACTGTTGCTATGTACCTCACAAGACAACTACAACAACTGGAAAGCCAGCAGCAATACCTCACAAAGAGCATTAGTGGCCTGAAATACATGCCATACACAGACCATCACAAAATGCTCCATCCGTACTCCCTTGCATATCGCCTACTCAGAGGTGTTCACTGCCTAACATACAAAGCTATATCAAACATACAGCTGTTGAATATGATCCACGTAAAACACTCACAATCACCCTGACCTTTGGACCCAAGACCATGAGTGAAATACAAAGGGAAGTGGTGTAGCCATTTACCTTATGGATATCCACACCTCCAGGTTACTGGCACAGCATGAGGCCTTGGAGACCATGCAAGTGCAACTAGCATTGGGCAAAGCTGCCCATCAGATTGTAGCCTGCTACAGATCATGTACCTTGTCTCAGGAACCTCACTCAGTATTCTGGAGAACAATGGCAAATATAAAGGTCCTATCAAACACCATTATATGAGGAGATTACAACTACCCAAACATTGAATGGGTGAATTACTCGTATACAACGTCCTTTGCCCAATGTGTCCTAGAGTTAAGAAACTCTAACACCCTAGAACAGCTGGTCAGCATGGCCACTAGAGGTGACAACATACTGGACATGATCATCACGAACATGGGGTACCAGTGTTCCACAACAGAGATAAACCCCTCACTGGTGATATCAGATCATTAAGTAATCACGCTGGACATCCACATCCCGCCCCCACACCCAGTTAATGAAACCACTGTGAAGACATTTTCAAAAGCAAACTGCACACTTCCCAAGACCAAAGTGGAAAGTTCCAAAGCACTCTTGCTATAGGATAATGGTATATAATCTGCCAAATCATTTACATGTGCATCCTATGAGCATCTACAGGGATGCATGGATCGAGACATCACAAATAAAACCAAGATGCACTTCTCCAAAAATAAGAAAACAATCTGGTGGTCGTCACCCATAAATAAGCTAGACAACAGAAGTAGGAAACTAACACCTGATAGAACCAACTTCACTAAAGGAAAGGCATCACTGATCATTATTAGGATGAAACAATGATCACTCATAAAATAATCCAAGGACAGTTTCTAAAGACCAATTGCCAAGGAATGTAAGAATAACAACCACAAAGCCTTCAGTAGCTATACCAGACATGTAGGTGTCAACTTCAAAATATGCTGTCAGCTACTGAAAAAAGTAATGACATACACCAAACCAACTTTCATTGCCCACACCCAGGAAGACAAGTTCAGTGTAAACACCCCCCAATCACCCCCAAAAGGGCCTGTGTCCATCACAGAAGGATGCAGAGACCCAGACATCATAGACATGCAGATAAAGACAGCCCTCACCAAAGCTAAGAACATAGCATCAATGTGACTGTAAGTTGTCCCAGGCTGCGTCTTACACTAGGCCCATAAGGAACTACACTCACCTACATTCACTGTCCAGACTCAAGCGTACCAAAGGCTATGTACCCAAAGAATGGCATACACTAACAGTCATCCAGCTCCACAAAGGGTGTGCCAAAACAGAACCTGGAAACCATTGCCCAACATGTGTACTCAGCCTGGTCTACAGAGCTATTGAGTAAATCATCATGGAACCCATACACTGAGACTTTGGAGATCTCCAGACACTGGACTCTACACAACTTTGCCTTGTTAAAGGCAGAGCCTGGCTCCCAAACCTAGTTGCCTTATTTAAAACAGTTACCATGAACATAGATGGAGGTGAAAGTAGTCCACACAGCCCACCTGGACCTCACTAAGGGCTTACCACACCATTCCCCACTCTGTCATCATGAACAAGTGTACCAGCTTGAACATGAACAGCTATGTCACAGGATGGGTGGCCAAGTGTCTAACAGATCAAACACACATGTTCATAGCTGCGGGTGTCATGTCCAACTCTAAGCCAGTCACAAATGGCATCACACAGGTCTTGGTCCTGGGACCCCATCTGTTCAGTCGATACTGCTCAGAGGTACAGGCAAGCACGGCAGGTGTAAGGCTGAACAGGTTTGCAGATGACTGGAAACTGTGGTCCATAACTGACTGTACAGCTGACACAGACATCCTCCAGAAGTGTCTTACAGAGACAGATACCTGGTGTCAAAACAATGCCCTCAAGCTGAATGGCAAAGAATGCATAGTCATCCCCTTTGGGTAATACAAAGTGCACACAAATTACCACATAGGTGGTAATCCAGCATGTATGGAGAAAGTCATTATGGCCCTGGGGACACAGGTAGATAGTAAACTCACCTTTGATGATCACATGGCCAAAGTGTTTAGACATTCCTTCAATGTAGCCCATCTAATGTCACCTAATGTAACACACTTCATGTAGTCTGATGATATCACCATCCTACAAATATACCTGTCAAAAAGAAATCACCTAGTAATATGTATAGCGTGTCGTGTTAATGTGTGCTCCTCTAGTATCATGAAGTAGTTAGGTAGGGGCTTGAATTCTGCACCGAACAACTGTGTGTATGTTCTTCTTGGGAAGGAGCAACCTTTTAGGAGAGTAGTGAAACACCTCAAAAGTGGTAATCTAACCTTTGTCAAGTCTGATGATGTCACCATCCTACAAATACATCTGTGGAAAAAAGAGCTCCCAGTAATTTGTATACTGCATCATGTTAATGTGTACTCTTTTAGTATCAAGAAGTAGTAAGGTAGGGGTTTGAATCCTGCACCGGACAACTGTGTGTTTTCCTTGGGAAGGAGAAACCTTTTTGGAGAGTAGTGAAACACCTCAAAAGTGGTAATCTAACCTTTGTCAAGTCTGATGATGTCACCATCCTACAAATATACCTGTGGAAAACAGAACTCCCAGTAATCTATATAGCGCGTCGTGTTAATGTGTAACTCTCTAGTATCATGAAGTAATTGGGTAGGGGTTTGAATTCTGCACCAAACAACTATGTGTGTGTGTATGTTCTCCTTGGAAAGGCACAACCCTTTTAGGAGAGTAGTGAAACACCTCAAAAGTGGTAATCTAACCTTTGTCAAGTCTGATGATGTCGCCATCCTACAAATATACCTGTGGAAAAGAGAGCTCCCAGTAATGTGCATAGCGTGTTGTGTTAATGCGTTCTCCTCTAGTATCATGAAGTAGTTAAGTAGGGGTTTGAATCCAGCACTTGGTGAGTATGTGTGGTGTATGTGTGTGACACTGTTGGTCAATGTGCTGTGGGTTTTGCTTTTACCACTGAATGACATATCAGTATGCATTGCACATGTGAGCTAGCTGTGTGTCAAATACATATCTGTACATGTTACCTCAATGATTGCATGTGGGGGAACCCTGCTTTCTCCAAGAACACAGCTGTCATCCTTGCCAGACTGTGCTGCTGCTTCCCAGACCTTAGGTCACATCTGTATGCTTGTGACAAGGCCAGCCACTGCAGTGATCCCTGGCCTAGGTCATCTGTGTCACACAAAGTCATTACGGTTCCTTTTGGAATGTGTGAGTGAGGGTCTATGGCCGAGGTATATGTCAGACCTGTTCAAACGCAGCAAAGTCTGTCCATGATGACTATTCATAACAGGTGTAGAACAAACTATGTGGATATGCATGCAGATCCCTTATTGCTTATGTGATCCACCAAGGGATTCCAAAATACCTTTGGAAATGTAATTATCAAAGGAGAGATGACATAACACTTGGTTGCATGTACACATCGGTACCTGTTCATCATGTTGGTGGCTACTACCTCTGTGGTACTGTGGGGATAATATGTTCCTTAATGGTGGATGACTGCTTAGTTTGGCTTATAGCTTTACAGCTTGGGTTTGACAACAAACATCTGTCTGTATGATACCCTTGTGGAGGATGTGTGTGTCATCTGGAGAATGCATTATAAGCCACAATATGCATTACCAGATGTGGACGGACATATCCCTACTGTGATTGCTTGTACCTAAGAGAGCTATATGCCAAAGAGGAGTGGTCTCAGTAATGGGTGCAGGTGAATACCAGTGGTTACCGGCATTGTGTAGTACCTGAAGGATCCAAATGTTGCTGTGTGTCCTACATCTGTGTGTCGCTTGTCAAGACATCATCTAACGATTGGTTATGGTCAGGCTGTTGAAGTGATGTATATCACCAGAATGCAAAACAATGACAGATAGTAACAGTATCACCCACAGCACAGTGTCAAACCATGTCATACACATATGTGTAGTCAGGTTCCGGAAAGTGTGTAGTACAATGCATACTGGCCACCAATAGAAACTATGGAGTGTTACTGTGTAATACAGAGCATGTCACCCTGGCCATGTGTCTACTATGCACGTACATGCAGACAGTGCACCTCACCATGTTCGCAATTGTACACCTGCAAATCTGTGCTACACACATCCCACACATACTGTCCACTCTCTAACACATGCTGCCAATACTGCACACATCAGCCAAGTGGCATATGGCCGGGCAATACACAATTGGAACCAACACTGGTGTAAACAACACTACAATGACAATCATAGCTTTAATGCATCATGCCTGCTCAGCTACACCTTCAAGCATATCATTACACTCTACAGCTGACAACATGCTAACATTGCTATACTGCTATATAGACACCCTGTGCATCAGCACCATGGTAGCCTGTTCCTGCATCGATGTTACAGATGGCAGGAGGTGGCACAGGTTTCATCATATGCACAGGGTATGTTGTTGGTTTGCCAGAGGCCTACAGTGAGCCATCCAATTAACATGTATGTGTGTGTGTGTGTGTGTGTGTGTGTGTGTGTGTGTGTGTGTGTGTGTGTGTGTGTGTGTGTGTGTGTGTGTGTGTGTGTGTGTGTGTGTGAGGGGGCAAGAATACTGGAATGGGCCAATGTTGTTGTAATGTGTGTGGGTATGTGTTAGCCCTAGGTGTCTGGAGAATGTGTGTGTGTCTGCATGCATACAGTTCCACCATGTGGCTGCCATATATTGGTATTTGTGAGACAGCCACAGACTGTACCTGCGAGGCTTTACAGATCACCATCTCTGGCCACGGATACGGTACCTGTGCCTGGCAGGGGTGCTACTGACACTATCAGGTACTAAGCCAGACTGGGTAGTATCTCCAGAGGTGGATGGATGTACACTGGACACAGGTCCCTGCTGGGACTGTCCAGAGCCACATGCACATGGTCTTCTAGGTCATTCTATGGACAGCCCACCCCAACATTGCTGAGGCTGGTACTGGCACTACAGGAGCGGCTGTGGCTTGAGGGACATCTGCGGCAACTGCCAGCTATTAATGTTGCTGGCATATGTCCACATCGACATCTCAACTGTCCCGCACTGTCCTGACACATGGACATGACATTGCGGAGGATATCTAATGTGTCTCCCCAACATCTATCAGTGACCTCGGTGTAATGATGGATGGCACCTGTTAGGTCACGGATACTGTCAATGACGGTGGTGTTATGTGCCCTCTGTGCCCTTAGTCCCTGTCTGGTGTACCGTTCCATACGTGCCTGTGCCTCCATGACAGCCTGGAACATGCGTGACGTTGTCAGACCTGTGACACATCTGCCAGTGGCATGATGAGCAGCAGTGTTCCTACGAGAACCCCTGGACATCTACCTATGTGGTACCCTTCCAGACATTTGGGTATGGCTGCTGTGTTGGGATGCATGTGCCATGGATACCACACTGTCCTGGCCAATGCCAACTGCATGCTGCCCCTCAGCTATGGGCATTAGTGATGGATGTATTGGCAGTATGACTGTATGCATGGATGGGGTGGACAGCTGCGTACTGTCGATTGGTGGCAAACGACAGACCCTGGCAAACATGCCTGTGCCTCAAAACACTTATCTTCATTATCACTATGTGGCTTAGTGACATCAGTTTCCCTGCTGCAGTGAACCAGCCCTAACACAGCACCTGTGGGAGGGAGACAGGAAACACACTTTACGACCTGTACATGATGTCGGCACACATGCACACATGCACACATGAACACATGAACACATGCACACATGCACACATGAACACATGCACACATGAACACATAAACACATGAACACATGCCCACATGCACACATGAACACATGCACGCATGCACACATGAACACATGAACACATGAACACATGGACACATGAACACATGCACACATGCACACAAATACACTCCTCACTACAGCAGATACCCACACACACCACCAGCAATCCAAAACATACTTAATAGTGATTGAAGGTGGGTTACAGTATCACAAGGAAAACAGTCATATCACACGTTTCAGCATGCAGAAAGTTTGTTGCTGAAGACCATGCAGTGCAAGTGTAGACAGCCCGTGTTAATAACAGTATACATGACTTTGATGCATGTGTGTTGTTGCTCAGTGATTGGCCTCACCCTGGAACACAATGTGTACATGGACACAACATTGCTGTGCAAGTATTAAAAGGTCTGCAATGTCCTGTGCACCATCACTCACAGGTATACATACCATGGCTGGATGTGTATCTTGTATGTCACATAGATATCCATTTCTGATTACAGTGTCTGTGTCTGTAGCAGATAATTGTGGACACAAGTTTAGCACATGCATGCTATGTATACACACAGGATGA
This sequence comes from Protopterus annectens, assembly GCF_019279795.1. Taxonomy (NCBI): domain Eukaryota; kingdom Metazoa; phylum Chordata; order Ceratodontiformes; family Protopteridae; genus Protopterus; species Protopterus annectens. The sequence goes on from NC_056728.1 coordinate 920,623,115, forward strand.
GTGATGCATGTATATGTGATGGAATACCATTGCTCAACATGGCCATTGTACAGTGGGTATGGTGAGTGTAGGACATATTGTGTACATGCCAGTGCCAGCCATGACATGGCATGCTACAACATGACTGCAACATTAAACATCACAAATACCCAATGTGTGTCATGTGACCTATAAACTCAATAGCATTACAAGACATATATGTGTCACTTTGTACAAATGGTGATTGCTATGCATATTGTGTATAGGTGAATATGTTTGCACACACACAACATTGAGGTGCATACCAAAGACTACCACGTGTAGTACTGTGGTCACTGTAACTGGATGGGGTGTAGTACCATGAGCCATCATCATCATGCATCATGTGGTTACTCAAGGCTACTAATGTGTGCCAGACTGCCACCTATCATGCTGTACCTGCACTTCAGTACTGTGGCTACAGTCACAATTACACAGCCACTTGTTACATGGGTTTGTAAGGTGCCCAATAGGGAGCATTGCTTAACATGAAATGTGTTATGTGTTGAAGAGTGTCGCACAGCCCCATGATAGGCCTCAACCCCTCAGGTGTATTATGTGTGCTGTGTGGATGACATGTGGGATACTGAAGTGTGACCTTACAGCGGGTGTCTGGATGCGCTATGTGTAGCATGTTAAGGTGCACTGCATATGACAAAGTTGTGTATGTTGTGTACATGTGTATCAACTATGCCTATCCAATGTCCAATACGTTGTTGCTTCAGTGCCACAACTGTGGCATTGCTACTGTGAGTTTACTAAACTACAGTAGTACAACAGTCGACAGTCACAGGCGTACAGATTATATTCGAAATATCAGTATTGCACAACACTATGCAGCACAACTGCTAAACACACAGTACACATCTCACATATGCATAATCTACCAATACAGGTAACAGTAGTCTACAGATAGGGCATGTTACCTGCACGCTCCATTTCAACATGCTGGGTGGCTCCGGCCTCCATGATAACACATGTATGTTGCCGTTCCTGTTGTTGGCCAGGAGCCACCATGCTTATGAGCAGCTCCTCCACTCTGGTGAGGGGGAGATGAATGGCTACCCCACCACTTGTGGCAAGCTGTTGTCGACGGATATCAGACGCACGGTGCCAGACATGTCTAATTAAATCACTGCAGTGATGGCGTACCTGCTCATATGTCCGGTTATGCATGCCTATGTCATTTACCCGACGAACAAGATCTTGCCACAGTGCAGTCCACTCATGCTGGTTCTGGTTGGTTCTAGAGAACAGCAGGGTGTAATGCTGCACCAGGTTGCTGTGTATTTCCGCTTCCTCTGCAGCTGTATAACACGGGTTTCGTTGGTGGGCCATGCCCCTGGAAGACAATTAAACAAGATGTGTGAGCAAGTCATGTGGCAGACTTAACATTCTTAAGTACAGATATAGCATCCAATTGGTTGTCAGAGGATACACATGTTCAATACCATATATTAGTGCTCAGGCCACAACTGGCTGACAGTGCCTGGCACGCTCTATATATCAAACCATGTTCTACACAGCAGCAAAGAGAAGCCAGTATGTAAGACTATACACCAGTACATGGCACACTGTATGTGACACAATGCACCACCTAGCCACAGGAGGTATATATCAAGCTAATGCATAAAGAAAGATGCCATCCATTGCAATGAATGTAAAGTACAGTTACAGTATTACCAGTATACCACCCTAGTCATTGATGCAAAACCCTGCCTAACATATGTGCACAGTTGTTAATATAGGTGGCATACTGCTGTACTAGACTGTACATGTTGCTAGATACACACGTATACCCTGTAACACACATATGATTGAGGGCATGGTACAGGCATAATTACACACACATCAGACATACATGCAACACACAAATGTATGCCAAGCCAGATGAGCTTTACCTGTGTACCATACAGTACTGTGTGTCACTACTTACAAAACCTTATGCCTGAGGTATGTAATCTGTGAGGACTACAGGGAACACATAAAACAGTGTTTCCAAGCAATGTGAACATACACCATACTGTACTGTTTAGGCCTACAGCTTCAGGTAGTACTACAGTTCATATGGGAGTTGGATTCACCAGCAGTACCACTCACTAAGCATACATGTATTACTTTAGCCTACAATGGGACACCACAGTCGACAACAAGGGACTACGTCACACCATATGCCATACTACTTTTTCTGCCTAGCAATAGCATACACACCTTTTGCTGGGATCACAGCTAGGACACAAACTACCATGACAGAAACAATTTCACACTAAGCTATCACACCTTTACAGACATTGCACACATTCACCAACACATTCACCATCACACTCAGTCAACCTCACAATTATTGCACTAAGTACATGTGTGTGTGCATCGTGTCATAGGTAGGTAATACGCTATTGGCCCTTGGGCCTACAGCAGCCTAGCCATATGCTACCCCGGCCTTTGATACACATGTAATTTAATTTCACTTGCCCCTGTCAACCAGAACCACAGAGGTGATTCCCAGGGTGTATTTTCTATCTCCCAACCAATCATCAGGAGTATTTATGACAACTGCTAATGAGGAGCTTTGATTGCTTTTGATAGGTGGTTTGTTCCAGAATATGGCATGTCTCTGAGATAGGAATCTATCCCTCCAGCATGTGCTGTTTAGTGAGCTGACAAGGTGTAGGGCCCTAGAGCATGTATCTGGGAGGGATTGTAATATGTTTACGTGGAGGATGTCCAACAGCTATGGGTGTGACATAGCTCTGTATGTTAGGCAGAGGTCACCTCTGGGTAGGCGGTATGCAACACAGTCTAGTTGTGGTTTTGTGAGTTGGTCTACATAGGGCATCTGTTTGAGGCTGGTATTTCTCTTTGTGACGTATGTCTGTGGCCTTTCCAGTTGCTGTAGTTGTCATGAGAGGTACATACCACATGGGGCATTGTACTCTATAATGGGTTTTAAGTGTGATGAGTAGAGTGGAACACTGACCTATATTTCCCTAGGTGACACACCTTTTGTGATGACATGTGCCACGTAGACAGAATACATGACTAGTGTGGTACTGTGATTATCAAAGGGGAGGCTACTGTCCACCTGTGTCCTATGTTCCCTTATCACACTTTTGGTGTTAGGTAGACTACCAGCTATGTGGTAGTTAATGGGTACAGTGTTTTGGCAAGAAGGGATGGCACTGCAGTGTCAACACTGAGGTTCAGTCCATGCCTTGGTCACCAGGCACCTGTCACAGCAAGTATGCCCCATGTGTGTCTCTCTCTCTCTCTCTATACATATATATACAGATATATATATATATATATGGGTCCATATGAATTGATTGACAACTTAAAAACATCGACAGTGACTTCACCGACAGGTCAAATAACGCGACACATCGAACACAGGTAACGGATGCAAATTCGCTACTCATGCCTACCATGGTTTAGTAAGTGTGGCAGTGTCATGCAACCATGGTAGGCATGAGTAGCGAATTTGCATCCGTTACCTGGTGAACGTCTGTGTTTTGCGATGTTGGTTATTTGACTTGTCGGTGAAGTCACTGTCGATGTTTTAAGTTGTCGATCAATTCATATGGACCTATATATATATATATATATATATATATATATATATAGTTATATATATAGTTATATATATATATATATATATCTATATATATATATATATATATATAGATATACATACATACATATAAACATCCATTACTGTACATATACATGTACATATAGGCACATATACAGTCCACTTTTCATGGTGGGAATATCAATTCTAGATTCATAGATTAGTACTAAGCTAACTGCCCTTGTGAGCCATTTTAAGCCTAGCCAGTTGTCCCTTGTGAGACTTAAACCCTGTACCTTGTGTTTGTAAGGCAAACACCTTAACCATTAGGCCACCCTCCCAATCCCAAATGGGCAGTTGTGAGATATACAGTTATGTAATAATATTGCACAGTGTTGTGCAGACTGCATTACAGGTGTCCTTAGCCCATGTAGCTTTAGCAGGCCTCACTTGCTGCAACACTGCAAAACTGACGAAACATACCCACAGCATTTAACTACCACATGTCATATACTGTTTTCTTTTACACACACTACAACCTACATAGAAATATGCACATAACAACCTTCAACAACATACACACACACACACACACACATATATATATATATATATATATATATATATATATATATATATATATATATATATATATATATATATATACATACACCCTTCACAAACAGTTGCAGTTTGTCCCTTGCCCTATGCACATATACAGATACATATAGATACGTACTGCTGCCACATATGGATGTGGATGATTCACAGTGTGTAGAGTACTCTTCAAAAACATCTACTACATGCCAGCAAATACATATGTGTTACAAACCTTTCCTTTGTATTTTCTCTTTCGTCTGTTTTTAAAGGAAATTATTATTTTTTTTTTTTTGGGGGGGGGGGGTTCTCTGTTGATGTTGCTCTTTTTTTTCTGTGTCTGTCTGTTTCTGTCTCTTTGTCTGTGTCTCTGTCTCTCTCTCTTTGTTGCTGCAATGAGATTATTGCATGTGTGGACAGTAAGTACAGCTTGCTTTTCTAGGTATCTGCACATGTGCATGTGATGGCCTCTGCACCAATTGGTGCCCACCATTTACTAATTGCATGCAGCCTGCTGTGTGGTAATTGCAGTACTCACTGTCATAGCAGCCCACTGCTATAAACTGCAAAGTTAGGTAGGCGCAGCCCTTTCAGCTTTCCAAAGTGGGGCCTATGCTTATTTGCTGTGGACACCGTTGTGTCAGTCAGAAGGTTGGTATACTTCTTATATCTGAAGCTAGGATTGTAGCCAGTGATTTGCATGTTGTACTCAAACCTGAATGTTGCTGCTTCTAGTACACACTTGTCAGCGTAGAATTTTAGTCACAACTCCAAATGCTTACACAAGATACATGGGAGTATGTACTTTCTTTTCGAATTAGACAACTAACTGCCATACAAAAGTAATTATTGCAATGTATTCTTCTGGCACATGAACTGTTTGTGAACTACTGTACTGTAAATATTAATTAACTCATTTCTGAACAGTTTGTGATTTATTTGTGTTGACATTAGCACAGGCTGCTCAAGACAACTGGACAAATTTCAGTACTGAGTATGCCTACCTACATCCTTGGTAGAGCCTGAATACACAGGTATATTGTTCTTTTGGGTAGGGGTGCAGAAGTACAGAGAGCATTATATATTATTGTGTGATGTTTATCTTGCTGAACATACAGGGTTGCTGTGTACCTGTTAGTCTGTCAAGGCAAGTAGTCTGCGTAGCTCCCACCTGTGGACATATCCAGATGGTAGCCGAAAGTTAGCCTATTATTCTTTGTGTGTGCACCACACTGTTCTTTTCAGCACTGGAACAATGGCATTGTCACAGTTGGTTGCTACCAGTACATGGCTGCATCCTTTGATATTTCTGTGTTGTACTCCTACATAAGGGTATGCTTGTGGGACTCGTTCCAAAGCTATTTGCAAAGTGTGTAACAGCAGAAAAACTGAAATTCAAATATGCCAGTGTTTATCCTGCTCTGATACTGTGTGCGGTTTGTAAAGTGCTACTGTAACATTATTTCCTGCCAGCATGGCTGGTTCTCTTTTCACAGTCATGTCATGCAATTCCATAACAACTGCTGGTAAAGATCCACAGAACAAGATTTGTGTTATGGCATTCCTATTTTCCCCTTTACATTCACTCATTGTAATGCATGATATATTTATTACATCACCAACTTGTTGTATGTCTACTTTGGCTTAGTGGTACTTCATGCAGTGTAGTGTGTCCGGGGTTCGAGAATAACAGAGGTGTTTTATTTTGCTGCTCAGCAGAACAAGGGCTCTGCCATGCAGAGTGACTAAGGCACTTTTAAGCAGTTGTAAGCAGGTCTGTGTGAAGCTTAGCAATACTTAGCTAAGCACACACATGCGCACACTCACTCAAACCTGCTAACTACTGCTTAAAAGTGCTTACTCCCACTAACCCCCACGTTCATTTCTTTGAAAGAAAAGAAAATGGGGAGATAGGAAAGTGGTGAAAAAGGGGGCACAAAGAGGGAAAGACAGTAGGGAAACCAGCTCGGGATGTGCAGGACGGGCGTAGGGAAGGTCCATAGCTGCCCATTTCTTTACCAGCAACAGCTGTGCATATGTTAGAAATTTGGAGTGAAATTTGAAACCTTCCACCCCTGAGAGAGGGGTGAGGACAAAAAAGTATGTTGTACTGCCAATTATAATTATCAGCTTACATGTGCAGCGGACATGTGTGCAAAATGGGCAGCTATGTATGGGACGTAATTTTTTTGTGGGAACAGATTGCCCTTTTTTTTTATTTTTCAGGTGAGAGTGGAATGTGAGGTAGAGGAAGTAGGTATATTTGGGAAGGTAGGTTGGGGAGGTAAACAGATAAGACAAACGACACATACAGGGCAGAATATGACACACGGGGTGGGTGAACACAATTGACGGGGAAGGATTTTTGGAAATTGCAAGCCCATGAGCTCACAGATGGTACGAGTGGAACTGAGATCCCCACCCATGGGCAGTCACCACTGCACCTTCACAGCCTGGAGGGTGGCTGTGCTGGGGGCTGAGTAGGAGGGGCAGGCTCACCCATGAGTCGTGCCACTCTTGCCTCGAGCTGGCATAGGGGATCAGCGACTGAACACTGGATCTCCCTACGCACCACAGCCTGGACCCTTCGGAGGGTGACAGGTGTCCCTTCTCTGCCCACACTTGCACGGGGAGATGAGCCCCATCCCCTGCAGTGCTTCCACCCAAAGGTGGCACAGGACCAATGCAGGAGGGGAGCAAGGGCTGGGCACCAGACCTGCTGGGGCCAGGTGCAATCGCCAGCTGAGGAGGGACAGGTGGGTCTGCTGGGACCGGCCTTCTCATACATCCTGTGTTTAGGTGTATTCAATTACAACATAGACAACAGCATTCCAAATTATTTGTAACAGCATGCAGTAATATTCCCATTAACCCAACACACCAGGGTTCCAACAGTTGAACAGCAAGCATAACACATGCATATATTGAACAACAGTGGACATTCCAACAGCATGCAGGAATGACTGGTGGCAACAGATCACCAAGATTGTGGTGTTTGAACAGGGCACATGCATCAAAGTAAATGCAGATATTTATAGAACAATAGGACATATTTCCCAACAAATGTTTTGAGATTAGACATACCCATTGAGTTGTGGAATTGCATTGTTTATGCACATACAGTAGGGTGTAAAAAGATATCTCCATTAACATCTTATAAGTACTTATAGTTTACACAACATTCCTATTGACTGCAGGTGTATATCCCCTACATGTATTATTACACTTGCCAACATGCATTAGGTTGTGTAATGGGTTTGGCTAGTTCATTATATACCTTACCTATATCTGACATACTAACTGTCCAGGATGCAGATGTTACTGCTACATAGTTATATATTTTATTTATATTTATATATCTACCTATCTGGATGTGTTCACGTGACATTTTCAGTTATATTTCTACAGCCCCCTACATTTCTAACAGCACACTCACATTTCTGGGGAACACATTAACAAGCTACTCATATGCCAGATTTACCTATGCATGCCAGGCATTAACCAACTGTTGAGGACTGTATATATGCTTCACAGCTACTGGCACTTCCTTCATCCACTTTATATGGGACTGCCCAACTGTGGGTTGACAGCGCTTAATACAACAGTACTATGTATATAATGCAAAAGTACAACAACATTTCAAAGTAAGTGACACAGACACACTCCAAATATTATACCTTTATTAATTATATTACACACTTTTCTAGAGGCTCTCTCATTTATTTGATATTACAGTGCATGCAGAAGACTTATTCAAGATGTATTATACCTTTATTAATAGGTTACAACACTCTTTTTCAGGCTTGCTCACTTATTTTATATAACAGTACATGCAGAGATATTATTCAGGACTTATTTTACCTTTATTAATGGGTTACAACACTCTTTTTCTGGCTCTCTGACTTATTTTATATAACAGTACATGCAGAGAAATTATTCAGGGCATTTTATGGCTTGATTATTGGGCTACAACACTTTTTTTCAGGCTCTTTCACTTATTTTATATAACAATATATGCAGAATAATTACTAACCTGCCTGGTGGCACAGCTTTAGCAGCCTATCTGCATAGGCTTGCTGATTCACAGCATGGACACCTGCAGCTGTGAAGTAAATGAAGGGATATTGAGACATACCTATCCATTATATAGACTACAATAGCATGTCTTACATACTTCATGCCATGGCTACCTACTCAGTAGTGGGGCATCTTGCATGTCACGGGCCTCCTGTATCCATCGGTTCAGTAGGGCCTGCTTTCGTCACTTCAGGTCTGCATGGTGGTGATGGACCTGCTCACCAGTCCGAGGGACACCTGTGGCACTGGTGAGATCATGAGCTAACCAGTTCCAAGCCTCTGCTTTGTACTCCGTCCCTTGAAATTGGCCCTGCAGGAGTCTTGACTCATGATGATGGACAAGGAGCCAAACCATGTATTTTGACTCCTCTATGCCCCAGCGTTGCACTCTAAAGTGAGTACCCTCTCCAGCACCAGCCATTCTGACTGCAGATGAGAGCTACAATCAGTTATGGTGTGTATTCCCGCCTATGGAGCTTAAATATGCCCCATTTCCCGCAGTTATTTGTGATGGGCCATTTTTGAAAATTCTCAGCTCACAGCAAACCTGCTTAGCAATGGTTAAACTTCCATTTATAAGTATATGTATGTTAACAGTGTATGTTTATGCTATGCTGTTATGGTTTAGTGGTTCAGTGCTTTGATTATGGTACACAGTGTCCTGGGTTCAAGTCTTGTCATTGCTTTTTATTATGACTGTCCAGGCAGGCTAGGGGGTGTGACTGTGTTTAGGCAACTTTGCTCTACATTGCTCCATGTTGCCCATGGTGCACTGGTTAGCGCAGTGCGCAGCTCTCCGCAAACCTATTGTGCTAAGTAAAGTGCTGCTTAGCTATGGGCAACTATATTGCACTATGTAAAGCGCTGCTTAGCTATGGGCAACTTTATTGTGCTAGGTAAAGCTCTGCTTAGCTATGGGCAACTATATTGCACTAGGTAAAGCGCTGCTTAGCTATGGGCAATTATATGTCAATATCCTTAATGCTGCTCACCTTCTTATATTTATATATATACATTTTGTTCACTAATACATAGGCCATTTCAATGCTTTTTACTAAAATTTCATTCATATATGTCAGGAATTATTTTATATACTAATTTAAAACATAAAATAGACAAGGGAGTGGTGGGACTAGAACCGGGAATGCCTCCTCTTTGTGCGAAGGCTCTACCACTATGCTATTACTATTTGGCTTACTTTGCATAAACATTTCTTATTATGCTCTTCGATGTTGAAATTGCTAACTGTAGCTAAGCAATGGGCACACCCGCGCAAACACGCGCAAATATGGGCAACTATATCAGGAATTATAAAAAAAAAAATAGTTTACATTTTACAATTAAAAAGGGGTTTAGTATGTGGTGATGTGTAGTGTTTGCTATGTGTATATTTCAGCGGACTCGCTCATTGCACTTGTCATCGCTCGGATGTAATGAGTTAAAGGCAATTTAGTTTAAAGAAAGTAGACATATATATATAGATATATATATATATATATATATATATATATATATATATATATATATATACATATATCACATGCAAACACACACACACACACACACACACATATATATATATATATATATATATATATATAAAATATATGGAGACAGAGATAAAAAATAAATGCTCCCTGATTTTGTGCAAAGCAGATCTTTATCTTTATTTGACTATACATATAGTAATACCGCATTAACTGCACACACAGTTGTTGTGTATCCACAAAATTTAATGGCTGACAGAAATCTTTCACACACTGTGTTTATTTGTTAGACTTTTGAACTGACTATTCTTTTTCAAATCATTACACTCTTCTTCATGAGGAGTTTGCCTAAGCAGATGTCAACGGAGTGCAGTGTTTTGTTGCCTATTTTTTATTTATATTTATTTGTTTGTCTTTTGTTGACTGAGTTAGTACCTGTAGGCTCTTTTCAGCTACTAGACCAAGGTGGTATCTCTACTATTAGTGAAAATTTGGTCAGGGCATCAGAGAGCTTCCCATACTCTTTACACTTGGTGCCTTGGGATCTTTTACATCTATCACCAACTCAAGCAAATAGACCCTCGGTTTAACATCTGCTAAGGAAGACACACTCAGGAGTGCAACACTCCCTTATGGGGCACTGCAGTGTCAACAATCAATCTACCGGTATAGGGTGAGCTCATGGATTTTACATATCTCTATGGTTTTGCTCAACATTAAATCATTGTCACAAAGCAAAATCTTTCTCGCTGTAGCATTATTAACACCACACACAAACCTGTCCTTCATTAACTCATCATTCAAATCACCAAATCTGTACATTTTAGCCTTATTTCTGAAGTCAATTATATAAGCTGCAAAACTTTCACCTAGCCTTTGGTCTCTTGTATAGAATAGGTGCCTCTCTAATGTAACATTTGTCTGGAGGTTGGACATTTCTCTAAATTTATGTTTCAAGCAGTCAGGGTCCACCTTTGTTTCAGCCAAAAGTATGGTGGTTTTCCCCCTCTCCTGAATATACTGCTGATGCAAATGAATGCTCTCTCTCAATGGCAATCAGTTTCATTTTAGATTTTCTTTCCTTTCCTCTTCTTTTCTCTTCATTTCACTTCCTTTTCTCCTCAGTATTAGCCAGATATGTTACTGTGCTGGTTACATGCAGTAAATTATTGCACATATTATAAACATCCTATTCTGAATAAATAGCAAATCCTCATTTTATTATATCATTGCAGCTATCCATACATGGATAGCAAACCTGTTTACCTCTGAGCAAACTAGGTTAGCATGATTGTGCGGAATGCCACAATGATTACCAAGGCTTATCATACAGCAATGTATATGGTCCAAAAACATTATAGGACAGTGTATACAGTGCAGAGTGTTGTGGAATCCCATTCCAGGAATTCTGTACAAAAGTTGTGTAAATTATCTGTAAGGGTACATGGTCTGCCATTTAAAATAAGCAGTCTAGGAAAGTGTGTGTATTATATAGGGACACACAGATGAATTGCAGGAATGAACACATGGAAAGAGGACAAATGAGACATCGTAATGTGCAGCAGATGAAGGCATGTATATGGATGACAGTTGCAGCAGGAACACTAATCACATATCAACATGGTACAGAATGGGCTGCACAGTGAAAATGTGTATTATGTGACTGTAAGACAAGGTGACATACAATGTAGAAGATGTCTTTGTGATATAACTATCCTAACATGAACAATGGAAAGGATATCTATCAAGGAAGTTATATACAATTGGAGTTGGATGTATATTGTGAAGCTGTGCAATCTGATTTGCCTGAATATGACAGTAAAGTTAGCAGAGGTCTCCAACAAGTGGGACACAGTTACAAGCTCATGAACAACAGTAAACAGAAGCAGGCACAATCATGGACAATATCAGAATAATACCACCAATAATCCCATGTCTCTGAAACAACATACGTGATTCTGAGTGATCATAGATGATTCTGCATGAACACACTTGCACAACAAATATGACATTTGCTGGAGGTCTTAGGAAGGACACCACTATACCTGTATGTGAAAACAGTTTTTGTACTTACTTTTCTCACTGGCATTGAGAAAAACAACTCTTGTACTCACTTTCCTCACTTATCTAGAGGAAAATAGTTTTTTATTCAGGCATGTCAAAGGGTCAGCTCCCAGTGTTCTCCTCTGTCTATCTGATGAATCCGGGCATCTTGAGGCAATGTAGAAATTGTCTCATGTACACAGACAACCCTCTCCTCCTACCATCCAACACTTCAACCTGTGAGAGATGCACTTATCTAGCCAAACTGGAGGTAAAGCTCTCACCAACCAAGACCGAACCTGATAGTCATGAGGAGAAGGTAAACATTTGCACCACACCACACTCATCATATAGTCTCACTACGTCTACACCACCAAAATCCACACATAGAAACTCAAAACATTCATGGAGGCTCTCAATAATAATCTGCCTAAGCAACAGAGACCTCCAAAGCAAAAACACAAGCAACCTCCATCCCCCAACACAACCCAAATGACACATAGCCCACAGATTCAGTGTGCCACTCAAACACAGCCAATAAGGCAAAGCAACATACCCAACACACTAGTCATAGGTGACTCTATAGTCAGGCACACTGACGTCCCACTCACCAGACTAAACAAGGAGAAGGTTACTGTTAGCTGCCTGTCAGGTGCCAGGATCTGCCACATAACCCACGCACTCAGGTCACTCCACAACAAGTACAAATATGACTCTGTCATTGTCCATGTTGGTGTGAATGACCTGAGACATACTTCCCTGGACTACATGCAAAGAGACATGGAAGAGCTCTGCAATCTTGTAGCCCAGGCAGGTATGACCCTAGCCCTGAGTAGCATTCTGCCATCGCCCAGAATGATACCACAGTACAAGGACAAAATGATTGATTTCAACAATTGGCTAAGCTTCTGGTGTCATTCAAACGGGATCCAGTATCTGTCTGCATGGGATGACATGGTCGACAGACCACAATGTTTTGCCACAGATGGCCTGCACCTGTCGCCCCTAGGATTCCGGATACTGGCTAAGGCTCTTGCTGCCCCTATAGTGCCTTTTTTAGGCAGGGTTCAAGTAAAAAATTCACCACCATAACAGGAACAAGCAAGCAAAAACTGAGGGTAATGCTACTCAATGCTAGAAGTCTAAATTTCAAAATGCACTCACTCGAGGCACTCCTTAAAATGGAGAACATCAATATCTGTGCAGAGACTGAGGACTGGTTCAAGGCTCCAGACAGCACCCCTGCACTACCAGGCTATAACTCATACCACACTTTTTGGCCATCTAACCTGGACCGAAACACCAAAGGTGGGGGTGTGTCCATATTCATTAAGGATATCCACACCTCCAGGCTAGTTGCTCAGCATAATGCATCCGAGGTTATCCAAGTGCAACTAACTCTGGGCAAAACTGCAATCCAAATTGTAGCTTGCTACAGATCCCCCACCATGCCACAGGATTCCCACTCCTCTTTTCTTGACATACTGGAAAATATTAGGGTTCAACCAAACACCCTAATAATGGGCAACTTCAACTACCCCACCATTAACTGGGAAAACTACTCATGTACTAACTCCTTAGCGCAACGCTTTCTGGAATTCATAAACTCCAATGCCCTAGATCAACTTATCCACACCCCCACCAGGGGCAACATTATCCTAGACCTAGTCATTACCAGTATGAGTGACCGGTGTTCCACACCTGAAGTCAACTCCTCGTTGGTCCGATCTGAACATAAGCTAATCACCCTTGATATCCACATCCCACCCCCCCCCCATTAAGGAAACCACAGTAAGAAATTTCTCCAAAGCCAACTTCATGCTTCTTAAGACATAAGTAGTGAACTTCATGACACCCATGCAGATGGACAATACAGTTACAACTGCTGAATCCTACACAAATGTGCTCTATAATCACCTACATGAGTGCATGGATCATGCTATCCCAAACAGAACCAAGATGCTGTCCTCCAAAAAAAGGAAGCCAATCTGGTGGTCCCCTGCCATAAACAAACTGTACAACAGAAGGAAGAAACTGTTGCAAAAGAGAGTAAAATCCCATGAGTGGAGGAGCTCCCTGGTCAGCCTCAGTAAGAAGCTGAGATCCCTTATAAGATCCTCCAAAGCTAGCTACGAAAGTAAATTGCCACTAATTCCAAGGACAACCACAAAGCATTCTATAGCTATGTCAAGAATCTCAATGGCAACACCCAGATCTGCTCTGAGTTACAGCACAAAGGCATGAAAATTACAGAACCAACTGATATTGCCAACATCCTGGCAGATAGGTTCAGTGCTAACTTTACCCCCCCCCCACCCCCTGAAGGGCCCATATCTATACAGGAAGAATGCAGAGTCCCTGTAATCAGAACTACGCAGGTGAAAGCTGCACACTCTAAAGGCAAAAACACAGCATCCATGGGACTGGACAACATCCCAGGCTGCGTTTTACACAAACTTCAGAATGAACTGGCTCCCCACTTAAGCACCATGTTCAATAATAGCCTCGCATCAGGCTTTGTGCCCACTGAATGGTGCACTGCAACAGTTATCCCACTCCACAAAGGAGGAGCCACCACTGATCCCAGGAACTATAGACCTATTAGCCTGACAAGCCTGGTCTGCAAAGTCATGGAACGTATCATCATGGAACTCATAAACACAGACATTGGTAACCTCCAAACTCTGGATCCTACCCAGTTCGGGTTTGTGAAAGGCACATCATGCTTTCTGAACCTGATCGACTTCTTTGAGGCAGTCACCAAAGCCGTAGATGAGGGTAAAGTGATTCACACAGCCTATCTTGACCTCGCCAAGGCTTTCGACACCATCCCGCATTCTGGAATTATAGCTAAACTCAATAAACTAGGCATAAATCCCTACATCACAAGATGGGTTGCCAATTGGCTCACTGACAGAACCCACACTGTAAAAGTTGCAGACTCCAAATCTGACGTCAAACCAGTGACAATTGGAGTACCACAGGGTTCCATCCTGGGACCGCTCCTGTTTGGTATCTACTTCTCTGAAGTACAGGCTAACACAGAAGGCCTCTGGCTAATGAAGTTCACAGATGACTGCAAACTAGGAGCCATAGTCAAGTCCCCAAATGATGTGAACATCCTACAGAAGGGCCTCTCTGAGACAGATGCCTGGTGTCAGAGCTATGGCCTCAAGCTCAATGCCAAATAGTGCAGTGTCATCCCCTTTGGTAAAAACTCTGTACCCATGAGCTACCACATAGGCAGCAATCTACTTAACACCGAATGAGTGATAAGAGACCTTGGGACCCAGGTGGACAGTAGTCTCTCCTTTGATAGTCACATCTCCACAGTAGTCAGGAAGTCCTTCTACATGGCACACCTCATCATAAAAGGGTTCTCGTCCAGGTAAAAAGAGGTCATCGTTACCCTCTACTCATCACTCATTAGTCCCATTATAGAGTACAACACCCCTTTTGGAATGTACCTCACAAGACATCTGCAGCAGCTGGAAAGGCCACAGAAGTACCTCACAAAGAGGATTACTGGACTCAAACAAATGCCCTACACTGACCACCTCAAAAAACTCCAGCTTTACTCCGTAGCATATCGCCTACTCAGAGGTGATCTCTGCCTAACATATAAAGCTATGTTAAACCCAGAGCTGTTGGACATGCTACACCTAAAGAAATCCCAATCCCTCCGAGCTACACACTCTAGGGACCTAAACCTAGTCACCACAATAAACAGGACATGCTGGAGGGATAGATTCCTATCCCAGAGACTTCCCATACTCTGGAACAGGCTACCCATCTATATCAAGCAAAGTTCTTCATTAGCACTCTTCAAGAAAAATCTTGATGAGTGGATGGGAAATAGGAAATACACTCCAGGGATCACTAACTTTCTTGGGTGGCGTAAGCCAGGGAACCTTGTTAGCTAGGCTTGCGTAAGCCCTTGGGCCAATAGCCTAGTACCTACCTATGAACCTATGTGACATTCTGATCAATACAGGCTAGCCAACTGGTGTACATGGCATATATATATACATATATATATATATATATATATATATATATATATATATATATATATATATATATATATATATGCGACGCCCCTGCACTGGCCCAGTAATCAAGGAGCCACAATCCTCAGGACGTGCACACACTGGTTTCTCTCTCTCAAACATATAAATTAAACTATCAAAATTATCCCCCTCTGTAAATTGTGGAAGAAATTTACTGACCTGTATTGCTTCTGGGGTTCAGTTACTCTCTTCCCCATTACCTCCATGACTCTGGCAAAGAGTCAGCATCTACTTTTCATGTTGCCTCTGCCTCTCCTTCTCCTCAGCTTCCAGGCATAGCAGTTTCTCCCTTTCCTCAGTCTCTAGACACCTCAGTTTATCTGCTGTCTCTATTTCCAAATGCTTGGCCTCTAGCTCATGTCTCTTTAACTCGAGATGGATTTTTAAGTCCTTTGTGGAAAGGTTGAGCTGTCCATTTTCTGACAGTTGTACATCCCCACAGCCAGTCTGATCATCCTCCTCGTTGCTATTCTCTGATACAGCTGTGACTAAAGCTGCAATCATGTCTGCCTTAGTCATGTTGGCATGCACCAGTCCTTTAGCTTGGCACATCTCAGCCAAGTGGTCCTTGTCAGCTTGCCATACTCCTCTGCTGACATGCTTGCCTGCTCTCCCTGACTAACTAAGCTAACAAAAAATAAATAAATAAAACAATTGTGATATGTACTCTGAATGTTCACTGCGTGGCTGAGTGCAAACACCTTCAGTGGCCACTGTACACAAGCTACAGGAATTCAATATCCATACCACTACAAGCCAACTAATATGTGATGTGGCTAACTCACCACCATTAACCAATTAATATGTGATGTGGCTATCCCACCACTGCTACCAATTAATATATGATACGTCTGCACTGGCCCAGTAATCAAGGAGCCTCAATCCTCATCACTAGCACTAGTGAGGGATGTGCACAATGGGAGGATAACAAGTACACACAAAGTAAAGTACAATTTCCCTTAAAAGCACACAGAGAACACAATCAGTCTGGGGCTGGTTTCTCCCTCTCTCTCCAGATCCCTAATAAGACCCCCACTGGCACAGCTGTAGGGTTAAGATCTCAGCTGAGTGGTCAAGCCAAAACCTATAGCACCCTCTCTGCCCAACCAGTGCTTCATGTCCCTGCCCAAGACACACACACACACACACACACACACACACACACACACTGAGATTTGATTTATATGCAAACACACAGACACTTCTGGGGAAGGCTGGCACAGGTTCACTAGCTATGCCTCCTTCTGCCCAGACAATACAGTAGTAATCACTGCCACCAACCACCCTTACTTATCAACTACTTTAAGGCCCTTCTCAAAGGGTGACCAATTCTGCTGTGTAATGTTACTGTTATCCAAATGGAAAGTGTGACCAAACCTTTAAGGCTATTCAAGAGTGGCCTGTACATTGTCCCCAAATACATATGCAAATACTCTAAGAGATTAAATATCTCTAAACAAATGAGCCACAATTAAAAGGTTTAAATATATTTAATAATAAATAATAAAAGAACACAACAATACTCAACAACTCAATACAGTGACAACAGAGTTCAGAATCACAGGAAATATTTTAAAACAACATTGCAGGGCAGTCTCACATAAATACAGAAAACATCAAGACTGATCTTACTATTTTTCTATCTTTAAGAGAAATACTATGGTATAATTCTTACTTACAGAACAAGGCAAATACAGATGAGAAGTGCTGAAGATGAATGTGTTCACATCCAAGACAAGATACAGAATGCACTGACTCACTCTCTGAGATAGTTCTTAAAATTACTATCACACATTTTTGCTGGGTTATCTCAGATTACATTGTTCTTGTCATCTCTGCCTTAGTTTCCAGGCTAACAGGAACTTAAAATATAATACCTCTGTTTTAAAAATACTTATTTTTCAGAAGTTGCCTGGAACTGGAAGTCATAAAACCAGTTAAATACGTTTACCATTGAAACATGTAATTATTTCTGGACAATAGAAAGAATTTTTAGCTGCAGACATTCGGTCTCTCTTTGCTGTATTAACTAACTTCATAGCTCATTGTAAAACGCTTTACTGATTTTCCCAGAGTTTGCAAGTTAACTCTGTATGCTCCAACTTTTGCCATGAAAACATATATTTGCATAGGCATATAGTCCATAAACATTTCTGGTCTTCTCCAGCAGAGTGCACTGTGGTTACATTTTTGAAGCTCAGCACATGACATACACTTTACTTACATCTGTAAGACAAGCCCATGGATCATATTTACAAATGACATAGGATTATTTAAAAAATTCTAGCTAGCTGGGCTGGCAGTGTCACATTTTTATATAAACCATATTAATATTTTCAAGTGACATATAATTATTTACAAATTTCCAGCTAGTTGGGCTGGCACCTGATCACTGGACTCGAGATATTGGTCACTTCACACATTTCAACATATTTAGATGCCACATATGTGATCCAGCATTTACCCACTTGGTGATATAGGTATCAGTGGCCTCATCTGACAGTGTTGAGTGAATATCTCAGTGTGGATGTGTCTCAAATGGCTTGGCCTGATCAAGTTACACAGGATGATAGTGTCATCATGCATGCCTTAGATTACTTCTTTAAAGACATCTAACAGATGTAACATAGATGGAGATAGCATTAACTACTGACACATTTGTTGCACATAGCCAGGATATTACTAGTGTCCATTTAGAAAAGGTCCACAATTACATGTTGGTCTAACTCACAGATGAGGAGAGTCAGGATGTGTCTATACATACGTGCATCAGATGCTGTCCCGTCCCCCACCTCAGATGGATGCATGTTGATGTACACCCTTCTATTTGAGTATATCCCATCTGGAGGGTGTGTTGAAGTGTGTATATAATCGTGTCAGGTAGGCATATATTCAGAATTATGCTATAGGTGATCTGTGATGTTGTCATGGCCTACTGATTCTGTGTGACAGGCCTGGATGAAGGTAAGACAGTGCACACTGCCTACTTTGATCTGGCCTAGGGGTTGGACACAATTCACAACTCAGGTATCACTGAGAAACTCTCCCAGCTAGGGATTAACAATTATGTCACTAGATGATTAACCAAATGGCTCACTGACAGAGCAGATACTGTGAAAGTTGGTGAATCAACCTCTTCCAGTAAAGCTCCCACCACTGGCGTACACCAAGGATCTGTGTTGGGCCCTTTACTGTTTCAGGTTAAACTATACAGCCTTTGGCTTCCCAATTTTGCAGATTTTTTACATATTGGGTGCAATCACTGAGTCCAGAAATGTTGTTAACATATTACAAGAGGGGCTTGCATGGACAAATGACTGTTGCCATAGCCACATGGTCTACAAATAAACGTGAAAATATACCATTGTTTTTGCCTTCAGCAAAGTGGTATTCCCCAATAATTACAACATTGACAACACTCCCATATGCTCAAATCCAGTGATGCAAGACCTAAGAACACATGCAGATATCATTCTCATGTTTGACCACCAAGTTTCCACAATGGTATGGAAAGTCTACGTTGTGCACACCATAAGTCAGCCCATCGTATCCAGATCTGAGGATATTATATATAACATCACCATACTTGAACATCATCAGTACACTAATAGAGTATAATGTTCCCTTTTGCATGTACCTCACCAGACACCTGCAGCAGCTGGAGAGAACACAGGGGTTTCTCACCAAAAAATACAGGTCCTACAAACTATGTCATGACATATATGGATAGACTGAAAGCCCTGTCACTGTAATCTGTATCGTATAAGAGAAGGTGACTTGTGCCTGGCCTACAGACCAGTCTCTGACTTTGTCCTGATGGGAATACTGCACATCCACAAATCTGCTATAGCTGATGATATCAGCAGAGTCTGGTGAGAGGAAGATGGCAATAGCAGTTTCCCACATGCTGGTGTAAAATGCCCTCTGTAATGTCAAGCAACTGTAAAGATATTAAAGTTCTGCATGTAACCAGACTGAAGAGTGTGAAGAATGTAGTATATGGTGGTTGTGTTTCCAATGTGCATGCATGCCTCAAGAGACAGGTTTACAAACTATATGCAAACAGGTGTCAACATTACTACCAGTATTGGAAAATCTGAATGTGTATTGTTATTTTAAAGATGTACATGGTATATAAGATAACATTTGTTATTTATTTATGTAGTGTAGATGATTTATTTGTGAACATGTACTGAGAGAGCAAGGTTGCAATGCATGGGGGGAGGTAACACATGGCTGCATTGTAAATAAGTGTCTTTTTCTTAGATAGCACCTTCATTTTGTTTGTGTTTCTATGTGTAGTTTCATGTTATAAACATTAAATGGACAGTAAACAGAAGTAATACATGCTGTTGTCCACATTGTATAGTGCACCGTCGAGCAGCAGATTTGTGTGATGGTTGGCAAACTGCTTACACATGTGAGATACACATTTATACCACTTTCCCTGTTTGCTCATAGTTAAGCAGTATGCAAATTTGCTAAAATTCTGAGAGTTTTTAGTATTGAGGGTATGAAACACACCTGCTGCTTAGCTAATGCTGTAGTAGAAGATGTAAATGCACTGATACATTTCTTTTTGATCCCAGATGATATAGAATTTGAATCCAGGTGTATGCAATACTTTTAAATAAGTAGTGATAATGCAATGAAATTATTCTTTATACTGACAGTGTGTTTAAGTGCCATTGGACAGCGGTAACTGCAACACAGAAGATACATTCACCATCACTTGGCATTGGTGCGTGATGCCTAACTCCACACAAACACAGAGGCCAAAAAATAAAGGGCTCCATTGTTTTTTGGTACTTATGTATGTTGTGTATATTTCTATTTTTTTACCAGATTATAGGTGTTACAATGGGGTAGATAATAAAGTGGTGAAATGGGAGTCAAGTAGGTGGAAGAACAAAGTGAAAGCAACATAGGAATTTGCAGGAAGGAGGTAGGGAAGAACCATAGCTATCCATTTATACAACAGTGTAAAATGAAAGTATGTACAGAAAGAAGGGTGACAACAATGCAATCATGTTGTGTAGTCAATTTGACCAAAGCAAGTGTGTCAAGAAGACATGTTTGCGACAAGGCAAACTGTGTATGGGATGATGTTTTTTTTGTGGGGACAGGTGCCCTTTTTTTTAACTTCAGTAAGAGAGGAATGCCGGGTAAGTGGCTAAGTAACGTTGGTATTTCCAGTTCGGGTAAGTTGGGCAGGTGAGGAAGCAAATGCAAAAAACAGGACAAGACAAGACACAGAGATGATGAGGAACACAAAAGGTTGGGGGGCACCATGATTGAGATGAGGGAAGGGTCAACGCAAGCCCATGTCTGTCAAACATGAGGAAAGTGAGAATCTGGTCATCACCATCCTCTTACTCCACTGGCAGCTGGAGTGCTTATTGTCTTCTCCTCCTATGGATCATGAGGGAGAGCAGCCTCTCCATCTGGTGTAGCTGTACACCAATGGTGCTGTGCATGACCCTATGCACCAACCCTGGCATCTCCTGGCATGTGATGAAATCACCACCTCCATCACTACTCCCAGAAGGTACCACAGCACCAGCTGCAAGGGTAGTACTATATGATGTCAAAGGTAGTGAAGGGGCAGCAGAGGCAGTACTGCCAGGTTGGGTCCCAGATATGCTGGTCATTGGTGGTGGAGCCGGTGTTGCAAGGGCAGGCTGAGCCACTGGGTTTGGAATGCCTCCCTGTGCTGTGATCCATTTAGTGATTTGTTACAGATGGATGACTTGGAGAGATTTTGACAACACATAATAGCAAATAAAAAAAAAACAGATAAGGGTTGGGGTGAGAGGAAAAAGAGATAAAATTATTATCATCATATGTGACATACATCTATTTTATCCAAAGTTTTATATTTAAGTATATTTCCTAACAGCTACAAACTATATGTATGGATTGCTCCAAATAATCCTTGCAATGTACAGATATTGCACATATGCTTGGTCCAATTATACAGTTTACAGTTAACAGCAGGGCATCTATGCCATTTGTGTAGAATTTAATTTATGTAATATTATTAAAGAATTGCAGTATTGCGTAGTTGTTACTTGTGGTATTTGAACCCACATCCTATGACTACAGTCTTACACTTGACTCCTAAAGTTGGTTTGCACTACAGACTGATGCATGCATGCCTGCTTTTATGGTTAAGATATATCAGCATGGGCTTAACTATTTACTACTATTTCAGAATTAGCTGTGAAATGAAAAGAAAAGAACAGAAGAGCGTTATGTATATCAGTTTTGCCAATATTTAGCTTTCTATGTATTATAAATTCTCTTTAATAGTGCACTTACACAATTGTGGGATGTTGCTAGATCAAAACTCATCCAGCCACTGGATGAGTGTATTTCTCTGGCACCTTTTTTTTTGTTGAAGTGGTGCCTACACTGTTCTCCAGTGTGTGGGGTACCAGTTGCATTGGATACAGCCTTAGCCAGACTATTCCAAGCCTCAGACTTGTACTGAGATCCAGAATAGTCCTGCTGCAGATCCCTTTGGCTGTGGTGCTTTACCAGGAGTCCAGTAAATATTCTGGACTCCTAAACACACCACCTATGCACCCTAAATTGGGCACCTTCCCCTCTAACACCAGACATGTTTAATCCAAGCAGTGTGATAGCAAATAATGATTTCATGCCAATTCCTGTTATCTTGCTTACTGGTAGTGTGCAAACTACAGCAGTAATGTCACACAACCATTTATGACTATTGCTTGCAGAAATGCAGCTCTGTCTTATCCCTCTGAGCTTGGTGCCCATTCTAGTCTTATCTGACTAGCAATTATGAGATATGTGGTCTGTAAGCATTCTGTATCATTGTCCTTATAATGTGTAAGGATATTAAATGGCAAAAATATACAGTTGTCATGAAATGAAGGGAGGGTTGGATGTTGCCGAATAGAAACTGTGAAATGCGTGCTGCTTACATATATTTGAAACCTTGATACAATTATTTCTACAGTTTGTAAGTCTAACTTGGCTGATACACCCGCTGGAGGTAAGGGAGTCTTAATTGATGTGTTTTCTTTCTCCCTACCAAATATTCACAGTTGCAATCCATTAGCAACAAACACTGAGGGAGTGCCTGTACTATGTTTACATGTACTACATAGATCCAAATATTTGGGACTCAGTAATTATAATTGAGTTCACACCTCATTTGAATCTTCACAGTGCCCCCAGCCCTGAATCTATACTATAAAAAGGGAACTGTGTAGCCAGGAAACCAGAAGGCAAGGAGACTTGTTTATGTGGATAACACAGAAGAAGATATTACTTTGGAATTTATCTGCACAAAAGACTACTGTTCTCGATGATGTATGTCTGCATTTTTCAATTATATATTGGTTATATAGAGGTTTACTATCAAAATGAAGAATGAAAGTTTGGCGAACATAGGAATGCTGACCATCAGCTGGAGCGAATGCCGCTGTGCATTCGCTTATGTGTGGTCACTGTTAAGAGTAGAGATCATGGCACAGTACAGATTGGGAAATTTATCCTTTTCCTTATCCCTTGACTGGATTACATTATGATGTTTGTGATTGTGATTTTGATAGTAAACTATATCTATATATATATATATATATATATATATATATATATATGTATGCGTCTATATTATATTATCGTATGATGCTATTTCATCGTACCAATAATATCTAAACAACAAAATATCAAACAAATGCAACAGCAAATTTTTTCTCAGGGAAAAAATTTGCTGCTCCGTAAAAAAAAAAACCTTAAACACAAATTTAAGTTGGGGGCTTCGCCCCCACACCCCCACTACTTAAATATGCCAACTCCGAGATCGCACCATAGTGGAGGAAATGGCAAAGTCCTGAAGACGGCCTACCAAATTTTTTCCGTGGAAAAAAATTCGATGTTCCGTGGCTTCGCTATTTTGCCATTTCGACATTATCGGATTGACTAAATAGCATTCGCTATTTAGTCCATTCGATACTGTCATATAGACCCATATATATATATATATATATATATATATATATATATATATATATATATATATATATATATATATATATATATATATATATATATATATATATATATATATATATATATATATATATATATATATATGTATATATATATATATATATATATATATATATATAAAATATATGCATTAGCAAATGGTACTTCTACCAGTATGCACTTCTTAGAGGTTACTGATTCCATAGGCATGTTTGTCAGAGCATTTTACTTTCTCAGATGCACAGCTTTATTAACTGTCATCACAAGTGCTAATGTTGCAAATGTTTTTCTCTTTACACTTTTCTATTGTTATTTCAGTAAAATGTAAATCTGCCATATTGTCAATGGCACAGGGGTGTTAGCCTTCGAGCATGGCTAATACACACTACTGGGGGAGTGCTGGCCACAGATAGATGTGACTGGTAATTGCATAAACCTGAATGTTCTGTGGTAAATGTGTACACATATTTTTGAGGCAGTTTATTTGATAGAACTTTTAGCAGATTGACTTGATTTTTTCTTAGCAAAATGTGTCATTTGCCTATTATTTTGGGGGTGGAGGAGCCAAGTTCAATTTCTGTGTTGGCACAAACACAATTTGCTGTTGTTACTCTCATTGTTTTGGAGCCAACATTGCTTTGTGTGTGATTGTAATATGTTACAACCACATAATTCCTTTTTTTTATATTTGAATATCTTGACAGTTTTTTGTTTCTCCAGGAGGTAATATTGAAATGCAATCTTTTATGTGTTACATCTAAGCAGGTCTTTTATTTATGTGATACTTATGCGTATTATTGCCTGTACGTCATTTTGTCGATCGCACTTTGTGTGATTTACATTTGTGTGAAAGTACCATTTTGCACAACAAAAAAATGGATGCCACAATGCCAAACCTTAGAACAGCGAATGCAATACAGCATTCGCTGTTGTAAGGTTCAACACTGTGATACAGATCGCACTATAGTGGGGATCAGGAAATGTACCCTTTTGGAGTTTGTATATTTAAGTAGCAGGGGGTGTGTGGTGCAAAGCCTCCTACATGGGGGGAGCAGGGGTGCCTGCTCCCCTGCAAACATGTTTTTTACTGTGCAAGTCACAGTAATACTGTTCCCAGAAGTGTGGTGAATGTTTGAATCATGTTGAATTTGAACATTCACCACTTCGGAGTTTGGCCTTATTTGTGTTCAACATTATAAATTTTGCATTTTTGTTTCAAATTAGTAGCAATTCACTGTTGTCTAATCCGACAAAATAATAGTAAACTGTGTTATCCTTCTTTTATGTTTTATGTCACGTAGGACTACAGAACCCAGGTGTTCCAGTCTCTTTGAATCCCTGTTCAGTGACCCTGAGAACAAAATCATTGTGGAAGCATTTAGGCCACATGGTGCCTTTCTACTTGATATAGGACATTGGGATATGTCTGGCAGAATGCAAATTTGGCAGATGATTATGGCTGTTGTGAATGCAGTAGGTGGCTAGAGCAGGACATATGATCAGATGTGCCATAGTGCCACTAACATGATTTCAATAGCCTGGAGGACAACAGCTGCAGTGGCCCATGATGGATGGCTACTGGTGGGGGGCTGCTACAGAGCCACCACTGACACCAAATGAAGAGTTCCTGTCTACTGCCAGGGATCCAGAGATCAGTGGAAAGTGCGCAATGGCGTGTCATTGATGTTGGTGTTGCTGTTTCAGGGAGAAAAAGTATGTCCCAGGAAGAGCTTCCAGAAACCTATCTCAATTATTAAATACTTCTTGTATAGTAAAATATTGACAGCAATCCTTAAGTTCTGTTTAACATAATTTTTTTTTTTGGGGGGGATAGTTGTAGACACTTTGGCTGGGATGTGTCATCCAAGTTAAAAGTATTATTAATGAATATATAAACGGCAAAAAGTTTTAACCCCTGTGTTACTGTTAATTGTGATGATGGTGTCCTTATCATTTGCTTAACTTCTTCCAAAACCATCCTCCATAGGGAGCCTACAATCATCTACAAAACATTTTTATGTACGTACTGATGAGCAATTCAAAGAAATATTTATTTTATCCGTATGTGTGATGTGGGTGTCAGGACTGTTATGCGGATTGCTGTACTGTCTGTAATAATGGCACCGCTGTTAGTTTGTTAGCATATATTGGACTATAATAGCATAGGTATTATTGTCGCTCCTATGTTTGTTGCTTATTATCACAGGTAATCCTGACAGTGGAAGTGTAAGAGTCTTACCATCTGATGTCAGAGTATCAGTAGACTGTGATGATGATGGTGGCCAAACAGAGGCACAGCCGGGTGGAACAGAGGTTGAATCTGACACTGAGGTTGAAATTGAGCCATACCCTGTAATTCCATCGGACACAGCCAGTAGACCTCTGGCGACCCATTCCAGTGAGACTTCAGATATTGGACAGGTGGAGGGTGAGACTTTCAATCAGGGTAGTGTGGTTACTGTGGCTTCAGTGTCGTTGACTCTGGCTGCAGCCAAAGTGTGGGTGAGGTGCCATGCAGCAGGGTTGATAGGGGTGCTCGGAGGAGGCCTGCTGTCCATCCTCCACCTGATCTAAGTGAATCTTCCCATGCAACTCAAAGTATTTTTAGGGCCATCATGGAGGTGCAGGCACTTATCAATAGGTCCACCAGAGAAATGCTTAGTGTTGTAGATATTGCACAGACTGACATGCGTGACTGCCTTTACTGTGTTGCCAGTTTAATGGATCAGATGAATGACACCTTGGAGTGGGCAGTGTCATGGTAGAATATTTGATGGGAGGGGGACGGCATCCACATGGGTGTAGGTCAGCCACATCATCTGATGTTACCCAATGTGGCCATGGCCAATCACAATCCCATAGTGGCACTACTTTCACTGCTCTATCAGTGGTTGAGGTGTCTATAACTTGACATGGCATAGAGCTAGCACAGGGCTTGGCTATGTTCTTGCAGACACTCGCATACCAATTTCACTTGGAAGGCCCATACAGACACACACACAAGAGTTACATGGTTCAGCCATGAGATTTAAAGCTCATTCTGTCTCAGTGGCCATTTGTTACTTTATCAAATGTCTGCCTCTTTCTCTTTCTTACTCACATAGGATCATGGGAAGTTATTAAGCTAATGGACGTAGGGTCCTTACAAGCCATGCTAAGTTCTACCCTTATTTCCATGATCAGCACCTAATGCCCATGTCCAAGAGGGACACAGGTGGAGCCCCTGGGCTAAATTTATAGTCACACATCCAATCCTCCAGACTGCGCTTGAAGAGTGCCAGTGAGCTGCTCTGTTTGACATGAAGTGGGAGTCTGTTCCAAATGTGTGGTAACCTCGGGGAGACAAATGTGTCCCTCCAGTAGGTTTTATTAATGTCACATACCAGATTAAGGTCTTTAGAGTGAGTAACCCGTATACCATTTGATTTGTGGATGTGCAGCATTTCCAATAATACAGGTCTGAAATTGCCTTATAAGTAAGGCAGAGATTGCCTCTGAGTAGTCTGTATGAAACAGAATAAAGTGACAGTAATTGCAGATGATCCACATAGGACAGATGCTGAAGACCTTGAATTTTCATTGTAAGGAGTCTTTGTGGTTACTCAAGTTGCAGCAGAACAAACCAAAAAGGGCATCGTACTCAATTATTGGCCTGATGAGAGAAGAGTACAGGGAGGTTATAACCTTTTTTTCTGGAGGCAATGCTCTTACTTATGAGATATAGAATGCCCTTCTTACCAATGTGGAGACTTGGTGATCAAAGGTAAGATTGCTGTCAACCTGTGCATCCAGTTATCTCACTACTGAACACCCTAGTTCCTACTGGTGTGGTTGTTAGCAGGAACTTCGCTCTTACCGAAAGGGATGATAATACATTTTTTTGCATTGTGTTTAAGGCCATGGCTTTTGCACCAATCATTTGTTTGTGTAAGACCCTCTTGCAGGATGTTGACATCATTTGAAGTTTCTATGACCGCTCCCAGTTTGCAGTCATCAAAAAACTTTGTCAGCCACAGACCTTTAGTTTTTGCTTGTATATTGGAGAAATACATTCCAAACAGTAGAGGTCCCAGGACTAAGCCATGTGGAGCACCACTGGTTACAGGTCTGCTGTTGGAGGTGGATTCCCCTATTTTGACTATATGTGTTCTATCAGTGAGCCAGTTAGTGACCTATCTAATGATGTTAGGGGTTGATACCTAGCTAGGTGAGTTTGTCAGTAATGGCTAAGTGGGGGATGGTGTCAAATGACTTAGCCAAGTCTAGGCTGTATGCACAGATTTCCCCTTGTCTAGGGCCTTGGTGACTGTCTCAAAGAATTGCAACAGGTTTAACAGGCATGATCTCCCTTTGACAAATCCAAACTGAGTAGGGTCAAGTATTTGGAGATTATGTATATCTTTGCTGGTAAGGTCCATTATTATTCACTCCATGGCCTTGAAGATAAGGCTAGTCAGGTTAAAAGGGCTATAGTTCCCTGGGTCAGTGGAAGCACCACCTTTGTGCAAGGAAATAACAGTGGCCATTTTCCATTCATCTGGGATGAAGCCAGTGCTTAGACTATGACTATAACTGAAAAGAATATCCAATGGTGTTGCCAATTCTGGTTGAAGCTTATGTAGGACACAGTTAGGGATGTTATCAGGTCCTATAGATACTGTGTTTTTGGCCTTAGAGAGGATGTCTACAACCTACTCTTTAGAGGTACAAGGTAGGAGGCAGGTGCTAGGGATGTCATGGGGTATGTGTGGCGGAGACAGGGATGTGACATTTTCACAGAACTTGTTGGCCAACTGGTTAGCTATGTTCATGGGCTCAGTATTTGTGGTATCATTAACTACCAGTTTGCCACAAATCTGGGCCTTTCCTTTTAAGTTATGGATGTAAATAAAGAATGCCTTATGGTTGTCCTTTGTTGTGGAAGCTAATCTGGATTTCTAGCTTGCTTTGGAGGACTTCACAAGAAGTTTTATTTGCTTGTTTAAGCTGATGAGGGAGTGTGTTCAGTTTAGGGTTCACTATCACTCTTACTCTTGGATAGCAATTTCTTCCTCTTATTGTAAAGTCTGTTAATGGCAGTTGTCCACCAGGCAGGTTTGCTCTTCCTTGAGGAGCTTGTTTTGGTCCTATCGGGTATGGCATAGTCAATGCAGTTATACAGGTGTTTGTATAAAGCATTGGTACAGAACTCAGCATAATTGCCAATTTCATCTGGAGGGCTGCAGTGAAGCTATCTATAGCATCCCATAAGAGGTTATAGTCTCCTTTGGAGAAAATTTTTAGTTTAGTTGCTGCTGGGGGGGTGACAGATGTGATAGTTACTTCGAGTGAGACTGATTTGTGGTCAGATCTCACCAGGGAAGACCTCACAGTGGGGGTGCTACAGTGTTCCTCCATATTTGTAAGCATCAGATCCAGGATACTGGTACCCCTTGTGCGGGTGTCGACCAGCTGGTCCAGGGCAATGGAGTTACTGAAGTCAAGGAACCTTTGGCAAGTGAGTTTAAGCATGACTAATTTACCCAGTCAATAGATGAGTAGGTAAAGTCAACCAAAACCATGGTATTCAGATGTATCTTGATAGATTCAAGTTGGTCCAAACAGGCAGAGTGGGTGTTCTGATTCATGAAGGTGGGTTCTGTATCAGGCAATGACTTGAATAGGTGTCCTACCAACAGTTAATTGCACCTGAAGTATCTCCAGGGAATCATACTGTTTAACCACTGTGGAGGTATATTTATCTTTAATGAGTATTGCTACACCATCTCCTTTAGTTTTCATGTCTTCAGTTTGTGATGTGAATGTGTGGAAGGAGCTGTAACCTGGCATGGCTGGGGTGTTTTCCACAGCCTTTGAACCAGGTATCCATGACTACACACATATCTGCATCTTCCAAAATGAGAATTGCTTCCAGTGAGTGCAGTTTCATGTTAAGACTCCTACCATTTAGCAGCATAACCCTGAGGTTGTTTTCGATGGAGTTTTTATATCAGGAATTTTGTCCTTGAGACACTGCCTAAAAAGGCACTACAGCGGTGGCAAGAGCCTTAGCCAGTAGTCAAAATCCCAGGACTGACAGATGAAGACCATCTCAGGCAAAAGCATCAAGGTCAGTCGATCATGTCATCCCAGGCTGACAGATACTGGATCTCCTTAGAATGACACCAAAAACTAAGCCAATTATTACACACACACACTCTCACTTACCTTTTGTGTCAGCCTAGGCTTCCTGCCCCCCCCCCACCCTCACACACCACACCCTGTACAAGTGATGACAACTGTGCCATATACTCGTTTTCTATCTTTTGGATTCAGGGATAAATAAGATTTGTGTTGGATGGTTAGTGTGCATAGCTGACTTGGTGCTTAGTATATCTGTGTTTGTAATGTTGTTTTGCTAATTGTACGTTGACATATTTTGGTCTTACAAAGTTAGACAATTGATATAATCAAAACAGTTTTTGTATCAGTATTTTTAAGAATCTTCTGAGAGTTATGAAGTCTGAAACTGAAATGTGTCTCATTACTTTCTAAGTTCTCTCTTTAATGATTTTCCAGTACAAAATATGAGGCCAAACTTAGGACATTCAGTGACCATCAGTACTTTTAAGAGGTATGAATGTGTGAATCTTTGATGCTTGAGGCCTATTATTTGATGCATGTATTCACATAAATCTCTGCTGTCATATGTTAGTCATTGCTGTACAAATCACCCACTTTTTACTTACATTACCAAGTAACAACATGCAAGGATATGCCATTCATTTGTATTATTACACAATTCGGTTTTAACACTCCAGGCTCAACACTCATCTTGTTAATCCAGCAGTTGCTATAGTTTTAGTTCAGGGCTGAGTCTATTTGATGCTAGGGGTACACAGCCATTACTTGTGTAGGTAAAGGTTGTGAGCATGGCATGGCATCGGTGTTACTGTATGCATGTGCGTAGGATGAAGGTTTTCACCCCTTAGCTAGTGTGTGACTGTGTTATGTGTTGCATCTTAGCCAGTGCAAGGGCATATTGAGTATGCCTATTTTGCTACACCCACAGCAGCTGCTGGTTCCCTCTCTGACTCCTATCTGCATGTGGCTGTGATGATCTTGCCATTCCTGGCGGGATGTGTGCCCCTTCCCCTTGTTGATCCTGCTGAAGCTATTTTCTTAGGATGATGTTGTGAAGCATGACACAGATGGTGAAGATTTCAGTACATGTACAAGGATTGTACTGCAGGGCACCCCCAAATGAAACTAGGCAGAGGAACTGTGACATTTCTCGTTTGAGTCTGTGCCTCATTATGGAGTTCTTCAGCAAATGTGTGTGTATTTCTGATGGGCATCATCAGCCACGGTTCCAGTGCATAACCTGCATCCCCCAGTAAATTATCCTGTGGGATATCACCCCTAATGAACATCTGATTAGTTGTGAGATGTGCCAGATACGTGAGTGATACTGTAGTGCTCTACAATTTCTACCTCATGCAGATTGTGATAAGTTAACTGGGGTCTGAAAACTCTTCTCCTTCTTGGCCTTGGTCTATTAGTAGCAGCAGCAGCTTAGACTTCAACTTGTTGCATATGCACATGAATTAAAGCAACAGCAGCCTCTAATATTGTTTCTGTGTAGACTCCTTTCATTGGCTGTACTCCAATAGGTTTTGGAATTCGGAGGGAAAACCAGCACTGACTGTACATGGTTGCTTTATATCTAGTTGAATAGCTCCTCCATATTGGATTGGTTGATTAGCATACAGTTCAGCTGCTTATGCTGTAATTTGCATGCCACGATGTTTACCGTGGTTATGCAGCTCTGCACACCATGTAGAGCTGCTTACTGAATACAAAACAGTGAGCACACAGTCTAAGTGGATTGTGTAGGGTTTATCAAACCTGGCTAACTATTTTAAGTACCTCCCGGATTCATGAATCCTCCGTGTAAGACTAAATAAATCTTACTCCGAAACTGCAGTTGAACAGCATGACGTCAGGGTGCCATGCATATTCATGAGGGCACGCTGACTCCACTCCAAGTCCAACACGGACCGTGCAGGAAGGCAGGGGGCGTGTCTGACTGCTGAGTAGTCCAAAGGTCCATGCCCCTGCAAGTGTCTGAATTGTGAAATGTCAACACACATGAGCGAGTCTGCTCAAATGTCTACATACCCAACACTACACTCCCTCACATTGTAAACCCCTAGTACAGTTATGAAAAGTAAAACTTTATTTTTTTTTTCTAATTCCTGATATAGCTGCCTGTATTTGCGCGTGTTTGCGTGGGTCTGCCCATTGCTTAGCTGCAGTTAGCAATCTCGATATTGATGAGCATAATAAGGAATGTTTATGCAAATTAAGCCAAATAGCAATAGCATAGTGGTTGAGCCTTCGCACAAAGAAGAGGCAGTCACGGTTCGAGACCCACCACTCCCCTTTCTATTTTATGTTTTAAATTAGTATATGAAATAATTCCTGACATATATGATTAAAATTTTACTAAAAAGCATTGAAATGGCCTATGTATCAGTGAACAAAATGTATATTTATAAAGGATCCTGACATATAATTGCCCACAGTTAAGCAGCGCTTTACCCAGCGCAATAGAGTTGCCCATAGCTAAATAGTGCTTTACCCAGTGCAATATAGTTGCCCATAGTCAAGCAGCATTTTACCCAGTGCAATATAGTTGCCCATAGCTAAATAGCGCTTTCACCAGCGCAATCGGTTTGTGTGGAGGTGCGCGCCACGCCAACCAGCGCACCGTCGGGCAACGTGGAGCAACGTAGAGCAAAGTTGCCTAAACACAGCCACACCCCCTAGCCTGTCTAGACAGTAGTAAAATAAAAAGCAATGACAAGGTTAGTACCCAGGACACTGTGCACCATAATCAAAGTACTGAACCACTAAGCCATGACAGCTTAGGATAACAGCTGCTGTTAACATACATATACTTATAAATGGTAGATTAACCATTGCTAAGCAGGTCTGCAGTCAGCCGAGAATTTACAAAAATGGCCAATCACAAAAAGGTGCGGGAAATGTGGCATATTTAAGCCCCATAGACGGAAATACTCGCCATAACTGATTGTAGCTCCCATCTGCAGTTAGAATGGCTGGTGCTGGAGAGGGTACTTGCTTGCATGGTTTGGCTCCTTGTCCACCATCATGAGTCAAGACTCCTGCAGGGCCAGTTCCAAGGGATGGAGTACAAGGCAGGGTCTTGGAAACGGTTTGCTCATGATCTCACCAGTGCCACAGGTGTTCCTCGGACTGGTGAGCAGGTCCATCACCACCATGCAGACCTGAAGAGCTGGAAGCAGGACCTACTGAACCAATGGATACAGGAGGCCCATGACATGCAAGATGCTCCACTACTGAGTAGGTAGTCATGGAATGCAGTATGTAAGACATGCTAATTTAGTCTATATAATGGATAGGTATGTCTCAATATCCCTTCATTTACTTCACAGCTGCAGGTGTCAGTGCTGCGAATCAGCAAGCATATGCAGATAGGCTGCTAAGGCTGCACCACCAGGCAGGTTAGTAATTATTCTGCATGTATTGTTATATAAAATAGGTGGGAGAGCCTGAAACAAAGTGTTGTAGCCCAATAATACAGCCATAAAATGCCCTGAATAATACCTCTGCATGTACTGTTATATAAAATAAGTCAGAGAGCCAGAAAAAGAGTGTAGTAACCTATTAAAAAAGGTAAAATAAGTCTGGAATAATATCTCTGCATGTACTGTCATATAAAAAAGTGAGTGAGCCTGAAAAAGGGTGTTGTAACCTATTAATAAAGGTATAATATGTCTTGAATATGTCTTCCGTATGCACTGTAATATCAAATAAAGGAGAGAGCCTGTAGAAAAGTGTGTACTGTAATTAATAAAGGTATAATACTTGGAATGTGTCTGTGTCACTTACTTTGAAATGTTGTTGTACCCTTGCATTATACAAATAGTACTGTTGTAATAAGTGCTGTCAACCCACACTTGGGCAGTCCCATATAAAGTGGCTGATGGAAGTGCCAGTATCTGTGAAGCATATATACAGTCCTCAACAGTCAGTTAATGGCTGGCATGCATAAGTAAATCTGGCACACGAGTAGCTTGTTAATGTGTTCCCCAGAAATGTGAGTGTGCTACATGAAATGTAGGGTTCTGTAGAAATTTAACTGAAAATGTCACATGAAAATATCCAGATATGTAGATATAGAAATATAAATAAAATAAATAACTATGTAGTAGTAACATCTGCATCTTGGACAGTTAGTATGTCAGATATAGGTCAGGTATATAATGAAGTAGCCAAACCCATTACACAACCTAATGCATGTTGCCAAGTGTGATAATACATGTAGGGGATATACACCTGCAGTCAATAGGAATGTAGTGTAGACTAAAAGTACTTATAAGATGTGAATTGAGGCTTCTTTCTACACCCTACTGTATGTGCATAAACAATGCAATTCCACACCTCAATGGTTATGTCTAATCTCAAAACATTTGCTGGGACATATGTCCTATTCTTCTATAAATATCTGCATTTACTTTGATGCATGTGCCCTGTTCAAACACCACAGTCTTGGTGGCCTGTTGCTACCAATCATCCCTGCATGCTGTTGGGAATTCCACTGTCATTCAGTATATGCATGTGTTATGCTTGCTGTTCAACTGTTGGAACCTTGGTGTGTTGGGTTAATGGGAATATTACTGCATGCTGTTACAACAAATTTGGAATGCTGTTGTTTATGTTGTAATTAAACACACCTAATCACAGAACATATGGGAAGGCCGGTCCCAGCGGACCCACCTTTCCCTCCTCAGCTGGAGATTGCACCTGGCACCAGCAGGTCCGGTGCCCAGCCCGGGCTCCCCACCTCCATTGGTCCTGTGCCATGTTCGGGTGGAAGCGCTGCAGGGGATGGGGCTCGCCCCCCCCATGCAAGTGTAGGTGGAGAAGTGCCATCTGTCATCCTCTGAAGGGTCCAGGCAGTGATGCGTAGGGAGATCCAGTGTTCAGTCACTGATCCCCTATGTCAGCTTGAGGCAAGAGTGGTGCAACTCACAGGTGAGACTGCCCCTCCTATGCAGCCCCCAGCACAGCCACCCTCGGGGCTGTGATGGTGCAGTGGTGACTGCCCATGGGTGGAGATCTCAGTTCCACTGTTACCATCTGTGGGCTCATGGGCTTGCGATTTCCAAACATCCGTCCCCGTCAATTGTGTTCACCCACCCCATGTGTCATACTCCACCCCTGTATGTGTCTTGTTTGTCTTGTCTGTTTACCTCCCCAACCTACCTCCCCAAATATACCTACTTCCTCTACCTTACTTTCCACTCTCACCTGAAAAAAAAAAAAAAAAAAAAAAAAAAGGGCAATCTGTTTCCAGAAAACAAATTACGCCCCATACATAGCTGCCCATTTCACACACGTGTCTGCTGGACATGTAAACTGATAATTATAATTGGCAGTACAACAGATTTTTGTTGTCCTCACCCCTCTCTCAGGGGTGGACGGTTTCAAATTTCACTCCAAATTTATTGCATATGAACAGCTGTTGCTGGTAAAGAAATGGGCAGCTATGGACCTTCCCTACACCCGTCCTGCACATCCAGAGCTTGTTTCCCTACTGTCTTTCCCTCTTTGTGCCCCCTTTTTCACCACATTCCTATCTCCCCATTTTCTTTTCTTTCAAAGAAATTAGCGCGGGGGTTAGTGGAAGTAAACACTTTTAAGCAGTAGTAAGCGGTTTTAAGCGAGCATGCGCATGTGTGCGCTTAGTTAAGCATTGCTAAGCATCATGCAAACCCACGCAAACCAGCTTACAACTGCTTAAAAGTGCCTTAGTCACTCTGCATGGCAGGGCCCTTGTTCTGCTGAGCAGCAAAATAAAACACCTCTGTCAGTCTGGAGCCCCGGACCTTGGACACACTAGATTGCATGAAGTACCACTAGGCCATAGTAGATTTACAACAAGTTGGTGCTGTAATAAATATATCATGCATTACAATGAGTGAATGTAAAGGGAAAATAGGAATGTCATAACACAAATCTTGTTCTGTGGATCTTTGCCAGCAGTTGTTGTGGAATTGCATGACATGACTTTGAAATGAGAACCAGCCATGCTTGCAGGAAATAATGTTACAGTAGCACTTTACAAACCCCACACAGTATCAGAGCAGGATAAACACTGGCATATTTGAATAGGGCAGAGGCCATACTTCCCAACTGTGACTGCTTTTCAGGGATGTCCCTGATTCCTAAACAAATGTTAGCTTTGTCCCTCAGAATCCCTCTGAAAAGTACTGATGTTAGGCAGAAAAGTGGGGAATTACACTTAATGAATAATGTCAATAAGTAAGAGTAGACACTGCTTGCACATCAGAAAAGGTGTATTAATACATATGCTGTGATTCTCTCATAGTCTCAACTTAATGTCTGTAATATATTACAGGTGTACCCTACTTATATGTATCTTTCCCTGAGGCTGTTCAAATATATACCAGAGTGTATCAGAGGCCTGGCAGAGGCAAAAACACACAGGCATTTCAACTTGTCTGCTGTTACACGCTCTGCAAATAGCTTTGGAAGGAGTCCCACAAGCATACCCTTATGTAGGAGTACAACACAGAAATATCAAAGGATGTAGCCATGTACTGTTAGCAACCAACTGTGACAATGCCATTGTTCCAGTGCAGAAAAGACCGGTGTGGTGCACAGACAAAGAATAATAGGCTAACCTCTGGCTACCATCAGGATATGTCCACAAGTGGGAGCTATGCAGACAGACTACTTGCCTTGTTAGACTGACAGGTACACAGCAACCCTGTATGTTCAGCAAGATAAAGATCACACAATAATATATAATGCTCTCTACACTTCTGCACCTCTACCCAAAAGAACAATATACCTGTGTATTCAGGCTCTACCAAGGATGTAGGTAGGCATACTCAGTACTGAAATGTGTCCAGTTGTCTTGAGCAGCCTGTGCTAATGTCAACACAAATAAACAACAAACTGTTCAGAAGTGAGGTAATTAATATTTACAGTATAGTAGTTCATAAGCAGTTCATGTGCCAGAGGAATACATTGCAATAAGTACTTTTGTATGGCAGTTAATTGTCTAATTAGAAAAGAAAGTACATACTCCCATGTCTCTTGTATAAGCATTTGGAGGGGTGAGTAAAATTCTACGCTGGCAAGTGTGTACTAGAAGCAGCAACATTCAGGTTTGAGTACAACATGCAAATCACTGGCTACAACCCTAGCTTCAGAGATAAGAAGTATACCAACCTTCTGACTGACACAACGGTATCCACAGAAAACAAGCATGGGCCCCACTTTGGAAAGTTGAAAGGGCTACACCTACCTAACCTAGCATTTTATAGCAGTGGGCTGCTATGACAGTGAGTAGTGCAATTACCACACAGCAGGCTGCATGCAATTAGTAAATGGTGGGCACCAATTGGTGCAGAGGCCATCACATGCACATGTGCAGATACCTAGAAAAGCAGGCTGTACTTGCTGTCTACACATGCAATAATCTCATTGCAGCAGGAGAGAGAGAGAGAGAGAGAGAGAGATAAAGGCAGAGACAGAGGCAGAGGCAAAGAAACAGACAAAGACAGACAGAGAAACACAGAAAAAGAAAGAGCAACAGACAGAGAAAAAAAAAACATTTCCTGTAAAAACAAACGGAACACAGCAATACAAATGAAAGGTATGTAACACATATGTATTTGCTGGCATGTAGTAGATGTTTATGAGGAGTACTCTACATATTGTGAATCATCCATATGTGGCAGCAGTATGTATCTCTATGTATCTGTACATGTGCATAGGGCAAGGGACATACTGCAACTGTTTGTAAAGGGTGTACATATTTACGTTGTTGAAGGTTGTTATGTGCATATTACTATGTAGGTTGTAGTGTGTGGAAAAGAAAATAGCATACAGTGCTGGTATATGACATGTGGTGGTTAAATGCTGTGGGTATGCTCTGTCAGTTTTGCAGTGTTGTAGCCAGTGAGGCCTGCTAAAGCTACATGGGCTGAGGACACCTTCAATGCAGTCTGCACAATAATGTGCAATATTATTACATAACTGTATATTTCACAACTGTCGCATAAGTGATATTCCCACCATAAATAGTGGACTGTATATGTGCCTATATGTACATCTATATGTGCAGCAATGGATGTTTATATGTATGTGTGTATGTGTATATTTATATATATATATATATATATATATATATATATATATATATATATATATATATATATATATATATAGACATATATATATATATAGACATATATATATATATATATATATATATATATATATATATATATATATATATAGATAGATATGTAGAAATATATATAGATAGAGGGAGAGAGACATGGGGCATACTTCGGCAGGTGCCTGGTGACCAAGGTATGGACTGAAGCTCAGTGTTGACACTGCAGTGCCATCCCTTCTTGCCAGAACACCGTACCCATTAACTACCACATAGGTGTTTGTCTACCTAACACCGAAGGTGTGATAAGGGAACATGGAACACAGGTGGCCAGTAGCCTCCCCTTTGATAATCACAGTGCAACACTGGTCATGTACACTGTCTATGTGGTACATGTCATCACAAAAGGTGTGTCACCTTGGGAAATATAGGTCAGTGTTCCCCTCTACTTATCACACTTAAAACCCATTAGAGAGTACAATGCCAACTACAACAACTGGAAAGGCCACAGACATACCTCACAAAGAGTAATACCGGCCTCAAACAGATGCCCTATGCAGACCGACTCACAAAACCACAGCTGCACTGTGTTGCATAGCGCCTACCCAGAGGTGACCTCTGCCTAACATATTGAGCTATGTCACACCCATAGCTGTTGGACATCCTCCACGTAAACATATTACAATCCCTCCCTGATACATGCTCTAGGGCCCTACACCTTGTCAGCTCACTAAACAGCACATGCTGGAGGGATAGAGTCCTATCTCAGAGACATGCTATACTCTGGAACAAACCACCTATCAATAGCAAACAAAGCTCCTCATTAGCAGTTGCCATAAATACTCCTGATGATTGTTTGGGAGATAGGAAATACACCCCGGGAATCACCTGTGTGGCTCTGGTTGACAGGGGCAAATTAAATTAAATTACATGTGTGTCAAATTCCAGGGTAGTGTATGGCTAGGCTGCTGTAGGCCCTAGGGCCAATAGCGTATTACCTACCCATGACACGAAGCACACACACATGTACTTAGTGCAATAATTGCTATGTGAGGTTGACTGAGTTTGATGGTGAATGTGTTGGTGAATATGTGCAAGATCTGTAAAGGTGTGATAGCTTATTGTGAAATTGTTTCTGTCATGGTAGTTTATGTCCCAGCTGTGATCCCAGCAAAAGATGTGTATACTATTGCTAGGCAGAAAAAGTAGTATGGCATACGGTGTGATGTAGTCCCTTGTTGTTGACTGCGGTGTCCCATTGTAGGCTAAAGCAATACATGTATGCTTAGTGAGTGGTACTGCTGGTGAATCCAACTCCCATATGAACTGTAGTACTACCTGAAGCTGTAGGCCTAAACAGTACAGTATGGTGTATGTTCACATTGCTTGGAAACACTGTTTTGTGTCTTCCCTGTAGTCGTCACAGATTACATACCTCAAGCATAAGGTTTTATAAGTAGTGACACACAGTACTGTATGGTACACAGGTAAAGCTCATCTGGGTTGGCATACATTTGTGTGTTGTATGTATGTCTGATGTGTGTATAATTATGCCTGTACCATGCCCTCAATCATATCTGTGTTACAGGGTTTACATGTGTATCTAACAACATGTATAGTCTAGTACAGCAGCATGCCACCTATATCAACAACTGTGCACATATGTTAGGCAGCGGTTTGGCATCAAAGACTACTGTGGTATACTGGTAATACTGTAACAGTACTTTACATTCATTGCAATGGATGACATCTTTCTTCATCCATTAGCTTGATATATACCTCCTGTGGCTAGGTGGTGCATTGTGTCACATACTGTGTGCCATGTACTGTTGTATAGTCTTACATACTGGTTTCACTTTGTTGCTGTGCAGAAGATAGTTTAATATATAGAATGTGCCAGGCACTGTCAGGCAGTTGTGGGCTGAGCACTGATATGTGGCATTAAAAGTGTGTATCTACTGACAGCCAATAGGTTGCTATATATGGCATGTTATTGATGTCTGTACTTTAGAATGTTAAGTGTGCCACATGACTTGCTCACAATTATTGTTTTATTGTCTTCCAGGGACATGTCGCACAATCGCAAACCTGCATATTCCCCTGAAGAGGAAGAAATAATCCTAGACACCCTACTACAACATCACACCCTGCTGTTCTCCAGAACCACCCAGGACCAGCATGGGCACACTGCACTGTGGCAAGATGCTGTCCATCGGGTGAATGACGTAGGCATGCATAAGCGGACTTATGAGCAGGTATGCCATCACTGCAGTGATTTAATTAGACATGTCCGGCAGCATGCCTCCGATGTCCGCAGACAACAGCTTGCCGTAGGTGGTGGTGCAGCATCACACCTGCCCCTCACCAGAGTGGAAGAGCTGCTTCTCAGCTTGGTGGCTCCTTGCCAACCACTACAACAGACATGTGTCATCATGGAGGACAGAGTCACCCAGCAAGTTGACTCAGAGCGTGCAGGTAACATGGCATATTTGTAGACTGCTGTTAGCTCCATTGTTAGAACATGCATATGTCAGATGTGTACTGTGTATTTAGAAGATGTGGAGCCTCGTGTTGAGCAATACTGATAATTTGGAACATAATCTGTATGCCTGTGACTGTCACATGTTGTACTACTGTAAAGTTGCAAACTCACAGCAGCAATGCCATAGTTGTTGACACTGGCAAACTGTCTCATATCCTTGTAGGTCCCTCTGGTGTGACAGCAAGACAGCAGACCCATGCTGGTGTGTGTTCTACATTTAATATAGCAAATAACATGTGCATGTCATAGGTGAGTTGTAGGCCATATACACATCTAAAACACCTACACATAATGCATGCTCTGCATGTTTTCTATGGGACTATGGACATCCCAGTAACATGAGCAGCTGCCTCAAACACATGCAATACACAGAGCATCCCAACCAATTGTGGTACACTGTAGTGGACATTGTATAGGCAGAGTCAATACACATGCACACAACATACACCACTTTGTCATACGCAGTCAGTGTTAATATGATGCACATGATCTATTTAGATACCTGCTGTAAGGTCAGACTCCAGTATCCCAAATGTCATCCACACAGCACACATACTATACCTGAGGGGTAGAGGCCTATCATGGGGCGGTGCGACACTCTTCAACACACAACACATTCATGTTAGACAATGCTCCCTATTAAACACCTTACATATCCATGTAACAACTGCCTGTGAAATGGTTAATGTAGACAAAGTGCTGCAGTTTAGGTACAGCAAGATAGTTGCCAGTGTGGCACACATTAGTGGCCTTGAGTGACCACATGATGCTGCCTGATGATGGCTCATGGTACTACACTACATCCAGTTACAGTAACTACAGTACTACACAAATAGCATTCATTGCTATACACCTGACAGTTGTGTGCATCCGGCCATGGTATGTTTACCTATGAGTGATGGTGCACAGGACATTGGAAACCATTTAATACTTGCACAGCAATGTTGTCTCCATGTACACATTGTGTTCCAAGGTGAGGCTAATCATTGAACAACACACATGCATCAAAGACATGCATACTGTTATTAACAAGGACTCTCTACACTCGCACTGCATGCTGTTGAGCAACAAACATCCTGCATGCTGACACGTGTGATGGGATTCTTTGGCTTGTGATACTGTACTCCACCATCAACCACTAATGAGTATGTTCTGGATTGCTGTGTGTGTGTGTGTGTGTGTGTGTGTGTGTGTGTGTGTGTGTGTGTGTGTGTGTGTGTGTGTGTCAACTTTACTGAGTCGTGTATTGGTGTGCATGTGTGCATGTGTTCATGTGTGTATGTATTCATGTGTTCATGTGTTCATGTGTGCATGTGTGCTAACATCATGTACAGATTGTAAAGTGTGTTTCCTGCCTTCCTCTCACAGGTGCTGAGGTTGTGTTGGTTGAGTGCAGCAGGGAACCTGAAGTCACTGCCACAAATAGTGGAAATGATGATACATGTGTTGTGGCACAGGCAGGTTTGACAGGGTCTGTCGTTGGTCCACCAATCGACAGTACACAGCTTTCCACCCCATCTATGCACACATTCATGCTGCCAATACGTCCCTTATCACCAATGGCCTTAGCTGAGGGACATCATACAGTAGGCATTGACCAGGATAGTGTGATATCTATGGCACATGCATCCCCTCACAGCAGCCATACCCAGACTCCTGGAATGGTACCACAAATGCAGATGTCCATGGGTTCTCATGGGAGCACTGCTGGTCATAATGCCCCTGGCAGACGTGCTCCCACAGGTCTTACAACCTCAGGTATGTTCTGGGCTGTAATGCAGGCACAGGCACGTATGGAACGGTACACCAGACAGGGACTAAGGGCACAGAGGGCCCATAACACCACTATGAATGACAGTATCCGTGACCTTGCCGGTGCTATCCATAATTACACTGAAGTCATTGATAGACGTTGGGGGGGCACTAGATGTCCTCTGCAATGTCATGTCCATGTGCCAGGACAGTGCAGGATGGCTGAGACATCGATGTAGATGTATGCCAGCAACATCATCAGCTGGCAGTCGTCGCAGACAACACACAAGTCACAGCCGCTCCAATAGTGGCAGTACCAACCCCAGCAATGTTGAGGCTGGACTGTCAATAGACCATCCTAGAAGACCACGTGCACGTGGCTCTGGCCAGTCCCAGCAGGGACATGGGTCCAGTCAACATCCCTCTGCTTCTGATGATAGTACCCAGTCTGGCTTAGTAACCAATACTGTCCGTGACACCCCTGCCAGTTACAGGTACTGTGTCCGTGGCCAGAGACGGTGATCTGTACAGCCTGGCAGGTACAGTCTCTGGCTGTCCCACAACTTCCCATATTTGGCAGCCACAAACTGTGTGCATGCAGAAACACACACATAAACCAACCACCTAGGGCTAACACATACACACACACATTACATCAACATTGACCCATGCTGTACTGTTGTCCCTCACACACACACACACACACACACACACACACACACACACACACACACACACACACACACACACACACACATCGATTGGATGGCTCAATGTCAGGCTCTGGCAAACCAACAACACACCCTGTGCATATGATGAAACTGTGCCACCTCCTGTCATCTGTAACATTGATGCAGGAAAAGGCTAACATGGTGCTGATGCACAGGGTGACTTAATAGCAGTGTAGCAATGTTAGCATGTTGTCAACAGTAAAGTGTAATGATATCCATGTAGGTATATCTGAGCAGGCATGATGCATTAAAGCTATGATTATCAATGTAGTATTGTTTACACCAGTGTTAATTCCAAAAATGTATTGTCCACCCATGTGCCACTTGACTGATGTGTGTAGTTCTGGCAGCATGTGTTGGTGAGTGGACAGTACGTGTGTGATGTGTGCAGTACAGATTTGCAGGTGTACATTTGTGAACATGGTGGAGGTGTACTGTCTGCATGTACGTGCATAGTGGACACATGGGAAGGGTGACATGCCATGTATTACACAGTGTTAACACATCATAGTTTGTATTGCTGGCCAGTATGCATTTTACTACACATATGTTTTAACTTGGGTACACATGTGTGTATGACATGGTTTGACACTATGCTGTGGGTGATACTGTTAATATCGGTCATTGGTTTGCATTCTGGTAGTATACACAACTGCATATAGCCTGACTATAACCAATCATTAGTTGATGTCTTGACAACTGACACACACATGTAGGAAACACAGTAGCATTTGGATCCTTCCAGTACAGTACTATACCAGTAACCAGTGATATTGACTGCCACCCATTCCTGGGACCACTCCTGTTTGGCATGTAGCCCTCTTAGGTACAAGCAAACACAGTAGGGATATGTCCGTCCACATCTGGTAATGCATACAGTGGCCTACAATGCATTCTCCGGATGAGACACTTATCCTCCACAAGGGTATCATACAGACAGATCCCTGTTGACCAACCCATGCTGTAAAGCTATAAGCCAACTATAGCATAGTCATCCACATTTACTAAACATTGTATCCCGACAGTACCACATAGGTGCCCACGACATGTAGAAGGGGTACTGATGTGTACATACAGCCACATGTTATGTCATCTGTCTTTTGGTATTCACATTTCCAAAGGTATTCTGAAGTCCCTCGGTGTATTACATAAGCAATAAAGGGTCTGCATGCATATCCACGAAGTTGTTGCACACCTATAATGAATGTCCATTATTGACAAACTTTGTTGCGTTTGAACATGTTTGAAATATACCCCAGGCATGTACCCTCACTCACACTATTCTATAGAAACTGTTATGGGTGTGTGTGACACAGATGACCTAGGCCACAGATCACTACAGTGGCTGGCCTTGTCACAAACATACATATGTGACCTAAGGTCTGAGAAGCAGCAGCACAATCTGTCAAAGGTAACATATGTATTCATGTAGAAAGCAGGCTTCAC
Source organism: Protopterus annectens (assembly GCF_019279795.1). Lineage (NCBI taxonomy): Eukaryota > Metazoa > Chordata > Ceratodontiformes > Protopteridae > Protopterus > Protopterus annectens. Next base: position 920,667,713 of record NC_056728.1, read on the forward strand.
ACCTATGAACTAACTGAGGTCACATGTACATATATGTATTTGCCACACAGAAACCTGAAGTGCGCAATGCACATACTGTTGTTTCACTGATATGTCATAAAGCAGTAAAAGCAAAACCCACAAAAAATTGATCAACAGTGTCACACACAGCAAATGCAGGATTCAAACCCCTACCTAACTATGTTATGATACTAGAAAGATATGCATTAACATGACATGCTACATGCTTTATTGGGAGTTTTCATTTCCATTGCTGTATCTGTCGGATGCTGACATCATCAGACTTCGCAAAGAGGAATTTACCTCTTTTAATGTGCTTTCCTAGTGTCTAAAAAGGGCACTCCTCTCAAAGAAAATCACATACAACCCCCCCACACAGCAATTGCAAGATTCAAACCCCTACCTATGTTATGATACTAGAGAAATACCCACTAACACGACACGCTATATGCTTTACTGGGTGTTTTTATTTCTCCTGCTATATTTGTAGGATGCTGACATCATCAGACTGGACATGGTAATGTGTGTGCACTTTGTTTTATACAATCCCAGGACTGCACCATGGGGCACAGCTTGAACAGGACTCCACAGTTCTTAGCTTGTATGATCTATCTGTGGACCAGTTGCCAATCCAACATATGACAATACATATTTATGCACAGATTGTTGATTTTGTGGATACGACATGTGTCTGGGATGTTGGAAAAGGGCTATTCAAAGTCTATGTGGGATGTGTGTAGCTCATTTCAGTGATGTATGTCCTGGGTGGCCGCCTTGCAAACAGTCTAGCAGGTTTGGGAACCATGATCTGCTCATGACCAAACCAAAGTTGGTAGGGATGTGTGTTTGTCGGCTTCCAATAGCTCTGTTTATGACTTCAATCATGATGGACTCCACGGCCTTGCAGATCAGACTTCATAGGCTTATAAGACTATAGTTCCCATGGTCTGTTGTGCACCAACACTTGTGGAGTGTGCCATATGTTGCTGTAACCCATTCAACGGTTTCATATCCTGTAGAGAGGGTGAGGCTCAATAGACTGTTCAGGTGCAGGGTCTGTTTGTTCTGCAGTTCACTTATGACACATATAGGGAAACAATGTAATCCAATTGATGCCATGTTTTCAGCTTTGGAGGAGCTGTTTACCCATTCTACATGTGATATCTCCTAGTATGATGATAGGGCCTTTTGTCAGTGGGAGGTGGGTATGTATGTATGGGCCTGTCTGACAGGATGTTGCCATTGTCAGTCATTTACAGTTGGCCCTGAATCAGGACATATATGAGTGTACATTGCTATTTATGACATAGCTGAAGGAAGTGTCATGGTTCTGTCTGGACTCCTTCGCAGATAATCTTTCCAAAACACCAACAAACTTAAGCACTAAATCCCTGTTATACTCTTTTACACACTGAACACCCTACTGATCCTTTTTGTCATTCAAAAGAGTATTTCATCATAATATCCTGACATATCCAAAGGTCAGTTTCATGTGTACTCTCCAGTCCAGCTGGTGAATATGGGACTTTTCAGGCAATGTTACAACTGCCTTATGTACACAGACAACCTTCTCCTCCTCCCAACAAACTCAGATATATTTGAGAGATGCAACTATATGGACTAACTGGAGACTGAGTCCTCTTGACCCATGACTGGCACAGTCTATCAGGTGGTGAAGGTAACCACACACACCACAAATCCAGTCTCACATAGACCTATACCAACAGCAAACCAAACACATAAGCACACAAAAACATACTCGGAGGGTCTAAATAAAAATCTGCCTAAGCAGCAGAGACCTCTGAAGTAGACACCCAAACAACTGCTACCCCACAACAATACCCACATATCACATAGTTCTCAAAGTCAGTGTGCCACACAGTCACTGCCCTTATGGCTAAACAACACACCTAATACATTTGTGATAGGTGACTCTATTGTCAGACACACTGACGTCCCACTCACCAGGCTGAACAAGGAGAAGGTCACTGTAAGCTGTCTGTTGGGTGCCAGGATCCGCCACATAACACATGCACTCAGGTCACTCCAAAGCAAGTACAAATATGGCTCCATCATTGTCCATGCTGGTGTGAATGACCTGAGACGTTCCTCCCTGGACTACATGAGAAGAGACATAGAGGAGCTCTCTGATCATGTAGCCCAGGCCGGTATGACCCTGACCTTGTGTAGCACCTTACTGTCACCAAGAATGATGCCACAGTATAAAGACAAAATGATCAATTTTAACAGTTGGCTAACATATTGGTGTCATTCAAAGGGGATCCAGTGTCTGTCAGCCTGGGATGACATGCTCAACAAGCCACGTTGCCTCACTAGGGATGGCTTGCACCTGTCACCCCTGGGCTTTCGAATACTGGCTAAGGCTCTTGCCACCCCTATAGTGCCTTTTTTAGGCAAGGCTCAAAAGGCAAACCCACCTCCATAGACAATGCAGGGTAAGAGAAACTAAAGGTAATGCTGCTCAACGCCAGAAGTCTACACCTCAAAATGCATGCACTCAAGGCTCTCTTCAGTATGGAGAATATTAATATCTGTGCAGTAACAGAAACCTGGTTCAAATCTCCTGAAAGCACCCCAGCACTACCAGGTTATACTTCATACCATGCTTTTCGGCCACAAAACCCAGACCGAACCACAAAAGGAGGGGGAGTATCCGTATACATCAAAGATACACACACCTCCAGGTTAGTAGCACTGCACAAAGCATCGGAGACCATCCATGTGCAACTAACAGTGGGAAAAACTGCCTTTCAGTTTGTAGTCTGCTACAGACCACCCTCCCAAACTCAGGGACCCCACTCAGCTTTCCTGAGAACACTGGAGATTATGAAGGTCTCTCCAAACACCATTATATTGGGTGACTTTAACTACCCAGACATTGACTGGGAATACTACTCAAGCCCCAACACCCTCGCCCAACAGTTCCTAGAATTTATAAACTCAAATGCTATGGAACAACTGGTCACCACCCCCACAACAGGGGAAAACATATTGGACCTGGTCATCACCAACATGGGGACTCTATGTTCCACACTAGAGGTATACCCCTCATTGGTAAGGTCAGACCATCGAAAAAAACTGTAAAACAAACTTAGTCCCAAAAAGTCCAAGAAAGAAAAGCAAGTGCACTGATGCAAACCAATGAACTCTTCACAATGGGAATCCACAAAATCTTCAACGTTGTGTGAATAAATTACTTTATTATATGACAAAATCAATGAACTGCACAGGTTCAGTGCAAATTTCTCCCCCCCATCCCCCCCAAAAGAGCAAATGTCCATCACAACAGAGTGTAGCCTCCCTGACATCACAGATGAACAGGTGAGAGCTGCCCTCTCCAAAGCAATAACACAGCATCAATGGGACCGGACGGTGTCCCGGTGTAACACAAGCTTCATGAAGAACGTAACCCTCACATAAAGTCACTGTTCAATATCAGATTTAATACAGGATATGTACCCAAGGAATGGCATACAGCAACAGTGGTCCCGCTCCACAAAGGTGGTGCCACAATGGACCCTGGACACTATCGCCTTATAAACCTGACTAGCCTGGTCTGCAAAGCTATGGAGCATATCATCAAGGAACTCATAAACAAAGACATCAGGAACTTCCAGACACTGGATCCTACCCAATTCAGCTTTCTTAAGGGCAGATCTTGCCTCTTGAACCTGGTAGACTTCTTTGAAACAGTTTCCAGGGCCATAGACATAGGGAAGGTAGTCCACACAGCCTACCTAGACCTCGCAAAAGCCTTCGACACAATACCCCACCCAGGCATCATAAATAAGCTCACCAGCTTAGATATAAACACATATGTTACAAGATGGATTGCAAACTGGATCAGGGATAGCACCCACATGGTCGGAATTGCAGGTGCCATGTCAGACTCTACACCAGTTACAAGTGGCATCCCACAAGGCTCAGTCCTGGGACCTCGCTTGTTCAGTATATATTTCTCTGAGGTACAGGCTAACACGGGAGGACTATGGCTGACCAAGTTCACAGATGACTGCAAACTGGGTGCCATAATCGACTCTCCAGCTGACACAAGCATCCTCCAAAAGGGTCTTACAGAGATGGATAACTGGTGCCAGAGCCATGACCTAAAGCTAAATGCAATAAAATGCATAGTCATCCCCTTTGCGAAAAACAAAGTGCCCACAATGAACACATAGGTGGTAATCCATTACGTACGGAAGAAGTAATTAGGGATTTGGGGACCCGAGTGGATAGTAATCTCTCCTTTGACAATCACGTTGCCAAAGTGGTTAGAAAGACCTTCTATATAGCCCACCTTATCACGAAAGGTTTCACATCTAGATCAAGAGAGGTCATTGTGCCCCTCTACTCATCAGGCCCATACTTGGATACAATGCCCGATTTGGGATGTTCCTTACCCGACACCTGCAGCAACTGTAATGACCCCAAAAGTACCTCACCAAGTGGATCAAGGGACTCAAACAGATGCCCTACGCAGTTCAGCTAAAGAAACTCCAGCTCTACTCAGTTGCTTACCGCCTACTCATATGCGATCGGTGCCTGACGTATAAAGCCATGTCCAACCCAGAATTAATGGTCATGCTCTACCTCAGGATATCCAAATCCCTTAGAGCTACACACTCCAGGGACTTAAACCTGAGCACAGAAATAAATACGACATGCTAGAGGGACAGATTCATATCTCAGAGGCTCCCCTCACTCTGGAATGAAATCCCAGTCCAAGTCAGGCAGAGCCCCTCACTGACCCTCTTCAAGAGAAATCTTGATGAGTGGATGGGAGATTGTATGTTTACCCCTGGGATCTCTTCTGGGTCCCTGCTAGACAGAGGCACAATAAACTAACCATAAAAGGGCTATCATGTGTGACCTACTATTCAAAGGCACAGTCTACTAATCTAAAAGGGTGGCAAAAGCAAAACACACTCTGGCTAGGCTTATAATTCCCCTAGGGCAGATAGCCTAGTATCAACCTGTGAACCTATGATAATGTTTGGAGTGCACATTGTTTACTGATGATACTGATTGCAGGTTTTTTTATCTTCTTTGCTTTCCCACTTTCTATGAACAACCTAAGTATCTGTAGTACATATTTGATTATGACAGGGTTCCAATATATTATATATGTGTCTGTTGTCATATAACTGTGTGTACAAGGCAGGATTGGTGAATAGTGAGAGGTTCCTGGGTTAACACATGCAACTGCCAGATATGCGTGACCCACTGCTGTACTCAGACATGGCCTAAGTGTGTGAGCATGCCCAGTTTGGCCTTTCAGTGTTTTGTTGCCTGACATTTGTCTCATTTATTCATGTGTGAGCATGCTCAGTGTGACCTTTCAGTATGTTGCTGTCTGAAGTCCACTACATTTGTTAACGTGTGTGAACATGCCCAATATTAAAATTTATACTATATGTGTGTTGAAAATCAAGTTATATTTTTACTGCAGGGCTCACCTTTGTGTCATAACTCAACAGGGATTATGCTGTGCCTGCAGGGTTTCCATGAGATACTTTGCATACACTTATCAACATTTCTTCCTACAAGCTGACCACTGAAATGCTGTTATGGTTTGGTGGTTCAGTACTGTGACTACAGTGCACAGTATCCTGGGTTCAAGGCCTTTCACCGGTTTATATTTTCATACTGGGCAGACCAGACTGCTTAAGGACCAGTAAAGCAAATATGAGCATGTTTACCTGCTTTTGCTCAACTATGTCCAACTTTGACCGAACTTGCCCAACATTGCTCAACATTAACCAACATTGCTGAACGTTGCCCAATATTGCTCAACATTGCCCAAAGTTGTGCTAGTTAGTATTTGCAATTTTATTTACATATACTAAATAGTGGTAAAAGCTGTTTAGCACTGCTTTATATTGCTTAAAACATGGCAATCATGCCTCAGGTGGTGCTGCAGGGCTGCCTATGTTGGATGCACATAGTACACTCTCTATACATGTTTGAAAATAGGTAGTGTCAAGTTAGGCATCCCTTTTACTATACATGCAAGTCAGAGAGAGGTTTCATTTCCAGGGTTCCTACTGAGCCAGTGTACGTGCTATGCGTTGCCTCTTTGCCAAGGCCAAAGCATACTGGGCACACCTCCTTCTGCCTACTGGAGCAGGTTCAGGTTGTTCCTCCTTCGAGTCTCGCTCTGCCTGTGATGGCCTTGGCAATGGTGGGGGGCTGTTTGGCCTGGGCCTATGCTGCTCCTGCTGCAGCTGTTTTCGCAGGATCATATTATGTAGCATAGCACATACCATGACAATTTGGGTACATGTAGTTGGTGAGTACTGCAAGACTCCACCAGATGAGTCCAAGCACCGGAACTGTGACTTGAGCAGCCCAAACACATGCTCAATTACATTTCGTGTTTGTGCGTGTGCATCATTATGGCGTTCCTGTTCAGGTGTGTGTGCATTTCTGATGGGTGTCATCAGCCACGGCTCCAGTGCATATCCAGCATCCCCCACTAGGTGACCATGAGGGATGTCCCCATTGGCAAATGTCTGGTACAGCTGTGTCAGATGCCAGATATGGGAATCATGGTAGCTTCCAGGGCAGCCAGCACACACACTCAGTATTATGCCCTGGGTATCACACACGACCTGGCAGTTGATGGAGGGGAAGCCCTTGTGGTTAATGTAGGCCCTACTCCGCTCACCAGCTGGTGCTTTGATACATATGTGCGTGCAGTCTATTGCTCACACTACCTCAGGGTATTCCGCTATTTGCTGGAAAAGATGCATATTGCTGGCCAATACCTCACAGGAATTGGAGAAATATACATGATCACCGACATGTGCTGACATGGCATTCAGGAACTGGTGCAGTACCCTGGATGCTGATGCCTGTGATATCCCCATCATATCACCAGTTGGTCTCTGGAAGGTACCTGTTGCTAGTATTCTTAGGCCAGCACATACCTTGGTTTCCACTGGGATGGGTTCCCCTCTGTTGGTTCTGTGTGTGAGGCATGGCCTGCACAGCTCAACAGTTTGCTGCATGAGGTCTCTCTCCACTCTATAGTTCTCCACTATCTCCAGCTCATGTAGCCCCTGGTAGGTTACCCTGGGCCTGTACACTCTTCTCCGTCTCCTCACTGGGGGTTGCTCAGCAGAATTCACATTGTCACCACCTTCAGCATGTTGCATATGTTGCCTTATAACAGCAATGGCAGCCCCTAACATTTCTTTGTCTCAGTAAAGCTTTTTAAGTTTTCACTTCTCTTAGTTTACTGCAGTGTTGCAGTGTCTCTGAGGAAAACATGGTGGAAAGTTGTTTGCAGAGTTTTAAGTGCTGGGCTGGGCTAGTGTACTGCCTGTGTAATTGCCTGTTTCTGATTGTTTTCACCTGCTAGCTCTGCTAGTTCTCCCTGGTTAACTTCCTACTATTTGTTGTGCTTCCTTTTCCATTTCTGTTTCCACAGGGGGGCAGCGCCGCACACACAAGCGCAAACACGCGCACACCAGCTCACATGCGCACACATAAGCATAATTCCTGCTTAAACACATGCACACAGGTGCAAATGTGCTTACACAACTTTAAACAACCTTACACATACTTACTATAGCTTAAACGCGCACAGACGGGCGCACACATGTGCACACAGTCTTACTCGGATATACAGGTGCGCACCCATGTGCAAACACGTTGCAGGCACTTCAACAAGAAACTTTAGTGTTATCCATGGCATACAACTTCTATTTCTTGCCTTTAGCTAGGATACCTGTTGACACACCTCTTCCGGTGATGAGCAAACACATGCCACCCTGCTCCAATGAGCTTACATTCTTTCATACATACCCCCCTCATGATGTCACCTATCTTCTACTCTGTTACTCCCATTATCCTACTCATACACTCCACTGACTGTGCTCATTTGCTATGTAAACTTGGGATTCACTATCCTTACCCTCATTTGCATGGGATTGCCTACTAATGCTTGGTTACATCTCTTAGACTGAGCTTTCCCCCTTAGCAACCTCTACTCGGTTGCCATGTTGTCTTCAGCCTGCCATTCACTTGCATTGCAAATTATGATTTGCTATAAAATCCTTATTTGTGGCTTTTAATTTCTGGTTTTCTGGTTTGCGCGGAGGTGCTCTATGCTTAAACTTCAGAGATCGAGGTAAAATTTTTTTTTTTAAATTTTGCATCGGGAAACATTGGCAATGACTGTATATTTGGCCATTGGCATGCTTCCTCAACTGGATACAGCCTTTATTTGGAGCTGTCATGGCTCCGTTTTGCTATTTGCAGAACGGTACTCAGTTGTCAACGGAGTACATTTCTACAAATAACACTACTCTTACTCAGACAGGTTAGGGTTTCCTGGATTGCAAATTTACCTCATTTGCATGGCTTTCACCAGCAAATGAGGTAATTTGCATAACCTAGCCCTGTCCGTGTAAGAGTCGTTTTAGGAGCTCTGTTGCACACCCCCTGCCGGCTGTTCCTGGATCGCTCGGCGGACATGTTGGCTGCATGGAGTCTTACTCTACTCTTAGACTCTGTGCAAGCCTCCGTGAATCCAGTTCTACATTTATTCAAAATTCCTATGAATTTTTAACATTAAGCATCTGCAGTCAAGTACTTCCATTATTTAAGTTAATCAGACTATTCCTCTTTACTTAGATGTTTTACCTCATTACTATGATAACCAAAGTACCAAATAGTAGCCTACTTTCTAGACTAGTGAGTTAACTAACATATAACATGTTAAGGCCTAATACAGCTGTCTAAAATTCTCCAGCAACAAAATTTATTATCAAATTAATTCAAATCTTTGAATATGAAATTTCAACCACACTGTCTTAAATATCAACAGTTAGAGTATTCGGAAACCATTATTCCACATATTTATGCAAATAAAAGTTAAGCCATCCAAAATCAACACATTTGATGTAAAAAACCACAAACAAGAAAACCAAAAACTCAGCTTGTGTGGAAAAACAACAATTCTAGAAGAATCACCCCTGAAATATTTGATTGCTTCTGTGCTTTCTTCTCAAAATACACAAGACTTCTTCAGAATACATTTTGTAACTGACAGCACTTTTAAAATACACAAATCAATTAAATAATTACAAATGCATGTATGTACAAGCACCAATCATTCTGAGAGCAATAAAAGCCATTTAAATACATAGCTTTTACATCAATTAATTAAATATACAAAAATAATAAATTATAATAAACTTAATATAGTATATTAAATCACTTAGAATTTGCACAACATCCTTGATTAAAAAAAACACTTAATATTCACCACTTCATTCCTAGCTGGATATCTATCTGATCTCACACAGTGATCTGACACTTAGCTTCCCTAACCCCTAATCTGTTCCTATAATCCTGGTGCCTGTAATCACAAGGTCCATAGTCAATGACTAGAAATAGAACCTTCTTTTTTAACCCATCATATTTAGGGTATGTCTATGCAAGATATTATTAACACATTTCTTTTCGGTATTATAGTAATGTTCTCTTATTCTAGTTGAAAAGTTCCTAGTGGTCATATCAATATAAAAATTGTTACAATGTACATAAAAGTCAGACATACTACCCCTTTAGAGTTGTAATTAAAATGGGAAGGACAATAAATTGTTTTATTTAAATGTGACAGAAAATGAGAACTCTCACAGATATGGTGGCACCACTTATAACTTCCACGAGCATATATACCTACTTTCTCATTACCAATTGTCAAAGGTACTTTAGTAGTTTCAGTTTGTAATAAACTCTTAAGATTAATACCTTTTTTATATGTGATACTGGGAGCATACCCTACTATTATAGTCAAGTAAAATTTGTCTCTAATAATATCCCAGTGTTTCTTAATAATCTATTTAATATTTTCACTATCCAATAACATACCTAAGCTATACCTGTTACCAAAAAGGGAACATTATCATTTTTAATTTTAATGCTAACAAAGCTTGCAAGTAGAACAGGGGAACACAAAGTAGTTGTATTAGTAACAATCTCTGTTGTTAGTTTATTTAAAAATTTGAACTATAACTTCTATCCTTAAACAGCCTGTAAACCTATTCTGTTTCATCTACAAATATGTGTTACTGGGTAGTTAAGTGAGACAGTCTTATCATTTGTCCTTTAGGAATGTTATTCTTCATATAAAAAGGGTGGTTACTTTTAAAATGCACATAACTATTGACAAAAGTATTCTCTCATTGTCTTCTACTTTCATAAGTCTGATGCATCACTTTCACAGTTAACAACCTCAAAAAAAAAAAAAAAAAACAGTATTTACAAAAGACCCAACAGAAAATTCTAAAAGTTAGTACTACTATTTAAATCTGAAAGATAACTATAATATTCTTTCTGTGTTCCATTCCAGATAAAAAAATAAATCATCCATACAATGTTTGTGAAATAAATTTTCTTTTAAAATATAATAATCCCACCATTGCAAAGGATTGTGTAGTAGTAACCCCCATAGCCACTCCCCTCTAATTTTTCAATAATACTTGAAGTTAAAATAAAAATTTACTGTCAAGCAGTAATTCAATAAGAGTGCACATTGCAGTACCATAGCAAGAATGGGGTGAACGGAACATGTGCCTTGGGTGTAAGGTATCCTGAAGTGCTGTCCCTGTGTTCTGCTTTCTGTACTAGCTGGTAAGGAAGCAACTTGCAAACATTCTTTTTTTTTTTTTTTTTTTTTTTTTTTGAGTGAGGCAGGGAGGGGCCATGTATTTCAGACTGCCAGACTGTGTTCCAATGAAGAGATGTAGCAGGAAGTGGGGCATGTTTCTGGGAGGGTATGTATGTGCTTCAGACTGCTGTGAGCAGTCTATCAAAGCTGCTCTTCTTTTCAGTCTTCCAGTGAAAAGGTGTGGCAGGGTGAAGCATGTGTATAGGAGAAGGGAGTGTATCTGGGAGACATGTGATCCAGACTGCCATCTAAAAATCCAAAGAGTCACTCAAGTAAGTATATACAGTGGATATATAAAGTGTACACACCCCTGTTAAAATACCAGGTTTCTGTGATATAAAAACACGAGACCACAATAAATCATTTCAAAACATTTTCCACCTTTAATGTGACCTATAATCTGGACAACTGAATTGGAAAACCAACAACTCTGTTAGGGGAAAAAATATAACAAATAAAAAATGGACAATAAGCTGGATGCATAAGTGTGCACACCCTTAAACTAATACTTTGTTAAAGCACCTTTTGATTTAATTACAAAAATTCTATTTCACTGGATAACATTCTTTCCCTGACTCCAATGTAATCTTTCTGGGACATAATGACGAACCCACACCCTTTATCTGCCTTGCTAAATCTCAGTCCCTTGAGCAATTCATTAATTCCTTTCCTATCCTCCAAATCTAAAAGGGATGGTGGACATTTGACTTACCTTAACAATTTCCCTTTTACCAAGTTCACTTGGTCTATCAAATTTGAATGAAAGGGATTTAGAGAGCTTGTTTTCAGTATTAACAATCTCCAGCTCACCTCTTCATGCTCTCTTTTTCTGTTTCCATTTTCCTTTTTAGAAGAGTACATCAAAATAGTTTTGGAAATTATTTCATTTTTAGGGAAAGAATAAAGATGATGGAGAGAGATGAATGGTGAGAGGCTTAAATTATACCATTGCAGGAAAGAGGTGAGGTAAGACACTAACAAGTGAAAGCAGAGGTGTGCATCTTAACCCAGCTAGTTCAGATCACCTACAGATAATTATATTGTGCTGATAATGCACCAGTATCAAGTATTTGGCAACAGCCTTAAGGAGGCATTACTAATGCTAACCTTGGAAGATGTATTATACAGAAACAGCTTGCAAATATTCTATCCAAAAGACTAATTCATATATAATGATTTGTTTGTTTGGTGAACTGGGTCAGCCTGGATAAAAAGAAGCTCCAGATTAGTGATATGTCTTGCAGCCCTTTGAAGCAAGTGAAAGATCTTAGCTAATATGTTTAACTTTGTATAGAAAAGGATGGAAACTGGACTAGGTAAGCAGTTAACAACGATTGGAAATGATGGCATGCATGTGTGATACCAAAGCAAGCTGTGGCACTGTTATAGAAGAGCCAGTGAAGAATACATCCTGGGCTCTAGTGTTAATCATTGATATATGACTCACCTTAATACAGTTACAGCTCATTAAAAAAAATAAAAGTAGATTTCAATTGAAACAGTGAAAATATACCGTAAAATATTTCTGTAGGGCATTTAGGAAGCACTTCTGCATTTCCAGTGCTGAGAGGTGGCACTCTGCATCCCCTATTTATTTATGACTCCAATTTTGCACCTCCTGGTAGAAAGGTGAAAACATAAATAGTCCATAACTGTGAAGTTGCCGCTTTAACTATTGCAATAACTTTAGTGAAATCAACATCTGTTCAGTAAAATACATTTCAGTGAACTTAAGCAGAATCCATATCCTATACAATATGACAAGACTAGAGAGAATCCCAAAGAGTATTAATAAAAAGGAAAATATATGGGCCTAAGAGGTTTATAGTCACTATCACAATCAAAGTAATGGAAATAAATGCCTGCCTAAAAAGTTGATAAATGTATGCAAGAAGGTCTTGTACAAGAGACTGAAAGTGATTTATGGATAAAAAGACAATAAGTAAATATAAAAATAGGGAAAAGGATTGGTATATTGGAGGATTAGCAGTATGATGTGAATAAGGAAAAAGAGGCAGTTTAGAAATGAAGGAAAATATTCCTTCAGGAACGGTTGAGGATAAGAAAAATGACGTTTTATGAGCAGTTAACAGATAGGTTAGGGATGCTAACAGAGACAAGTAAAATAAAAGAGAGCTCTAGATTATGAGTAGTGGGTTTAGAGCAGTAATGGTGTGGTAAGGTGAATGACAGTTTAGGAGGATGAGTGAGTTAATCAGGTGGCTCAGGTATGTGCAAGGTAACAGAACTAAGCATTTGGAGATATTAGTTTATGTGGCATGTCCTTTAGATGAACAGTTGCTTTCAAACTGTTTTAGTAAGTATTGTTTTGACTATGGCCTGAATAGTAACTGCTAAAGTTTTAGGGCCAGTACAGATTAGCAATTGCTAGTAAAGCAAAGTCTGATAGAAGGGGTTTGTAGGGAAGGACCACTGTGGCTTGGCTTCTTAGATTATAGGTTTGAGTGGAAGCAAAAGGTTTGGAAGCGAGAGGGGAATGGGTATATAGGCTAAGTATTTTGAACAGAAAGGAACCAAGAAGATGAAAATTTGACCTACCCTGAAATGGAATCCTTTAGCCTCTGAAAGAACAAGGCAGTGGTGTTCATTCCATGGTGAGTTTGTTAAGAATCAGCATACTATATAAGATATTGTCTGAAAGGTGACAGTATTTTCGACAATAGAAGATGGAAGCAAGGAGAGACTATACTCAACTGCTGTACAGGATACACAATTTATTTAACAGTATCTTTGAACAGAGATTTAGTTTTTGCTTCCTGTCCTGTAAAGTTTATCAAAAAGTGTGACGAAAGGGGTAAGTTGATACAGGGGAATCTTGAAGATTGTTCAGCCCTCCTTTACCAAATTTTCTAAGGGATTCTCTAATCCCTCATCCAATTTTGGCAAAAAAAAAAAAAAAAAAAAAAAAAAAACAGAATAAACAGTCTCAGACATTTAAGAAGAAATGTAAATGAACTGAAGATCCCCCCCAAAAAACAGCCCAATAAGTCAGAATGACTTTTTAAGGGACTTTGGAGGGACCTTGTCCCCCACCCAGCAATCCCTTTTTCCTTCCAGAAATTGGCAATAGCTTCAGACAAATGGGTTCTGCAGATCATTCATCAAGGTTATAGATGGCAGGAGGAGGAAATTCCTCCTGTTCAAGTGGTTATTCTTTATCCACCACACCAGACCAGGCACTTATTTCCCCTGTCTTTCATCACATGCTCTCCCAAATAGTGATAAAATCAGTCCCTCTTTCCCAGGTTGGGAAACATGTTATTCAAGGATGTTAGTGCAAAGGAAATAAAATGCTAGGAGACAATTTCTGGATCTTTCTTTCCTATACTTTTTTGTGGTAGTGTTCAAGTTCAAAATGTTGTCACTTCACAACCTTTTACCTCTTCTTCTTCATTCACGTTTCCTAGTAATACTAGATTTAAAAGATGCTTATAATCACATCCCTATTCATTCAGGTTTCAGGTGTTCCTTAAGGTTTTGTGGATCTGGATTACATTACCAGTTCTCTGCCTTGCCCTTTGGACTATCCATTGTACCAAGAGTGTTCACAAAGTCTCTAGCGCCAGGTTTAGCTCATTGCATGCTACAGGATATCCACATTTTCCCATTTAAACAACTTGGCTATCTTTGCAGAGTCTCTTTCAAAGTTTCATGAATCTTTCACATGGGTGAGAGACATCTTACACAAGCTGAGATTCCAAGAGAACACTCAAAAGTCTTTTTTGACTCTTCCATACATGATTGTGCTCCTGGGTTGTCAGCTAGACACCTCAGTTTAAAGAGCTTATCTTCCACAGGAAAAATAGATCTGTATCTAGATCTATTTCTAATGTATTCTACTCAGAGTTTGGTCACTGTGAGGAAATACGTCAGGATTTTGGGTCTCATGGCATCTATGGTTCTCATGATACCATTGGTAAGACTCCACATCAGAAAGCTATAGTAGTATCTGAAGTCTGTTTGGTTTCAGCAGCAACATCCTTTATCTTTTCAGATCCCAGGTTTATCAAAAGAGAAATCACTTGGTGGAGACATCAAATATCCTTAAATTCAGGCCTTGGCTTCTGCTTCCTTGTTCCAAAGCAGTGAGTCACCACAGATGCCTTGGACTTTGCTTGGGGAACAGTTTCAGGAGGGATAAAAGTCCAAGGTGTGTAGGACACCAAGGCTAGAAACAAGTGCATAAATATAGTAAAGATGCTGGCACTAATAAGGGCACTCAACCCTCTGAATGATCTTTGGTCCTCACAACCTCTTCAACTTGTTACAGACAAATACTACAATCATGTGGCACCTCAATGAGAAAGGGGGAACTGGGCCATATCCCCTTTGCAGACTAGCCATATTAGCTTAGGATATAGTTTTGCAGCACAATCTCACTCTACAGGCATCCTTCACTCCATCGCAGCAAAACTGGCAGACAAGCTGAGTAAGACCAGGTCAGACCATTACAAATAAAAACAAGATCAGGGGGTCTTCCAAAATGTGATACATCTGTGGGGAGTTACAAAAACAGACCTATTTGCCTCCTCTCTAATCAATCATCTGGCAAGATTCTGCTTCAGGGCTTTACAGAAAATGGTCTGGAACACAGATGTCTTTTCTTTAACTTGGATAGAAATATTCATGTATGGTTTTTCCACCCTTTCCACAGATATCCAGGGTACTTCTGAAGATTCAGAAGGAATCCCCCCAAGATTATTGTGGTGACTCCCTTCTCACACAGACAATAGTGGTTCTCCCTTCTTTTTCAAATGAACAGGGGCAATTACCACAAGCTTTCTCACAGAATGGGTCTACTCACACATAGTCAATGTTTGATACACCCTGACTCCAGTCAACATCAACTGACTACCTAGATGATAGGGTCTTAAATCCCTTTAGGCACCTGTTTACTGAGGTCATGCAGCAGGTATGACTAGAGGCAAGAAAGCCAGCTACTAGAAAAATCTTACATTAACAAATACAAAAGATTTTCCAGTTGATGCTACTAACATAACTGCCACCCAATCAAGGCTAGTTGTTCTTGGGTTTTACAATGTTTGTGTGAATTGCTATCCTATGGCCTTTCTTTCTCCTCCATCAAGGTTCATTTATAAACAATTTTATCAGATTTGGACATGGAACCTCTTTGTTCAATGAATTCTCATATCAAAATGTTTTTGAAAGGGGCTTTGCCTCCAAGAAAACCAGTGGCCTGTCCTTAGGATCTTAATTTTGTATTAGGAAAGCTAATACTTGCGCCGTTTGAGCAAGCTAATATGGCTGATGTGAGGTTCTTGATACTGAAAACTGTTTTATTGATTGCTGTGACCTCTGCAAGAAAAGTATTTGAGTTGCGAGTTCTTATGATGAATCAACCTTATCTCATTTTTCAGAGACACAGTTTCTTTGAGAACTAATCCATTTTTAGGCCTAAAGTGGTGTTTGCTTTAATCAAAAGTATCCATCTCCCCACTTTCTTTCCTGAAACTAAAAATAAGGGAGAAAAGATACCCTGTATATCGACAGTCAATTCAGATACTATCTTGACAGAACTAAATCTTTCAGATCCTGCGACCAGTTGTTCATTTCCTATGAAGTTAAGAAGAGGCAACCTGCATCAAAATAGACTATTTCCAAATGACTGTCTCAGGCTATTACCTTTTGCTATACTCACCACAACAAAACTATTCCAGGCATTGTCAAGGCCCACTTTGCCAGAGGCTTGGTTTCATCTGTAGCTTTTTGGAAATGTTTGGATTCCAGAAGTATTCTAGAAGCAGCAACTTTGTTGTCTATGCATACATTTACAAGGCAGTAGTAGCTTGCTTCCTTCTCTAGGTCTAGATCAGGCTTTACTAGGACCATACTCCAGGGATTCCTAGACCCTTCTCCTTCCACCTTCCAAGTATTGTAATCTAGCATAATCTACCCATATAGCTAAGGCTGCTGTAGCAGTGATCAGTATGATGAGCACAGTACAGTTATGTAAGTATACTTACCATAACATTAGATGTCCGATTATCACTGCCATGGCAGCCACTTCCTCGCTCCATCCCCCTTGGTTATTGATGTGTTGTTTATGCCAGGTATGGACATTTTTTTGTTTGTTTGTTTCGACGATCAGCCTCGCTCTCTCTTTTGGCATGAAAGGTCTGAGGGGATTGGCAGTCAAAACTGTCTTTTTTAGTCAACTCAGCTTGAGCTGACTAATGGTTTGGGCATGTGAAAGGTGCCTGAAGCCTTGTAAGCTGGATGGCTGTTATACCCTTGGCGGATATATAACCCATATAGCTAAGGTTACTGCAACAGTGATCATTCAAATATCATGTTAGATGTTCAGTATCATCATTCTTTCCATAACCAGTGGAATTCTCATTTTGTGTATCAAGAATGGGTTTGTATTTATCCTTCCTCTGTCCTCTCCTGAACTTCTGTAAAGATTTCTAAAAAATAAAGCCTGATCAAAACCTTTCCTCTAATATTTAAGCTTAAACCCTGTAAACTAGTGGGCCTACCTGTTTGATTTTTTATCACATTTCCCTTAACATGCAAAAAGTCGCACTCTAAGTATGATCACATTTTTCTTAACATGTAAAAGTGGCCCAACCTTAGTATTCATGCAACTGCTAATGAAAGAGGATTTCTCATATATGTTGAAGCTAAAAGATCTAAAGCTAAAACTGTAACTTCAACATCTAAGAAATGTGCATGTATAGAACTGTGATTAAAGTAAAATTCAAAATGCATTGACTGCTGGTTAAGCTTTACTGAAAGTCTAGAGCACCTTATAAGAAAGTGAAAAAAAAATGAAAAATCAAATTATCCATAAAGCATATATATAAAAAACTGAGTGAAAAATCTTCATACGCTATGACATTATCCATTCCCAAACATTTAGTTACAAATTAACAAATGAAGGGAATATGCCAAACCCCATTACCAGTCCTCTCACTTGTAAATAAAACAATTTCAAATCCTTAGATAATAGGCAAATGTCTCAAATACTATATGTTGTAACACTAAAATAAATTAGAAAAAGGACTTCTAATAATCCTTACACCTTTATCTTGAGGAATAACATTGTGCATTGAGTTAAAATCAGCTGTGATTAAAAAAAAAACAGTAGAGACATTATTTAAATCAGTAAACCACAATTCCATTAAACTCCATCGAAAGTCCTAAGAGTATAATACACATCATCATCTAAGTCAGGATTTTCAACTTGGTGTCCAACAAAAAAGAACTGCTTTCAGCTTTAGACTCCTTTCCAAAGTCTGTTGGTATAATTAGTTGCATCAAAACTACTTAATGAAATAAAAACAGAACACTTCATAAAATTCCTCTCATGATTCTATACCATATTTATGTTTTAAACATTTGCATTCTCTTTCTGAGACTGTGTAGAGTAAACCACATAGAGTAGTAAACCTCAGCTCTGAATCAGAAAAGTGCCACGATGGCAACCAACATATACAAACAACATGAGCTAAGCTCCAAAAAACAAACCAAATGTATTCAAAAAATAATATTTATTTATTTATTGACATTTGGTTACTGGGAAAGTCCGACTGGGTAGAAGCCCATTTTCAGAGGAGGCCTGGAAAGAAAAGCTTCAAATCATTACAAAATATTTGAAGAGCAATAATTTTATAAATGCCAAAAATAAAACAAAAACATCTGCAGTTTAAATAATTATCACAAATTAGTGATAATATAAAAACATTAAGAACTGATATAAGTTATATGGCAATCACTGAATATATATATAGACATTTTAGACAGTTTGTAGATAAATTAAAGTAAGTTAGTCTAATAGGAACTGCAATATGAAGTGAGGGAAAAAACAGGCATATGGTATATTTAGAGAGAAATCACTAATGGAAACCCAAAGCAAACAAGAACCTGTATGAACCAAATCCATTGACCATACTCGGACTAAATCAACTTAGCGCTTTCATTCACTTTAATAATGTGAACTTCATCAGAAAAAACAAACATCAACCTACTCCTTCCTTTTATAAATAGTTACAGGAAATGATGTAACAACAATTATATACTTAAATACTATACAAAAACATAAAAGACATATCAAAAAAATGTATATATGTATACACATGTAAAACTAATGTGTGAAGTATATTATAAACTCCATACTAATTTATCTATACATTAAAAAACATTTTATATTAATAACTTCATTCAGGCCCGGTGATACATCGGCCCCAAATAGAAGCTGCCAAAAAGCCTCTTTACATTCTAATTTGTTTTTGTGTCACCAACAAATACTCCTTTTTCTACACTGTCTAAAACAAAAAATTCAAACTTTTTAAATGTAGTACAAGAAAGTGCATGCCTAGACAATTAATTATTTTTGTCTTTTTTTCTTAATTGCCAGAGTGTGCTCATATGTTCTACGTTTTAAAGCTCTTTCGGTCTTCCCAATATAATAATTTTTACATGTTACACAAGTGGCTAAATAAATCACACATTCACTATTGCAATTAAAGTATTTATTAGCCCAAAAAGTCTGTTCCAAATGTTCCATAATAATAAAGGATGAGTTGCTAATGAACCTGCATTGCCTGCAGTTCATACAAGCAAAAGTTCCTTTCTTAATGGAACAAATCTGTGAGTTTTCTTTTTCTACTTCTTTCATTGATTCTAACATCAACTTTATATCAGTAACTTTCTTAAACATAAATTTTGGTACCAAACCCACAATGGAGGTCAGCTCTTTATTTCCAAAAATGATTCTCCAATTATTCTCAATGATCTTTTTTATATCCCACATTTCCCTTACAATAGGTAAGGGAAAGGCAGTTTGGAATTCTTGTATATTTTGATCATAATCTTTTCTAATAATATCTGGGGGTCCTATCACCAAATCTCTTGAAGCCAAAATTGGTTTAGCTACCCCATCTCTAAGGTTTATAACCTCATTTTCAATGGTCTGTAACCATCCTACTTTATAACCTCTATTAATAAGTAATGATCTTAGGAGAGATAATTGTTCAAAGAATACATTATCTTCTGAAGTTAATCTACTCAGTCTGATCATTTGCCCCTTGATAACTCCCTTTTTCATATGAACAGGGTGCAATCTATCCCTGTGTAGATATTGATTGGCAAAGCATGACTTCCTAAATATTTTGCTTCTAAATTGTTTAGTAATATAATCTATACTTAAAGCCAAATCTAAAAAATGAATATCTACACCAAACCCAGCTATTTTAAAAAATAAAAAATTGGTGGAGTTATTTAGATCTGTAACCAATTCTACAAACTCTGAATGGTCTCCAGACCACAGAAAAAACAAATCATCGATATATCTATAATATAGTTCTACCTTACTAAAACTGAGATGTGACTTAAGAAATTTGTATTCCCAATTTGCCATAACTATATTGGCAAAATCTGGGGCAACTCTTGCCCCCATAGCTACACCTGACAATTGTTTATACAATACCTTATTAAATCTAAAATAATTATTGTCCAATACTAACTCCATTAGAGTACAGATAGTATTCACTTTCTCACCAGAAAAATCTGTATGACCAGTGAGATATTCCCTCATGAATTCAAGACCTTTCTCTTGATTGATAGAAGTATATAAACTTCTGATATCTAGTGTACAAAAAATATATTCTTATCAGATATCTTATATTCCCTTAAAATTTCAAGTAAATGCCAGGAATCTCTTAAATAATGATCTGACTTCTGAACAACCGGATTAAGAACACTGCCTAACTGATCAAAATATTTTCAGTCCTTGAATGTTTGGCTGAGACAATTGGTCTGAATGGTGGATGTTTTTTGTTATTTTGAATTTTCGGAATACCAAAAAATGTAGCCATCTTGGGGTATTCTACCAATAAAAAATCATATGCCCTGTTATCAATTTCCCCTTGACAAAACATGTCAAACAATAATGTGTCTAATCTTTTGAAACTACGTCCTATGTAGTCAAGGGAAACTTTCTTGTATGTCTTAGAATCTTTCAACATTGAACTTATGGATTTTTCATAATCTCTGGTATTCATAATAACAATCTTACCCCCTTTATCCACTTTCATAGTTCTAATGTTGGTGTTCTTAGTTAATTTTTTTAGAGCCAACATTTCCTCCTCAGGTAGATTACATTTTACATTATAACATTGTATTCTTCTAAATTCATTCTCACAAATGTTTTGAAAAACCTGCAAAGTGTTAAGCAATGGTGGATTAAAGATACTAGGTTTGCAAGGTGTCTGTGAATGTGTTTGATCCCTACAACTAACATCCTGCATAATATATGTAAGATTAAGTTTACGCAAAAATAATCTGAAATCCACCATTAGTTTGCCTATATTCATCCCACACGTTGGGATGAATGAAAACCCATTTCTTAACACATTTTTTACTTCTAAAGGAAGGGGTATATCAGACAAATTTACAATATCGATGTCAAAGATGTTAGTGGAAACCGTAGTTACCATCTTCATTTGTTCTTCCCCTTCTCCTTTCCCTTCTGCTGAGTGGAATTGTACCACTTGGTAGTCCGTTTTTTGGAAGGCCACACTCTCTGAAAAGGACCAATGTTCTGTCCATCTGACAGGGAAATGTGGTATATAAAAGAGATCATTGAGAATAATTGGAGAATCATTCTTGGAAATAAGGAGCTGACCTCCATTGTGGGTTTGGTACCAAAATTTACGTTTAAGAAAGTTACTAATATAAAGTTGATGTTAGAATCACTGAAAGAAGTAGAAAAAGAAAATACACGGATTTGTTCCATTAAGAAAGGAACTTTTGCTTGTATGAACTGCAAACAATGCAGGTTCATTAGCAACTAATCCTTTATTATTATGGAACATTTGGAACAGACTTTTTGGGCTAATAAATACTTTAATTGCAATAGTGAATGTGTGATTTATTTAGCCACTTGTGTAACATGTAAAAATTATTATATTGGGAAGACCAAAAGAGCTTTAAAACGTAGAATATATGAGCACACTCTGGCAATTAAGAAAAAAGACAAAAATAATTAATTGTCTAGGCATGCACTTTCTTGTACTACATTTAAAATTTTTGAATTTTTTGTTTTAGTGTAGAAAAAGGAGTATTTGTTGGTGACACAAACAACAAATTAGAATGTAAAGAGGCTTTTTGGCAGCTTCTATTTGGGGCCGATGTATCACCGGGCCTGAATGAAGTTATTAATATAAAATGTTTTTTAATGTATAGATAAATTAGTATGGAGTTTATAATATACTTCACACATTAGTTTTACATGTGTATACATATATACATATTTTATATGTCTTTTATGTTTTTGTAGAGTATAGTATTTAAGTATATAATTGTTGTTACATAATTTCCTGTAATTATTTATAAAAGGAAGGGGTAGGTTGATGTTTGTTTTTTCTGATGAAGTTCACATTATTAAAGTGAATGAAAGCGCTAAGTTGATTTAGTCCGAGTGTGGTCATTGGATTTGGTTCGTAGAGATTCTTGTATTTAGAGAGAAAGTCAAGGAAGAGAATTTGATAGAAGTAAGGAAGTAAGTGAAGACGGGAGAGTAAGGATGTATAAGGAATGAAACGGTACTCGTTCACATTTAGGGATATTATTTAACCTGATTATGAACAAGAACAGAACCAGAATTTAGCTAGGAAGTCTTTCAGAGTGGTTTGAAAGATGAGAAGGAAAGTATAGATCTGATGGATACAGGTAAGGAATTCCGGTCCTTACCAATGTTTTTTAATGCTGGACAGGCAGATGGATGCTGGATGATTTTACAGGTGGTAAGAAGTTGTGTATATGTTAGTTGATGTGGCACTTCTAACCAATGTAGGCATTTCAGTGCTATACAGTGCTAGGTTTTGGGATATTTGCTACAAATTTAGCAAATTTGTTATAGTATTGTCCAAGTTTTAATTTTCATGAAGTCTGGAGGTTAGTAAGGATGGGAGTGCCTAAAGAAGAATGAGGAGGAGATAAGTAATGGCAAGTGTAGTTTTAGTTGTGTCAGTGAGAAAGTTTTTTGATAAGTTTTTCTTATGTGACTTTGTATATGCAGGTTGAATATAAGACTATCATCCATTATCACCCCTCATAGTTTGCTATGAAAAGTGACTTCAATGGTTGTATTATCAAGAGAAAGGACTTTAAATTCTGTTTTATCATGAGGGAGGGAATATAAAAATAGTTTTAGTTAAGTGCTTTCATCCTCACAGCATAAGACTTCATCAGAACTAACACTGAATTACAGGTATACCATTTAAATAGTTTACCTGTGACTGTGTCCTGCATTTTCTGCTTTTCTTTTTTGTTTACTGTGTGGAGTAAACAAAAATGGCAGTACAGGTACAGTCTTGTAATGAGACTGCTAACTTCATTGCAGTGGCTTAGATATAGTTTATTTTAACACCTCATTTAATATTTTCCTGTATTATGTCCTTATGGAAAACTGTGTATTCCTGCCAGATGTGTCCCTTCTGGTATATCACTTATAGCATTTGATATTCTGCCTTTTGTCATCTGGATGTTTAGCATTTAGCTTCTGCTCATCCTATCACACACACACACACACACACACACACACACACACACACACACACACACACACACACACACACACACACACACCCACACACACACACACACACACACACACATATATCCATCTATCCACAACCCCGTTTTTCCAATTTCTGCACATGGGGTAGTGGTGTCACTTCAGCAGTGACAATCATCAAAAACTAAGTTTCACACCATCCAGTGGCTAGCCCGGCTGTGTTTTATCTTCCATACCACACACTCACACATATGGCCAGTTTAGAGTGTCCAATCCATCTGTTGCACTTATTTTGGAATGTGGGAGAAAACAAAAGCACCCAGAGGAAACCTACACAAACACAGAGATGACATGGAGACTCCACACAGAAAACATCCCAGCAGAAAATCGAAGCAGGAAACCTCTTGTCATGAGTTGTCAGCACACTATCCACTCTACCACTGTACTGCCCATGTGTGTGTGTGTGTGTGTGTGTGTGTGTGTGTGTGTGTGTGTGTGTGTGTGTGTGTGTGTGTGTGCATACACACACACACACACACACACACACACACACACACACACACACACACAAAACAATCATGCACATAGATGTACACACCTACATAATGAAGCATGTGCATACACACACACACACACACACACACACACACACACACACACACACACACACACAAACATGAACACAGATGTACACATCTAAGTAATCAGGCATATACAAACACACACACACACTCACTCACACACACACACACACACACACACACACACACACACACACACACACACACACACACAAAACCCACCTACCTACACATACATGTATAAACATGTAAATACCTGATTTATGTAGGCTCCATGGCATGCAGAGATAAAGCCTTGACTGTGACTTACATGACTACCAGAGGAGCTGGTGAGTGGAGACGGGAATGAGCAGTCAGTGTCAGCTCCTTGATCTCAGGGTGAATTGAGCATACTTATGCACCAATACAGATCTGTCTCTAGGAGAGAGAGAGAAGTGAAATACAGCTGCAGTATGTATGGATCACAACTGCACTTACCTGATGTTAGAATTCAACAGTTCACAGTGACTGTCTTGCTAGAGGTAGTATGCTGTTTGACAGCAAATGGTGAGGATAACAATTGCCCCTGAAGCATGTTCACTCCTTTTCCTTAAGCAAGTGTTCAGAGAAAACATTTTGGAACTCAGTGAGAGATTATAGGCCCCTTAATTCAAGTGGGAATTTGTTCCATAATGTCGGGTCCTGTTGGAAGAAGGCACTTTCGCCACTAGCTGGTTTATATGGAGATCTGCTTAGTGTGATAGCTTTCTCCTGGGTAATTCTTAGGAAAGAAACTTGGTCCTGGTAGGTTATTTCTATATAAAAGGTATGCAATAGCTACTGCATAGTATTTTGTGAATAAGAGGAACTAGGAGATAAGTTGACATTTCACTGACTAGAAGCCACTTTAGATGTCATAGTAGAATACAATAGAGAGATCTGCTATCAGTATGGAGGGTAAATCTACAAACCCTATTTCCCTGTGCTGAGTAAAAAGTAATCAGAGGAAGACTGAGTTCCAATTTAGACAGAAAAAAAATTGGGGTAGGGAGATTCTATAATTTAAGAGTACTGTCTACTTATTTTGTCTATATGATTTGAAAAAGTTAAAAAAGAAACAAGGTAAGTCCTACTTGTTTATATTCAGAAACACAGGGAATAATGTTGTTGTGATTAATGATCTTATTAAGTGTTAGATGAGGGACTTTTTAGGGATTGTAAACAGATTAAGGTATGTGTGTGTGTGTGTGTGTGTGTGTGTGTGTGTGTGTGTGTGTGTGTGTGTGTGTGTGTTTAATTAGAAGGTGATTACAAATAGTCCGGTTGAATAGCTTAGAGAAAGACTGCTGCAGTTTGATCCAGAGATTAGAATGGCATTTACTATTTGGTAATAAAAGGATATTGTTTGCATACAGTATGACATCAAGCCATGGGAGGTCAACAAAAAAATCATTAATAAATAATAAAATCAGAACTGAACTTTGTGGCACTTTGGTGTTAGGTTGGCAAGGCTTCATGGCTGCTTCAGTGATATCCCCTCTTATTGGTTCTCACTCCTCTTGGGAATGAATGGGTCTGAAGCTAGTTGGAGGAGACTGATGGTTGGAGAGCACATGAGAAGAATAAAGCATATAGAAAAGTCATACATCAGTGTGTCCTAAAAGCAGACTCGGCATGTTGAGTGTCATATTTTCAACCATGAGCTTATTAATAAGTTACATGTTCAGGTTACTATAACTGTTCATGAATTCAAGCACCTCTGTGCATTGCATTTGCACAAAATGCATGAGTTTTGTAACAAGTATATTGACCTCAGGAAAAGTATCTCATATTTAATTTGTTTTAATGTCCTGATGTTTCAGTGATTAGCTTGTCTTGACATATGGATTTTAGTATGCTAAGTATGTTAAGCAGAAATATTTCAGAACAACATTTTTACGTGTGAATATTTATGTGTTTAAAGCAGTTAATTGCCATGATGAAAACCATTTATGCTCCTGCTGGCTTTAACGCTGTAGTTTATAGTTAAATATTTATAGGTTCCTAGGTTCATAGGTAAGTACTAGGCTATCAGCCCTTGTGGGCCATTTTAGGCCTAGCCAGTTTACCTTTTTATGCTTGAATTAAACTATTCCATTTGGTTAGAGTCTGGCCTTATCCATCCCATTGTTCATAATTATATACCCGAAATGCAAATGACTGCAATCGTACCAAAGATAGTTTAAGGGACTCAGGCATGGGATAAAGCTTATGGGAGCTGCCTCTGTCTATTAGGAGTACAGGGGGCAGTCCTGGGGTAAATTTTCTGTTTCTCATCCATACATCCAAGTTGCACTTGAATAGGGACAGGGATGACCTTTGTTTTACATGGATGGGCAGTCTGCTCTAGAGCTGTGGTATCCACTGTGAGATATACCTGTCCTTAAATCCCTAGCCCAACTATTTCTGATGCCAGTTGATTTGCTGTTGTGCAGTAAATCCATGAGTATTCATTCAGTCTTAGCTGTTTGTAGGATACACAGTATACTGACAGGGCTTTGAGTTAGTCCAGAAAGTTTAGGCCTTGCATCATTTTAGAAAGTTATCTCTGTGGGAGTTCAAGTTGCTGCATGCGTCTGGACAGATACATGTCAAAGGAGGCATTATATTCAATGACTGGCCTAATGAGGGGTTTTGTAAACAGGGAAAATTATGTCCCTAGATCTAGACAACATCCCTTTGTTTATAAGCTCTGCAATATAGAACAAATGTGTTATAACCATGGACACATGCTGGTCAAAAGTTAGGTCCACATAAGTTCACAAATCCCAAATAACTGGGGTCATCTGTTAGGGTTATGTTGTTATGTGGTAGTTTCCTGGGAGAGATGATTTCTCAACGGATATAATATTGAATTTTTTGGCATTTCATGATTTTGGCACCAATTATTTAATTAGGATAAACCTTCCTGCAGGATGGCTAAGGCATTTGGGGATTCAATGACTGCTCCTAGCTTGCAGTCATCTATACACCTAGTCAGCCAGAGCCCCCTTGGTACTAGCTTTTTTTTTTCAGAAAAGCAGATGCCAAGCAAGAAAAGCCTTTGCACAGAACCCAGGGGACTCCACTGGTGACTGGTCGCTTTGTACAGGTACCTTGCACTATTTTGATTTCTTGTGTCCTATCCCTGAGTCAGCTGACAACGCTGTCAAGTTTATTTATCTTTTCTACTATGCCTGAGTGGGGAATTGTATCAAAAGTGTTGGCCGTGTCGAGGTATGTGGTTTGTACTTATTTCCTTCATCCGTTGCTTTGGTGACTTTTTTATATTTAAACAGTATTATGCTCTGTATTTAATGCTCATTTAATAGGAAGCTACATAGCTTATTGATGCTGCCTGCTGGTATGTGACTTAAACTGCAGTGTTTCCTTTTTTTAAATCTTCAGGATGGCCTATTTAGTTTTGATTGTCTTTTTCTTTCAAAATCTTATGCCAGTTTACTTTTCTTTCTCTTTAAGTAACAACATTACCATTTCAAACCTGCAAAATTGTAATACTTATATTAAAATATTGGGTTGTACTGTTAGAAGAGATGACCTTTGCAACAGCCCAAGACAAATTCAATGATACAGTGCAAAGAGATTAGTAAACAGACCATTTGTTTTATAGATAGGTCTGTAATGACCAAATATATTTGACTCCAGGTCAACAATTGAGTCTTAAATTGTTTCACTTTCTTAGTACATGCCGTATGCTGGACTGATAACACAAGAGTGTATAGAAATATTGTTCTGCATCCAACATCTCATGTATCACATACTTCAGCACTGAAGAATATGAGGAATACCCAAGGAATGGAATGAAAAGAACAAAGCTATGCCTAGTACTTGTACAGAAGTACATACTTATGAGTGGCTGTCAGCTCTGGAGCAGCCTTAACACAAGGAATCCAACAGAGTCAGTTCTTGATTGTAATACCTGTTTCCTTAAACAACATTAATTTCTATTTTTAAAAGTTAATGATTTATGAATATGCACTGAGGTTAGAGTACCAGCAAACTGACAGACTTTCACAGGCTCTGCATTATATATCCATTATATACCCATTATATATCCTTTTTCAATAAAAGGGAAAGAGTGTAAATTATTGATGGTAGTGTTCAGAAATGTTAAATATTTGAAAAATAATTTTGTCCAGCACAGTATAGATCCAGTTTCAAAACAGTATTTGTTGCAAATATAATCATTTCACTATTTCAGTCATTTAAAGTATTGCAGAAAAAAATATCTTATACAAATAGTGCCTTCTTTACAGTAGGCAAGCCACTGAAGCAGAAAATCCTTGAACAAATCTCTGACTCAGCAGAATTAGAGACAAACCCTTGTTTTGGCAGAATATCAGCCATAAAACAAAAAGTGCCACCTATGGGTGGTGCAAGCCATTTATGAATACAGCTCTCAGCTCAATTTCCTACATCCATATAAACAAAAGCATTGGCACATTTTATCACAGTAAGATTGTGTAATTATAGACATCTGGCAAACCTGTTTCGAAGCTTCCTTCATGCTTTGTATTATTTGTGTATGCTTTTTCTCAGCTGTTCAGTTTGCAAAGCTTTCAAACATCTATCAGTCACCTAGCTCACACCCATGAAACCTAGCCTGTAGCTGCAATGCCTCAACTGCAATGGTTTTAACCAAGCATGTTAAATGCTTACATCTAAAAGGAGTGGTGGAAACCAAAATGACATTCACACTTTGTAGCTTGCCTGTGGGAATGTACACAAGCATTTTATGCAGATTCATATATGCAGATTCGAACTCTACAGATTTTAAAAAACAAAAAATGCACATTCAGTATCCAGCACACAGTCTTTGTGTGTTACTGCAATTTCACAAACATTTCAGAACACTAACATAAATACAATACTGAGGAAAAGGTTACTTTTTTGTCTTAATAGTCTGTTTAGAATGATTTTTTTCTGTGATCATTAAAGCAACTGTAAAAGTATCCATATTGTTTTTACTTGAGCCCCATGGTTGTTTATAGAAATAGACCAAATTATCATAAACTTACTGGTAACAAATACTTGGCACAGTTAGTCATAAAGGAAATGGTGTGACTTCTGAGTCGTTTATTGATAAAGGCCAGTGGCGGCTGGTGACTTCAAATCAAAGGGGGGCTGCAGGAGACAGCTGAATAGGTGGGGGTCAATGGGAAGGGGTGTGACCAACTAGAAAGGGGAGGAGCTATGCTCAAAACCACAAAAAATAGCTTTAATTAAATACGCTGCCCTGGGTGCCAAACCATCATTATGAGAGTCCAATCAGGACAAAATGAAGTGGGGAAAACATGATCAAAGTAAAAAATGAAAAGCAAACAAGAAACAAGCTCAAGAAACATTACGTAAAGGAATACTGTACAGGTTATGGACCACACATGACTGGCATTCTGTTTAGTTTACAGGTAAAGAGAGATGACTGGAAGTCTCCAACAAGTGCAATGAGCTTCTTAAAATAATGTAATCCTGCCCTTTATTGCAAATACTGTCATATGCATTTTAATACACAAGGCTTATACATTATCTAGTTAAGTATTCTGTGCATGGCAACAACAGAAAGGCTTTCAATGTTGGCAGTTCTTTAACAGTATGCTTATTAAAGCTTACTTGCATCTTACAATCTCAGACAAGCTTATCTGATGGTCATTAAAGCATTGCTACTTAAACACAGAGCAACAGGCACTTTGAGTAATAAGCATAAATCAACAGTACAAAAATATGACAAACCAGACCATTCTGCAAAATCAAGGAGAGATGAAAAGCCACTGTAGTACTTGTGTCTACCTTGGATAGGGGATACTCTGCACATTTACACTGCATAACTACTCCTTGCCTTGCTTGGACACATCCAGAGTCACTACATGGGAGAGTGGGGTGGAACAAGTATGTCACAATTTGAAATGTCTCTGGCTGACTGTGATGGCCCTGACACTTTTGTCATACCTCTCAACATCCGAGCAAGAAATCTGGACAAAACCATACATAGAAGTGGGACAAAGGCCCAAAAATAAGGACATTTTTTTAAATATTGCTCTTATAAACTTAGAAAGATAATAGAATAGGTCTTGCATTAGTATGAATTTTCTGAAGGGTATGAAATCTGAAACTCAAATGTATGTCATTATTTTCTAACTTCAGTCTTTAATGATTTATCACTAATTTGCCAAAGAAAAACACAATTTTATGAAAAATGGACCAAAAATGTGATGCAGAAATATAAAATAGCCAGACAATACAGCTGGGAACCTGTCAAGTAAGGGACACTTTAATATTAGTACTGCTAACTTGAGTAGCTGACAAAATAAAAGAATCTACATGCATTTCTGAAATAAAAGTAATCTATACCTCTGATTATTACAGTTATTTCTTAATTGTAAACCCACCATGTTTTCTTCCAAAATTGCTATTTTGCGGAGGGATTATTAGGAGGAAGAGCAACATTTTGAGCCAAAATCAGGGACAGTTGAGGGTTTGGCTATGCCTAATTCTATAAAGCAATTTATTTGCATGTACCTCTCAACATGTTAATGCAATAAATCTGGACAAGGCCAAATATATTGGGGGAACATATAAACAGTACTAAAAATTGCTCTTGTATAAACTGAGACAGTTGATAGAATAACAGGTCTTACATTAGCATGCATTTTTCTGAAGGTTATGAAGTCTGAAACTCAGTATGTCATTATTTAGTGACTTAATTCCTATTTGCATGTACCTCTCAACTTGTTAATGCAATAAATCTGGACAGGGCCAAATATATTGGGGGAACATATAAACAATACTAAAAATTGCTCTTGTATAAACTGAGACAGTTGATAGAATAACAGGTCTTACTTTAGCATGCATTTTTCTGACTGTTATGAAGTCTGAAACTCAGTGTGTCATTATTTAGTGACTTCATTCCTAAATGATTTGCCAGAAAACCACACGTTTTATGAGGAACAAACCAAAAATAAGAAGCAAAAATCTATTCATTCTTTGAAAATCTGGACAGTTGGGAGGTATAGTTTAGCTGGGGCTGTCTGAGTTTACCACCCTTCTCCCTCACAAAATCATGGTCGAATGGAGCCTCCCCCCTGCAGCCATTCCAATGATCCATTACTTGGCTATTTCACTCCATTTACCATAAACACTAACGTGCATACTGCTTTACTTCTATGATGATTTGGACTGCATTTGAAAGCTTTATTTTGCATTTTACAGCACAAACACTAAGACATCTGCTAAACAAAGCAATGCAGTCTCACAATGAAAACAGGCTTAGCATTAAAACTTCTCCGCCCTTGTAACTCACATTCATTGAAACCCACATTCAAAGAAAATACATTTTGCCAGTGGCAGATAAAGATTAATTCTGGGCTGTTTTCAAATCATAGGCCCCTTGCATATGAAACATACATGTGCTCTTTGATACACCTTCCTGATTGTACTAAATTATATTCCTTGTACAATACAATACAGTACAGTTAGAGGGTGTTTTAAATGTATTAAACAATGAAACAAAATGCATGCACCAATAATGACAAAACTTACCAATTCAGAACATTTTTCCAGTAAACAATGAAACAAAATGCATGCACCCATAATGACAAAACTGCCCAGTTCAGAACATTTCCATCATAAAAGTCTACTCAAACTTGTACAGTCCACCACTATCAGTAAATATGCACAATTCTACAGTCCACCATTATCAGTAAATATGCACAATCTCTGAAGTAGTAAAAGTCATCTAAATAATTCTACATTAAAGAAATCTGTAACTAATGAAGAGGTTGCTGCTAGC
Organism: Protopterus annectens; assembly: GCF_019279795.1. Lineage (NCBI taxonomy): Eukaryota > Metazoa > Chordata > Ceratodontiformes > Protopteridae > Protopterus > Protopterus annectens. Next base: position 920,699,362 of record NC_056728.1, read on the forward strand.
AAACACCTTTATATTTCATGGTTTCATCAAAAAATAAAGTGTCTCTTGCCCCTGAGGAATAAGTTACCTATATTACATTAAAAAATGATAAGCTAGTAATATTGCAATAGGAAATGGATGGCAAACTGACAACAGGCTCACAGTTAGCATCTTCGCCAAGGAAGACATTCTCACTACAGCAGTATCCACCCCTTGGGGGAGTAGAACCCACAATCTTTTGTATCAAACGCACATACACAACCTATTGTGCTATTAACAATGCAAGCAGAGTTAGCATAAGCAGCACTAAACTTCTCTTCCCCTGCAGCTCTCAGCTCCTTGTAAAATCTACTCAATACTCAACTGCATCTCAACTTCGCAGCACAAGAAATCTGGAAAAAGCCAAAATTTATTGTGGGGGGTGTCAAAAGCCAGGGACACATTAAACATTGCTTGTATAATCTTGGAAAGTTGCTAGAATAAAATGCTGTGTTACCACCATACATTTTACTGCCAAGGTCCCTGTGCAAAACAGCCAGAGCAACATACCACTACACCAAATCAGCTGCTTTGTGAAAGAAAAATGCTGTGTTACCACCATACATTTTACTGCCAAGGTCCCTGTGCAAAACAATCAGAGCAACATACCATTACGCCAAATCAGCTGCTTTGTGAAAGAGAGGAAGACTGAAAATTAAATGTCTATCATTTAGTGAATTCAGTTCTCACCATAGCTGTCAACCTCTTAGCACAAAACACCATGACAAACCCAGTAATGAGGGAATACAGCCCTCAAACATATTCAGTGAATTCAGTTCTTGCCATAGCTGTCAACCTTAGCACAAAAAACCTGGACGAAGCCAATAATGGGGGAATACAGTCCCAAAAATAGGGACAAATTTCAAATATTCATCTTATAAACTTAGAAAATTGCTAGAATAAAAGGTTGTGTTACTATGTATTTTCTGAAGAATATGAAGTCTGAAATTTAAATGCATGTCAATTTTACTTCTGATGGAACAAAAACAATTTTCAGCAGATGCCCAGGGAGAAATACTGCAGACACGTCTTTGTAAAATGGTAGGACACCAGAGCAAATCCACACAAACACAGGGAGGAGATGCAGACTCCACACAGAAGGCACTCCAGCCAAGAATCAAACCAGAAAAACCTACAGCTGGGAGACAGCAATGCTACCACTGCACCATCAAATATGTAAGGAACTAAACATTCAGAAACCTGAAGTCTGAAATTCCAATGTGTGTCACTTTTATTTAACATTTGTTAACCAGGACAGTCTGACTTGGAACAAAAAAACAATTTTCAGCAGAGGCCCAGGAAGAAATAATGCAAACATGTCTTTGTAACATGGGAGGACACAAAAGCAAACCAACACAAACACAGAGAGAAGATGCAGACCCCATACAGAAGGCACCCCAACCAAAAATCAAACCTGAGAGCCTGCAGCTATAAGGCAACAACGCTACCACTACACCATCAAATATCCGACACTGAAACATTTAGAAACCACAGATATTATGAGGAATAGAACAGATCAACTATGAGGCAAAACTCTGCACATTTTTTACAAATGGTGGTAGGTAGGGAATTCAGGCCCTTAACACCTGCATACAGGGTTCAAGCCTGAGGTATTCCCTACACAACACCATGAGTTTGCTCTAGCCACCAGTATATAGCAACTGGGGCATTACACACACACACACACACACACACACACACACACACACACACCGATTCAAGTCCGAAATCCAAGCTGCACACCTACCTGTTAAATGTGTCCATATCCAGACCCGAATCCATGAAGCAGCAGTCCCAAACCCTCCATGAAGCAGTAGCTCACTTGAAATCCAAGTCCCAAGCCCACGATGAATGTAATCCTCTGCGAGAGCTTAAAACTCACCTCTCTCCTGATTGGTCCTGTCTGCCAATGAAGCAGTCGGTCACTGCATAAATTCCTGGGCATCTGCGGGGCAGAAATGCCTTCCCTGTATCTGGACTGCTGACTCAGGCAGTCTGAGTGCATCCGCGCATGCGAGGAGTTCAGGGACTCATGAAAAATAACATTTTTTGTTTTCTTAATTTTATGTTTCACGGTTTGTTTTCTTTTTGTTTCTAGGTGGGAGGGCTGCAGTCCTGCAGTCCTATAGCACAAGCCGCCCCTGATATGCTGTATATAAAATAACAAAAGACATGGCTTTGTGTTTCTGTGTAATAACAAAACTTGCTTACCTAAAGTAAAAATTTTATTTGATTCTCCCAAATGTCTTGCTTTGCATGGCTAATACAGTATTTACATTGTAAGTGACTGCATTTTTAAGCTGGTAAGCTCTTTATTTGTACTAACTGCATTGAAATGAATGTGATCTTGTTAAAGTGTTTCATGCATTATTATATGTGACGTAAAATGCTTGCAACTGAAAATAAGTCAGTGTGGTTTGTTTTCATGTATATAAATGTATGATTGCCTATGTATTAAGTGATAATTCAATAAAGATGTTTCTTGTTAAAAAAAAATAAAACCAAAAAAAAACAAAACAAAAAGAGAAATGGCTCTGCTAAAAATACATTTAGTGCTTTTGACTAGATGGCTTTAGGACAGTATACAGTATGTAGATATCTATGCAACTGCACTCCCTAATTTAAAAGGATTCTTATACAATAACTATTAAGAAGGATATCAAGCAGTTATGAAAATGGGATTTCAAAGATTGTCATTTCAAAGAAAAAGATAAAGCCTTTGTAATATTCAGTGTAGGGAAAGACCATCCCATGCAAGCGGCTTTCTCCCCTCTGCCCCCTTACTTAATGTAATAAAGAGAGAGAGAGAGATAGAGTGTGTGTGTGTGTGTGTGTGTGTGTGTGTGTGTGTGTGTGTGTTTATGTTTAATAACCCCTAATGACCACTGTGGGGTGTATGGAGCTATGTTATTTAGATATTGTGAGAAGAGATTACACAAACATGCCTAAAATGTTAGAAGTCTCACCCCTTTAGAGTTAGTTTTAAATGAAGTACATAATATGTTAGAGAAAAAAACAGAGGGGGATAGGGGCTCTCTTACCCTCCTATGGAAGGATTTATAAGGAGAGTTAAGACTATTGGAGGAACCTTGATTAAAAGAAGCTAGGAAGTATTAAGAACCTGCCTATGGATGTATTTGAAGGGATACTATGATGCCACCTGAGGTTTCATTTAAAGCTATACCTGGATCTCAGTTGTGGGTGTACATGTATTTAAGGAGAATCGGAGATCATGATTGAACTTGAGTGCTATAGACCAACTTCACATAAACAAAGGCTGTGGATTGCAATAAATTGCTCTTTTGAGGGACTTTTTGGGGCTAGAACTTAAAGCACACAGATAAAACTTAAAGCAGAAGTGTTGTAATGAATATTGAAAAGTTGTGCCGAATTCTAAAACTGCAAAAACGTAGCTTAATGTAATTTAAAAGAAGAAATACCAAAAATGAATTTTGACACATTGTACTTTCAAATTATTTATAACCAGGAAAGCCAATGTAAATTTCCCACTGCAAACAATAAAGCAGAGACTGATGTAAAAGTGTATTGAAAAATTTCTGGGGTGACATGAAGTCTGCATTCAGAAAAAAAAACGGTGGAAAACATGCTGAGGAAAAGTGTTTCAATAGCATTAGGAGAAAATAAGTCAAACAGTTCTGAGGTCTGTACATTGCAAAACTGTAAAGGTACTGTGTGTTGTGTATTAAAGCCTAAACTTGTGCAAAGTGCTATTGGAGCACAAACTAAAGGACAAAAGTACTGATGTACATATACAAACCAAGTAACATTTCTATATTGTGCTGATTACCTTATAACTAATAAGGAAAGTTTACTGGAAAAGTTATGTTACTGTACCATGCATTAAAAAAGGACCCACAGGCAAATGTGAGCCTTTACAGTTTTTTTAAGAAAAACTGAGGAAAAATTTGATGAGTGCAGAACTGGTAGCTTTGTAGCACACAGAGTAGAACCCTAACAAGCTGGTAATTTAGAGTATGTGTTGTGACAGACAAAAATACTGCTTATATGAACCAGACCATATTTATTACATTTGTGACGCAAACCACTGTCTGCTAGAAAGTTTGCTAACTGCTTTTTGAACAGAACTATTTGCTCCTGAATTATATAATAATTTGGTAAAAACAGTATGAAGAAAAAACTCTGAGAAGAAAAAAAAGTTAGAAATGTATAGTGTGTAGAAAACACAAACAGTGGATCTTTAAAGAGAACTGAATCTTGCTAAGTGCTGTGTGAATTTGATTACCGTCAGCAAACAGTAAAAAGAAACATGTGGCAAGGTATACAAGAAGCATGAATAAAAAGGATATTCCTCAGCATGGAATTGGTAATACTTAATAAGTGTAGATCAGAGTGCAAGTGAAGTGTACTGTATCTTTAAGAAGCATGTCAAGGCTATACGTGCAGGTATAAATTCCAGACACGTGCAATCCCTAGTACCATTTTGTAAGAGCAGCCAGAGCGTGAGCATGCATGACTGCAGTTATTAGTTTGTATACACTGTAAGTTACTTAAGTTAAAGTCAGTGAACTTCTATACTGATGTGTTTGCATAAAATAAAGCTGCTTGAACAGAATCCATGAAGTCTTCTATTGTGTTCAAAGTAGGAGAGCGACATGGTGTCAGATCTGGGATCGCAGAGAATAAGATTTCGAGCCATGAGGTGCAGAGACAGCAGTGAAGGTAAAACTAAGAGAAACGAGCACAAGAAAGCCAGAAAAGAGCCAAAGGTAATGAGAAGCAGCACAAACTGTTAATTTGATATTAAAGACAAAATGGGCCATTACAAGGGCACAAACCGCATTGCTGAGCAAGCAGAAGGCACCTAAAGTTTGTTGTTGTTCTTCTTCTTTCGGCTGCTCCCATTAGGGTTCGCCACAGTAGATCAACTGTTTCCATTTCTTCCTGTCCTCTGCATCTTGCTCTGTCACACCAACCACCTGCATGTCCTCTCTCATCACATCTGTAAATCTTATCTTAGGCCTCCCTCTTTTCCTGTTACCTGGTAGCTTCATCCTTAGCGTCTTTTTCCCCAATATACTCTGCATCTCTCCTCAGCACATGTCCAAACCAACGTAATCTTGCCTCTCTGGCTTTGTCTCCAAACCTTCCAACCTGCTAAAGTTTGTTAACTAAAAGAAATGTTAAAATAAAGGTATTTGATGAAACAATTAACAGTAAAGGAAAACAAGCATGTTTAAAGCAAAACAAGTATGTTTAAAGCAAAATTAGTGTGTTTAAAACAAAACAGGGCATGCTTAGAGTAAAACAAGCACAAGAAAAGTACATTGGGCATGAAAAGGGCTTAAATAAGCACAACAAATATAATAAGGGAAAAAAGACACATTAAGCAAAAATAAAGCAAGGCAACTGCATGTGTTTTGGCAAAGTGTAATGTTTTGGCATAACTAAGACTTCTTATTAGATCAAGGGCATAACTAAAGTTATTTGAAGTGCCTCAAAGGGTATAAGAGTGCTGACAGTATATGCTTATTACTATACGTGTATTTTGAAGAGTTTATTGTGTGCAAAGTGCAACTATTTCGTGAAATACAGTCAAAGTATAGCCATTTCAAAAAGTTTCTTGTGCTGGGTGTGTCTATTGGGAAAGTGCCACCATTGCAGAGTGTTTCTTGCACTGTAAAGAGTTGCCTAGCAAGGTACTGCCATTTTGAGGACATTTCAGTGTGCTATCTGCAGTTATTCACAAAGTGCAATTACTTCGAAATGTTATTGAGTTTTAGGCAAGAGAGGTCCAGTTTATTCTCATTGTGCAGTTATTTGAAATGCTTTTTAAAATTTTGATAAATTATTTTAGCAAATGATATTACAAGAGCGTTAAAGTGCCTGAAAATTTTATTTCACAAAGTCCAATTATTCAAAGGTACTACAAATTTGCTCATTAGCATAATTTCGAAAACCCAAAAGGTATAAATTCAGAAGCACAAAGGCACTGGACAAAGTTCCAAATACTGGCATAAGTTTCTGGCATATGCACATGTGTATGTTTGTGCTTATTTGCAAAACACTTCACGGTTATGTGTTAATATGGCAGATGGATTTCAAAAGCACCTACCATTTGTATTTGATCAGAATATTGCAGAGAATTGAAGAATATTTGCACAAGGGTATGATATTTTTATACAAGCAGCTTATGCAGATAGAGATGCATGCACCAAGACATTCGTTTTGCTAAACCTAGCTGGGTCAGAGGCCATAGAAAGAGAGTGTTCATTTGTGTATGCACCTACAGTATATGAAGAAGGTGAAAACCATCATATTATTGTACAGGCTGAATCTAAAGAAGACCACGAGTACTTGAAGTGCAAGTTCAGAGAAATGTGTAACCCCTAGACAAATATTACATTAGAGAGGCATTTGTTTTACACAAGAGATCAGAAACCAGGGGAAACATTTGCAGCTTATATAACTGACCTGGAAAACAGAGCTAAAACGTGTGGGTTTGGTGACTTAAAAGATGAGCTGATAAAGGACAGGTTTGTTTGTGGTATTAACAGTGCTACAGTGAGAAAGTTTTTACTTCGTGACAGTGATTTAACATTGGACAAAGCCATAGAGATTTGTCAAATCCATGAAGTGATAGAAAAACACACAAGTATGCTTGCGAGTGACAAGAGCATGGTTTCAGTTGGCTCCAGAGAAAATGTAGATAGTATGCAACATGTGGCAAACAAAAGCAGGCCCAAGCACATGGCAGCTACAAGGTTTCCAGGGAAGACATGTAGCTTTCCAGTAAGTTCTAAGAAAGGAGGTTGTTCCAGCTCAGTGCAGTACAAGCATGAATCAGCAAAACCCAAGTCTAGCTTTATTGTTAACTGTTGCAATTGTGGTGCAAATCATGAGTCTAAGAGACAGAAGAGCTTAGCATTTAGTCAGCAATGTCACAAGTGTAAAAAATTGAACCATTTCCAAAAGTTTTGCAAATCAAGTAAGCCTTACACAGTTGTAAAGAAAAGTCATGCAAAAAATCAAGCTAATCAAGTAGAGCCGAAGCAGTCAGCTTTCTATGTAGACGGTGTATCAGTGCTTGATGAAAGAGTTAATGCAGTGACTTTATTAACAAGGAGTGAAGTGTTTTGTCCTGTCCAGATTAATGGAAAATCCAGAGAGCTTAAAGTAGATACTGGTTCAAAATATAATGTTATATCAACAGAGACATTTGCTAAAATGAGAACTAATGAACAACTCAATGTAGCTAGTAGTACAAGACTTGTCGCTTATGGAGGTGAAGAAATTCAAACCAAAGGTTCAGTGATGCTTTCATGTTATTTGGCCAAGTACTGTTACAACTTGTTATTCTATGTACTCCAAAGACCAGTGCAATCTTCTCAAAGATAGTTTAATAATGAATCTGCTTTCCTTTGCTAAAGAAGTTCATTATATAAGTGCATTTCCTAGTTCTATACTTTTTCAGAAGCCATTTTCTCAGACTATGCTGTTTTCGATGACAAGTTAGGCAAACTTCCAGTTGTGTATTCCATGAAGTTAGACCTACAGGTCTCTTCAGTTGTCAGACCAGCAAGAACAGTTCCAGTAGTGATGCAGAATAAAGTTAAACCTCATTTGGATAAAATGGTGCAGCAAGGTGTGATTTGTCCAGTCACAGAACCAACCAAATGGGTGTCATCCATGGTAGCAGCTCGCAAAAAAGGCTCAGATGAAATTAGAATATGTACTGACCAAAGAGATTTGAACAAAGCATTGAAGGTACAATATCATCCAATGTGCACAGTCAAAGAGGTTGCAGCCTTAATACTGAATGCCATTGTTTTCTCTGTCTTGGATGCAAAGAGTTCATTTTGGTAAGTGATGCTTAATCACAAATCTTTATTTCTAACTACTTTTGGTACTCCGTTTGGCAGATACAGATTCCTAAGGATGCCATTTGGAATAAATTCTGCATGTGAAGTCTTTCAACATGCAATGGAGCAGATTTTTTTGGTTATCCTTGTCCCATAATAGTAGATGATTTATTGGTTGGAGGCAATGGTGAAGCAGAGCATGACAGAAACCTCAAGAAAGTTCCAGACCGAGCAAGTGACGTAAACTTGAAGCTCAATCATCTGAAGTACCAATTCAGACTTCCAGAAGTTACATATATAGGTCATTTGTTTATGAGTGCAGGCTTGAGACCAGACCCAACCAAGAAAGCAGCTATTCTTGAGATATCAGCACCAGACAATGTACAAGCTCTACAATGTTTTCTAGGCATGGTCAACTATTTAGACAAGTTTATACCAGACTTCAGTGAGTTGACAGCACCTTTAAGAGAGCTAATGCACAAAAATTTTGCATGGTCATGGTTTGAACAGCACTAGAAGGCATTTGAAGACCTTAAGCAGAAAATTGCCACCCCACCTAAATTAAAATACTATGATGTGAACAAAACAGTAACTCTTTCCTGTGATGCTTCAATATTTGGTCTTGGTGCAGTTATATTTCAAGAGGGCAGACCGGTAGCCTATGCATCTAGAATACGTACCCAAAGTGAGATGCGGTATGCTCAAATTGAGAAGGAGCTTTTGGCAGTAGTATTTGCATGTTCCAAGTTTCATGATTGTATTTATGGTCAAGCTATTCAGATTAAAACTGACCACCAACCTCTAGTTACTATTTTAAAGAAGCCTATGTATTCTGCTCCAGTGAGATTACAAAGAATGATGCTCAAATTGCAGAAGTACAATTTCAAAATGGTCTACACGAAAGGCAAATTGCTTTATCTGGCTATTACTTTATCCAAATCAGCTAGAAATATGATAGACCGGCTTGATGCAAAGAATTTTGACTTTGATGTGATGTCAGTGCATAATTTTTCTACCACTAGACTTGATTAGTTGAGAGATCACACTCAGACTGATCCAATTATGCAGAAGATCAATCACTACATTAATGTTGGATTGCCATCAAGCAATCTAGTGTACCACCTGAAGTGAAACCCATTTTCCTTACAGAGATGAATTGTTGATGGAAGATGGCATTATTTCCAAGGTTCTAATATTGTTGCTTCTGCTTCCTTACAACAAGAATATGTCCAGATTTTGCATTGTGGTCACCCAGGATCCACACCCACTAAGAGAAGAGCAAGATAATTAGTATTTTGGCCTTTATTACCAAAAGACATTGATAAAGTACTTTCTTCTTGTTCAGTATGCAATAGTACTACACCACATTTGCAAAGAGAACGGCTTCAGCCAAGTCCATTTCCTGAACTACCTTGGTCAACAGTTGCAATTGATATCTTTGACTGGAACAATCAGCACTACTTGGTTTTGGTAGACTCTTATTTGAACTGGTTTGAGATTGATTTACAACCTAACCTAATATCTACTGCTGCTATTACTAAGTTGAAACATAATTTCTCAGTTCATGGTAATCCACACAAAGTTCATTCTGACAATGGTACTCAATTTTCTAGCCAGTTGTTTCAGAAATTTGTAAGAGAATGGGACTTTGTACATGTTACTAGCAGTCCTGAATATCCACAGTCAAATGGACTAGGTGAACGTGCAGTGCAGAGTGCAAAGCAATTACCTGAAAGGTCAAAGTGTGACAATACTAATGTGTTCTTGAATTTTCTTAATCTCAGAAACATACCCTGTGACGATATTCTTGGCTCACCTGCTCAAAAACTACTTTCCAAGCAAACTACAACTACACTACACATTACTTCCAGTTTACTGAAGCCTAAACCTAAGAACAATAAAACCATCAAGGCTCATTTGGTTGAGAATTGTAATATCTAGAAATCTAGTTATGACAGACAGAGCAGATTACTTCATCCATTGAGGGAAGGAGAGATGGTATGAATCCAGACAACAAATGTTTTTGATTGAATTGGACAGATTATAGGCAACTGTGGTAAGCCAAGATCCTACCTGGTAGACTCTGAGGGTATAGAATATAGGAGGAACCATAGAGACATTCTTCCTGTAACAGAGTCATTATCACCATCACAACATTGTTTCTTTGATGCAAACTTCAAATCTAAGAGTGAATCAGACACTGTTCCCATACCAGAATGTGTTCAAAATTCTAATTCCATTCCATATAATGTTCCGAACATTCCACAGGTCAAACATTTTGCAGAGACAGTTCCAGTTGCTAAATCTAATTCCCAGTTTTATGCCACATGATATGGACGAGTATCAAAGCCTAATGTGAAATACGCAGCAACGTGGACTTGATTGTATACACACACACACACACACACATATATATATATATATATATATATATATATATATATATGTGTGTGTGTGTGTGTGTGTGTGTACTTAGTATTGCATAAGGCATGACAAAGAATTACCTGTGATTAATGCATGCTAAATAGACTCATAGCATTGTATGATCTATTTCTCAACGAGGAAGGATGTAGATCAGAGTGCAAGTGAAGTGTACTGTATCTTTAAGAAGCATGGCCTAGTGCCATTTTGTAAGAGCAGCCAGAGTGAGAGCATGCATGATCACAGTTGTTAATTTGTATATACGTTACTTAAGTTAAAGTTTGTAAACTTCTATAGGAATGTGTTTGTATGAAATAAAGCTGCTTGAATAACTCACTAAGAAACTATTGTGTCCAAAATAGGAGAGTGACAGTATGTATTATAACTATAAGAAAAATGCTCTATAAATATATATAAAAACTTATTTTGTCTGTAAAGGAGAGTATGCACGGCAGTTAAAGGGATGTTCTGCAAAGAAAATTCTCAGTTGCCATTATACAAAAATCTTGCAGCAAGGCAAAACTGTTTTACCAAACCTCTCATGTCATTTTGTGAAAATAAGTTTGCTGAGATACTACTATCCTCTGACAGGGAGAAGGGGGATTTATTGCTGTGTACAGCAAGAAAGAAAATAATGTGCAAACCTGATGGGACTGACTGTGAAATATCTATTTTGAAAAAATAAAAAGACAAAAGTGGTATTTATTTATGTATTTATTTGTTTACTGATAACTGTTTACCTGGGTTGTGTCAGCACCAGTACTGACCAATTGTAGGCTCACCTGGGTAAAATACAAAGCATTTCACAAACAAAAAATACAGAAATGCAAGCAATAGCAGAATAATTCAAACTAATTACAATGAAATAACTGTGCATATAAAGTCTATTGAACAAGCACAGTGCAGTGTGCAATCAATAATGGTAATAAACAAAGTAATAAATGTAATGTCATGAGGTAAGCTAAACACGTGATACTTTCTGCTGAGGTACAGCATCAAGTGTTCAATAAAGAAAAATGGTATTGATCAGCTAGATCTGGTCACGTAATGCTGTGGGATAGCAAAAATGAGAACTCTTTGCTTAAAATTATTTCTGACAGGCAGGAGAACATGCATATTTTTCAGTCAGGTGTTAGTTACAACTATACAGAGTATTACCTTATCGGATGGTGATGATGTTGGCTCTTAAGGTTATACGAGAAGTGGAATGAATAGTTCTGAAGATATAGATTTTAAAAAGAGCATAGTTAATAAACAAGAACCTGTAGGAAAGGAAAGGGAAGTTGTTTAAGAAATTTTGGTTACACAAAACAATGGTTATCTAGTAACAAAAAAAAAAGTAAAGGAGACACACTCTCTTAATGTTGTATAGCTTTGCAAGAAGAAGTTAAGACACCAAATAAGAGTCTAGAAATGCTAAAACAGTTAGGGGATACAGTATCTGAGTAGAAAGAGTCAAACAGCAAAGTTAGAGCAGATGGCATCTAAAAATAAAATTAAATGACAGAGAGTTTTAAAAACATGTTGACTGACCTTTACCAGCAGAAGAGATGTCAAAACATTTGAGCAAAGAAATTGTTCTTTTGTCCAAGGAACTTTCTGAGATTTTTATATAAGTTGTAACAGTGAAATATAAGACTAAACCTGTAAGTGCTAAGTCAAATGGCATTATAAGCCACAAGAAAAAAGAAGACTTTTTGAGGGAGTCAGAATAGAAACTGAAAAAAAAAACAAAGTGGTCTGGCATCTAAATTTAAAAGACAAGAGATAAATCAGTTTCAGACTGTAGTTGACATTGTGTGTTTACCAAGTAAGAAAGGGAAATTGCATGTGGAGCTGCAAACATTTAACAATGTTCTACTTGATTACAACAATAAGTATCAGAAGATGCAAGCTGAAAGTAAGTTACTAAAGGGACAATCCAAAAGACAGACAACAAAGTTAAGAACTGACCCATGCTCAAAATGATATGACCCAGCTTATAAAACAAAAGAAATAAGAATGTATAAATTAAAGTAAATAATGGGTACTTATGAGAATCTCAAAAAAAAAAAAAAAACAGAGATGCAATACCAGTGAACTTAAGTCAAGCATCCAAGAGCTAGAACAAACATGAGAAAAGATGGAAAGCCTTGGTAACATCTGAATAAACTTAAGTCAAGCATCCATGAGCTAGAACAAACATGAGAAAAGATGGAAAGCCTTGGTAACATCTGGAAGGAAGAAAATAAAAATTTGCTTTCCAAGATGACTTTATTTATTTATTGATCCTTTGTTGACCAAATTAGTCCCACTAGGCTAGTAATCTCTTTTCAGGGGAGAACCAAGCTGGTATTTTAACTACTTGGAGAAATTTGGCCAGGCCACCAGAGATATTCCCCTACTTGTTAGAAGAGTGTTTGTTCCATTTCTAGTACAGTGACAGCTGGGAGAACAGAACACATGAAGATCCAAGAAGGCAGATAGCACAGAGGTGACTGCCAGTGCAGTTTTTGAAACTCTACAAGATTCTGAACAGCTGTTTAAGCAGAACTTGTTTATTTCATCAGAAGCAAATGATAAAAACAATGATGGATATGTTATTACAACCTTCAAGTTGGGACAGTTGCAAGATGATATCTTGAGCGAATTGTTACAGCAGAGTGAGGCAAAAAGTGGAAATAATGTTTCATTGGGTGAAACTATGGACAACATTCAATTGGAGGAATCAGAAGCTATTTGAAAGAAGATTCCCAGGAAAAAAAATCATATGCCACGATTGTAAAAAACTGCAGAGAAAGTGATGAGCGATGAACAGATTAAAGGACATTTATGGTATGAATTCAGAACAAAGAAGAAAAAATGAACAGATATGACATTTGGGATAATTTAATGGTTTCATTTGGAGTGAACACTCAGGAGGTAAGAGCTTTTACTCTTATTCATAACAAGAGATTTTGTGACATTATTTTTGAGACTGGTTCTATTTTAAAAAGTTTGGGGGGAGCATGAGAAAAAAATAACTGTAATCCATGGAATTTGCATGTGGTTAAAGCATATCAAATTGAACCAAAAAAATACCTGTTCAATGTCAAACTGAATTAAAAAAAGAGACATTTAAGCAAACTTTGTAAGGAAGTCATGGACATTACCAACATCTATGATAACAAGAATTATGGACTGGAGATAAGACTTTCATATTGTACTGAAAATAGAAAAAAAATGTTATATCCCTAGTATGATAAATGTAGAGGGTAACAGAGGTGTTGTAAAATATTGGAGACAACTGAAAACACTTTTTTGTGGAAAAGATGATCATTTAATAACTGTGATCACAGGAAATGTTATATTTGTAATATTTGCGGGGAAACAGGTCATGATGCAAAAAAAGGATGAATTGAAATGTTGCAAATGCAACAAAATTGGCCATTTATGATTGTAATCTAGAAGAGAAAAGGATGTAGAAGATGATGAAGAAGAAGAAGAAAACAAAAGTGAAGACAGTATATGAAAAGAAGAAACTGTCCCAATAAAAGATAAAGAAGAAGTAGGGAAGCAAGAGCAGGGTACAAATAAAGATGAGGATATTGAGATAAATGAAACAGAAGATAATATAGAAGAAGTTAGTGAAATAAGTGATGAGGAAGATATAAACTGGAAAACAGTGAAAGGTCAAAATAATTATATTGGTAAAAGAGTAAGAGATAGAAAATACCATTTAAAAAGATTAGTGTAAAAGGGGAAAAAAGGAAATGGATAATGCAAGGGAGATAAATACTTCACATTTAAACAATTTCTGGTAAACTGCATAATGTCAGCTTTAGAGTGTTTTAGGAACATGCAAATAGTATAAAAATATAAGCAGAAGAATAGGCATCCTAAACTGGTGCTGTAAGTGTGATGCTGAGGCAATAATATTGGAAGATTTAAGATTATAGACATTAGAAGAGAGATTACAAACACACTTTGGGAAGGAGATACAATATGGAACCTAACAAAAGAGCTATGTTCAGACAGTTGTAATTTGTAGAAAGTCAGTGAAAATATTAAACATAAAATATTAAACATAATATTGGAAATATTGGGAAGATTAACTGTTGTGGATCTCAGGTGGCATAATCAGGTATATAAAATTATAGCATTGCAATGCATTTTTATAAGTAAAGAAAGGGCAAATTTAATTCATAAAATTTTGGATTATATACTATTTAATATGCATATAATATTAATTTGAAATTTTACTTGTTATATGAGAGGACAATAGAAGTAGAAAGTAAATGATGTTAAAAAATTCTGAAGTTATAGAATGGGGCAATTTAAAGATTTGGAATAATAATTTGTGGACATATAGTTACATATAAGACAGAAATAGATTACTTTTTTATATCACAAGGTTTAAATATGCCTAAGGGAGAGACACATGTAAAAGGCTTTTCAGATCACTCAGCCATATAGATAGAAATACAAGAAAATAGGGAATGTATCAGATTGGGAAAAGGAATAAAAAGAATAAATGATAATTATAAGATGAAAATGGAAAAAATACACATGGGTTAAAGGAAAGATTTCCACTAGAGCATATTATAAAAACTGATTTGAGTTGTGGCTAGCTTTGAAAGAAAAATATAAAAATGTTTTTTAGAATGGCAATCAGACATAAGAAAAGTGGGAAAAACAAATTAAAAACAATATGTATGAATATTTTAAAGGATTTGTAAATGAATGATGGAGAATATTAAATGATAGAATGGAAAATTTATGCAAAGAATAAAGAGAAATTTAAAGAATTATTATCTAAGCAAAGGTAGTATTTACCATGTAAAAACAGGGCATGTATCCACTTATTTGAGTAGCACAGTTACATTTATAGTTTTATATATATATATATATATATATATATATATATATATATATATATATATATATATGGGTCTACTTCTAATGACCGAAACGCCGATTCGCCGACACAGAAATCCGACAACACACAAACCCGACAACGCGAAACACCGAACACCATAACACCGACACACTACACGTAAACAACACAGTACACTACAACACATATCCACTAGCCCTAACCCAAACCCTAACCCTAAGGTCCGACACTACCGCACACTCTCCCTACCTGCACCCTAACCCTAACTCACTTACACACCCCAAACCCCAAGCTCCGACACTACGCACACTCTCCCTACCTGCACCCTAACCCTAACTCACTTACACACCCCAACCCCAAGCTCCGACACTACCGCACACTCTCCCTACCTGCACCCTAACCCTAACTCACTTACACACCCCGAACCCCAAGCTCCGACACTACCGCACACTCACCTATCACACACCCTAACCCTACATCCCTGAGTATTGCACACTTACCTGTCCGCTCCCTACTCCTAAATCCCTCACCATCGCATACTTACCAGGTCGCGCTTACACATTCCCCTTGTCGGTCTTCCGTCTGTCGGGATTCGAGCGTGTCGGTCAACTGCGTTGTCGGTCGTTCCGTGTCGGTGATTTCACTGTCGGCGAATCGGCGTTTCGGTCATTAGAAGTAGACCCATATATATATATATATATATATATATATATATATATATATACTACAATATAATAGTATAATTATACTAGTATAATAAGATAAACGAACAATAATAAAGGACAGGTAAGAAGATCTCAGGAACAACTTATGAATATCATAATAAATTATGTAAAGAAGATGTTTTAAGATAGAAAAAAGTACAAAAAAGAATGTCATGTTACAAACTGACAGAATAAGAAAATAAGGAATTGAAAAATGAGATTTATTTTATGCATAGGTAGTTAGATAAATTAAGTGACAGTCAGTTCCAGGATCAGATGTAACAGGATACCAGTTTTATAAGAATTTTACTGATTGGTAGAAAAATACTTTTTAAAAGTTATGAATGTGTCATAAATCTGTAGGCCCCATATTTGATTCCTTCGGTCTTCATCATAATACAATACAACTCTAAACAAGTTACTTAACGAGATCTGTACTCTACTCTTGTATCATCTTTAGTAACTTGTACTCCGTGGGACTTGCCAAGTTTTCTTGCAAAATACTTTCATGATAGGGTAACAGACTTGTGATGTGCCTCAGCATGGGCATACTAGCAAGAAAGTATACAGACTACAACCCAAATATTGTTCACATAGCACTGTAGCAACTTAGCAAGGTACATGTACGGTGAAACAACAACCAGAAGATGCAGTAAAGACAACTGTGATTTTTACACTAGCCTTTAAAATCTTTCTTGCAGAATACAAGTATTTATTTAAAAAATGATTGCATGCAGGTATCCAGTTTCTACAACCCCGATGATGTTGTTAACATATTTTATTTACAATTACACACAGCCCACGATTCTTGAGACATTTCATTACTTTTTATTCATTACAAGCACTTAAATAAACTTGAGCCTCCTTCTCAGACTGCCTGTTTTCTATTAATCCAAAAACAACAGATCTTCAAGAAGCTTAGATGTTTCCAAAACCATCTGACAACAGCTTAAACTTACAACCATAAGTATCTAGTATTATATTCATATAGTCTGCATTCTCTACTAGATCCAGTAATCTATCTTGTGGCTTAACTCATCCTTACTCCTGAACAAAAAATGGCCATCTCTTTCTTTACTTTCAAGCAATCAATGGTAATGTAAAATATCAAAATATTTATTTAAATAAGAATTTATCAACATCTCTGCCATTGGGCAAATACAACGCAAACCTCAACATTCCATCTTCAGTGTCTATAAGACATTTTAATGGTCAGCCAAATCACATGCGGACCTAAACTCAATCTTTACGCATCTTCCCAGCAGAGTATACATTTTCTGCACATGTCCTTTACGAAAGAAGTTCAGAGTACCCCCTGGCAAGCTCCACCATAAAACAAACATAATATTACCAAACAAAAGCAACAAAACAAACCCTTATTATTTTCTCAGCAGTCATCCTCCTCCTGCTGCTATGCAGACTGTTTACAAAAATAAACCATACTCTGACCAGAACATGAACAGAATGACACATATCCCATTGACCCCAAATTTTTCTCTGTAAAGGCATAAGGTGCTGCTTGTACTTTACCAGCCTTTGTATTATTATTATTATATGCTCAAAGAGCAGCTTTACGAATGACGCTAGTTAAACAATTTCCCTGTCCTCTAACAGAGCCAACATCTTGGCAGCATTGCTTATTTCTCATGAGAGGAATCTGCCTTACTGACTGTACTAGTACTACGCACAAAATCTGGCCGACTCTAGGGAAACTGAAAGCCTAAAATGCTGGTCTTCCATATTTCAAAAATATTAAACAGACTAAAAAAAAAAAAAATACTTCGTTCACATCACAAATATAAATCCCCGGTGGACCCCATCCCTCACTTACCTCCTAGTCGCCAGTGTTGAAATTAAAACTCCAAAACACTCCGTTTGTTTCGTAGTAGCCCACATGGAAGAATGAACCAGGCAAACAAAACGATGCTGACATCCAGATTCCAAGAAATGCAATGTCCGATAGCCAATAGCTGCACCCGCCTCTCTAGCGTGTCAATGAAGGAAGGAACGAGAGGCGGGAGTTAGCTGTTTATATATGCTCAATGGATCAGTGGCTGTGATGTCAGTGGTGCAGACTCATCATTGATAGGATGATTTGAATAATGCTCCATAAGAGCGGCCACTCACATCACATCAAGCCTATACATCATGCAGGGGGAGGGAATGAGTGAGAACATGGCTTAGGGTGGGGGCTGTGCTACTGTGGAGGATAGAAAAAAGAAATGAGCAAGTTCGTGCTTGAACTGGGTCTGGGGGAGGGCGCAATTGCCTAGCCTCAGTCTATGGGTGCCCAGCGGTGAAATTTGTTGTTGTTGTTGTCTCGGCTTTCTCGGTTAGGGTCATTTCACAGCAGAACTCCGATCCACTATACAATTGCGGAATTTGCACCCTTTTGAGGCCGGCCTGTATGGTGCCCTAGGCGGTCGCCTAGTTTGCCTATGCCTAAGGCCGGCCCTGATTACAAGAAGTATACAATACCATAATTTTCTTAAATTACCACTTAAAAAGCATGTGAGTGCTGTCATGCAAGTCTGTAAAATATTTTGTGTTTATAGTGCATCATTTGTTAGCTATTTAACCAAACAGGAAGGAAAAATAAGTGGGAGGTTGATACTTTGCAAAACAGTGATTATTCCCAGTGCTATGGAGCTTGGTTCTAAATTTGACAGGAGTGCAACAAAATAAGTCTCCCACTATAAGGAAGGAAAGGCTGACAAGAAAACAGTACATTAGTCTGGTCACCTGCTGTGAGCTGTCAATCACATGCAGATAATGGGTCAAAGTACCCTTAGTTCTTTGACAGCTAGGGAAGGTAGGTGTGAAGGGGAAGGGGAGATACCTTGAAGAACTAGATTTCAGCCTTCACAAAAGAATTCAAGTTAGCATTTCTAAGAAGAAAGAGTAATAAAATGCACTTTTCAGTTCTGTTCTGTAGCATTTGCACTGCTTGTGTTTGAAGTAGTCATTAAAAAAGGATAACATTTTAACCAAAAGTAGGTGACTTTAACACAGCAGTGAATGCCTGTAAAATCAGTGCACTGACAGGAGCTTTAGGGAAAACATGGCAGCTCTGATGCAATTTTTTTGGAGACAAACAATGCATTCTGGGATACTTAGAGGCAGACTAAACAGTCAGAATTATTTCAAGATACCAGACCCCATGTGGTCAGAGTCAGAAATTGCATATATAAATATCTAAAAAGCTCTAAATAGTCCCAGAGTGGTGTTAAAATGTAGGAAACACCAAACCATGATGAAATAAACATGTTTTTTGAGTCTGTGGGTGTGGTTGTCCTTTAATAAAAATACAATGGCACTTTTGGATATCTACTGACATAGCAATTATTTGAGTTATATATGCTAGATTTGTAAATTCCTCAAGTAGTATTCATCTTTCACTTTGCTGATGACCTAAAGCCAGGAAGGATAATAGCTCCAGTCAATGGCCATATGCTGTCTAGTCATCTTTTAACAATATAAACATGTGCAACATTACTATAAGTATGAATAAAATCAAACACCTTATGGTTATTGTAACTGAAACAGCCGTCACTTAGAACGATCTGCATATCTTAGTGCATAACTATGTAAACTTGAAGGAGCTCATAGCAGGCTGCATGATGGCTATAATCTGATATTTTGCATTAAGAGATATCAAGTCAAGAAAATTAGAAGGTTATGAAGGCATTTTGTGTAGTTTACCTGAGAAACTATTATGAAAGGCATTTTGTGTAATTTATACGACATAAACTATAAGTGTGCAGCATTTTATGGGCAGCATTTACAAATTGTTTATAGGAAGATATGTACTGATCAGATGAAATTCACTAGATTAATTAAAGATGTGGAAAATCCAAAATATGGCAGAAGGTTTTCATAGAGTTATCATCATTATGGTACACACAGATGAAACCATTTCATATCCAGGTGTATAAAGAAATAAAGAACAAATTTCTTTGGGTATGTCTTCATTTCGATAAAAGATCAAAATCAGCAGAGAAAGCTATTAAGAATAATGAGAAGGGCAAACTGAGCAGTGAACCGGTTCACTGATAGGATTGTAGGACAATGCAGCACCCTTCTAGAAAAGATGGCCACCTGTTATAGAAGGAAGCAGTAGTCCACAAAAATCACAAAAACAGATAGGCCAAAAAAGATCCATAAAGATGATACAGTAGACTATTGAAGATAAGAAATAAAATATGTGCTGTTACTATTATGCAAGAAGCCCAGAATCTCCAGACAGAAGTCATATAAAAATATTAAGAGCAAAGAAAAATACTTCAACTAGAAAACTGTCAGAAGCTTGACAAAAAAAACTTGTTTTCATTAATCCAACAGATTTATTAAAAACGTTATATAGACCAATAAACCTTGGGCCATTTGGGAAAAAGAAGCATTTTCCAGATTTCTTGTCCTACACAGTTCTCCAAGGGGAGAGAAGTTTAATGCTGTTTGTGTCAAGACTGTTTGTGTTGTTAGTAGCACAACAGGTAGTATGCATGCTTTTGATGTAGAAGGCTACTCCCACAGTATGTAGATGGATTGCTGATACTGATACTATACTGTATTAACTTTTAAATGGGGGTGGATGCTGCAGTCTTGAGAATGTCCTCTTTGGCAGAGATACCTAGTAAATATGAACCTGTTATCAGTTTGCCGTCTATTCCCTATTGCAATATTACTAGCTTATGATTTTTTTTAATGTAACATAGGCAGTTTATTCTTCAAGGGCAACAGACACTTTATTTGTAGATGAAACAATGAAATATAAAGTTATTTGCTAGCAACAACCTCTTCATTAGTTACAGATCTCTTTAATGTGGAATTATTTAGATGACCTTTACTTCTGCATAAATTGTGCATATTTACTGAAACTGGTGGATTGTAATGATGGAAGTCTGAGTAGATTTTATGATGGAAATGTTCTGAAATGAGCAGTTTTGTCATTATTGGTTCATACATTTTGTTTTATTGCTTACTATAAAAATGTTCAAAACAATAAATCTAAAATGCGCTCTAACAAGTTGGCTGTATTATACATGGAATATAATTTAATACAATCAGGAAGGTGTATCAAAGAACTCATTTATGTTTGCATGGTCCTAAATATGTGTGGAAGGGGTCTGTTATTTGAAACCAGCCCAAAGGTAATCTTTATCCACCACTGGCCAGATACATTTTCTTTGAATGTGGGTTTCAGTGCTGTTTCAATGAATGTAAGTTTCATGGGCAGAGAAGTTTTAATGCTGTCTATTTCCATTGTGCCACTGTATTGCTTTGTTTAGCAGATGTATATTAGTGTTTGTGCTATAAAAGGTAAAATAAAAGTTTTAAATGAAATCCAAATAATCATTGTAGAAGTAAAGCATAAAGAAGTATGCACATTACAGTGTTTATGGTAAATGGGGAGAAATAGCCAAGTAATGGGGCATTGGAATGGCTGCAAGGGGGAGGGCTGTTTATGGGGGGCCCCATTTGACCATGATTTTGTGAGGGGCAAGGGTGGCAAACTCAAATACAGCCCTGGGTAGCACAATCTCTAGCTACTCCACTGATCAGTAGGCCATGGAGAATCACTTTTGGAGGTTCTAGCAAACTATAATATTCTTTTACTAAGATTAGAATTTTGCCTACCATTAAATGCCCTACTTTTACCACAAAACCAACATACTGCAAGACACCAAAAACAAAATACTAAGGTTCATCATCTCCCTTCCCAGTGAACACCATTGCTACATATTTCAAATAAAATAGTTACCATTTACTAAAGAAGACATTTTTTGTGTAAATATCTGACTTTTACATTTTTATATGAGAGTTGCTGAGCACCTTTGCAAAGTAAGTTTATATTTAAATTTACCTCTCATTTAGAGACAACATGGAAATTAAACTACTGAGACCTCCCTTTAATCTTTACCACTAATGAAAAACATTTTCTAAAATTGTTCTTGAATCTTGTAGAGATCTATCTTAGAAAATTAGATAAAGTGAGAATAGTATCTTTTAAAAAAAAACAGCTAAAAGCAATGTTACAGTTGCAATAGTACAGGAGCCTAAATGTAAGTTATTCATAGGTATGGATAGTTCTGCAATAGATTGCTTAAATATTTTCCATAGAAAATATGTTTCATAATGATCTTTGTAGAAATTATATTGAATGAATTCCTAGTGTTAGCTAACTCTGTATATTTCTAAGGTATTACAGTTATTTGGATTCAATTAATTGTTACACTTCTATACTTTGAAAGAACTGACTGCATTTTCCAAAAAGTGCTCAGTATGTAAATTTAATTATCTGCTGGTTTCCTCTGTTTAAATCCAGCTCATTTATTTTCTGGATGTAGAAGGCTGAAGCAGTTAATTTTGTTGTTATAAAAGAAAATTGTATTTTAGTTTTGCAGCTTGCACAAGTTCAAAGTTTGACACAAGTTCAAATATTATAAATACATCACTATTCTATTTGTTTTGTGTTTCATGATCATATTTTGTCTGTTCTTTAGTTTGCATTTAAACATTGGTATTCCACAATTCCACCGGAGTGGGCATGGTTACATAATTATGTACGCAGATTTTATGTTGATCAGCATACAGACTTTTGGCCAGTTGTACCTATTTTTCATGTGTCTTTGTCCAGATTTTTCATGATTCCAGGTTGAGAGGTATGGCTGCTGTACTATTGCCGTTGCTGTGTTACTTGCATGGCTCCCATCATTACACCACAAATCGTGAGTTTCAAACTAATATGTGATGCTGTGCAATCATGCTGTTTTATATGTCCCTGAATTGATCCACCATTTTAACTTCCTCCAATAGCATTATCTGTATCATTTTTTGGAGGTCTTCTTCATTTTTGTGTCCCTGTGCAGACATTAGCATGCTGTACACATAACTCTGCTTTGACTATTGCTCATTAATGCTATCTGTGTCATAGAATTGTCTACATACTGTGCATGGCCATTAATCTGTACTGTACAGTGTACCCTCCATGAATCAAATCCTTAACATTAGTGCATCAAGGATTACATTTGCTGTTACAGTTAGTGGGCCTGAAAATTTATTTTTTTATTTATTTATTTGATATTTTTGACTGGGATAGTCCATATGAGCTTGTGTCTTTTTTCAGTGCAGGCCTGGGGAGAAATGCTCCACAGTCTAAATTATGCAATTAAAAAAATTGACAGTACTTGTTAAGCAAGTAATACATTTTCAGTGTAGGTTATACATGTAAAATGAAGATATACAATACAGAATACAAGTAATATATTCTCAGTAAAGGTTGTGTCAGTGAAGATAGGATAACAAACAAGTAGTAAATTCTCAGTACAAGTTATGCAAGCAAACATATAAGAAACACAAAAAGTTTATATAAGATCAAGATTAAGTAGATGACCATTGCTGTACAAGTCAGAGAAGTTCAGGAAGTGAGGCATTTCAAATAGGTGGACAGTATAGAAGAGGTGGGAAACAGAATGGCAAAAATGCAGAAGAAAAGTGTATATAGGTCTGAAAAGGTAGTAATGGTAGTAAGTTTGGTAAGTTACAGAGTGAGTGAAACAATAAGGTGGGTATGGAAGGAAGAAAGGTGGTAGCATCATAATAGGGGGTAAGAATATGGAGAGGTGTGGAGAGCAGTAGTTGAATGTCATAATTAAATATGGGAAGTTAGAAAGGATAGTAACATAGTGGGAGAAGAACATGTTGGACGGAAGGTGGGGGGAGCATAATGTAGGAAAGGGGGAAGGCTTTAAGTGGGATGATTGCAGTGACACATCCAGTTATTGTTAAGGTCATTTTTGAAAGTTGTATTGAAGGCTAGCATGTGGGTAGAATTTCTGAGGGCCATGGGAAGCTTGATGGTAATTGTAGAAGTTTTGTCCTAAAGATTTTTTAGGTTTATGAATCTGTAGAAGAAGTTGGTCAGAGCTTCTGATAGAACGAGGTGGGTTATAGAGAGAGACAATAGAGGAAAGTACAGGGCAGGAGGAGGGCTTGTTTATGATGGCATGGATAATGAGAAGTTGAGTATATAAGAGTTTGTTAGGAAACTCTAGCCAGCTGAGATTAAGAAGCACTAGACAGTGGTATGATTTTGGTGGTAAGTTGGCTGCAAATCTGGCCACTTTGTTGTATGTGGTTTCAAGTCTAAATTGTAGAGAGGACTGTAAGTTAGTAAGGATTTGAGAGCAGTAGAAGAGGTTGGGTGAAGATAAGCCCGGATAAGTGAGATTCTAGAGTTGGGGGTAAGGAATTTGTTTCTTCTCATATAGTAAGCCAAGTTGTTGGTGAGTTTTCTTTATAGAGTGGTGTACATGAAGGTCAAATGTAAGTTGGTCATCAATAGTTACACCTAGGAGCTTAGTTGGGGGTTCTGATGAAGTAGTAGTGCTGTTAAGAGAAGAGATGGTGAAGGAGGATTTAAGGTGGCGGGGAAAGTTAGGTAGGAATAGGAGGAGTTTTGTCTTTTTAAGATTTAGAATGAGTTGTTAGCAAGCCAAGTTTCAATGAGGTTGAATGAAGTTTGAGCTAGGGTGAGTAGATTAGAGGGGTTGTCTGCAATAGTGATGATAGTGGAGTCATCCACGTCCTGTATGAGGGAAGACTGAGGACAGGAAGTGTGGAGTTGGTTAGTGAAGATGTTAAAAAGAATGGGGGCTAGGATTAAGCCTTGTGAGACTCCTGCTTTTATAGAGAGGAAGGGAGAAAGAGCAGAGAGCCATTTGACAGCTTGCTGTCTATTAGTGAGATAGGTGGAAAACCAAGAGACAGTAGAAGGAGAGAGGCTGAGTTGAGAACGTTTACAGAGGAGGATAGGGTGGGAGACAGTGTGAAAGGCTTTTGAGAGATCTAAGAAGAAGCAAGGAACCAGTTTATTGTCTCTGGATAAGGAGATTGTGCTGTAAAGGTAATAAGAGCAGTAATGATGCTGTGTTGGGGGTGGTAGCCATGCTAGATAGCGGTGATAAGATTTTCTTGAGTGAGATAGGACATGAGTTGCATATGCACACAGTACTCAAGAATTGTGAAGAGGGGAGAGAGTACGGAAATTGGGCAACAGATAGATAGTTCGACTGAGTTTCCTTGCTTGTGGATAGGTATGGTGTGAAATGTCTTCCAGAGTTGAAACAGTTGATTCAGAGATTGAGAAGTTAATGAGTATAAAGGGTATGCTATGGAGTTGGCAGCAGCTTTTAGAGAGATGCCAAGTTGTTGGATAATGGGAAACATGGTTTAAGTTTGAGAAGACAATTTTTGGTGTAGCTAGTGGGGATAGGATGTAGGGAGAATGGGCAGTTCTGTAGTTGAGGGATGGTGGGAGGTGAGGAACTGTCAAGGATGGAGGTTGGCATAAGTTTGCTGATGGTGTCTATGAAGTAGGCACTGAAGATGGAGGCAGTTTCCTGGGGTGAGTTGTTTGGGCAGGGGTTTGATGTACAGGGGATTCCTGGATGGAGAATTTGGTTGACAGTGTTCCAGAACTATTTGGGGTCTTTATGTTTTGTGGTCTGGGGTGTGTGGTAAAAATATTTTTTGTCAGTGTTTGTGTTTTTTTTTTTTTTTTTTGCTAGGTTATGGAGTTCCCTCTATTTTGGAGATGTGTGTTTGATTTTGTCTTAATCCATAGTTTCCATTACCGAGTCTCTGTTTTTGATGAGGGATAGGGTTGATTTGGTGAGTCAGGGGGAAGAACATGATTTAATTCTAACAGTTCTGGAAAGGGCTAGGGAGTTTAGAGAGTTTAGGAAGATAGAGTTGAATTGTACAACTGCATCATCAAGAGAAAGTTGACAAAGGAAGAACTAGTCAATGGCTGAGAGGTAGTTGTTGAAGGTCTCATGGATGAAGTTGGTTAGCTTACAGCACTCCTTGAATTTATGATGTCATTGGAGGTGAGGGGAGAATCTGTGGACACTTTTAGAGGAGTGATCAATAACTGAGTCTGGCAGGGATTCAGGGTGGTAGAAGTTGGGATGGGACACAAAAATCCAGTGAAGGAGGGAACTGGTGTTTGTGGGATTGTGGAAAAAAGTGATAGAGGAAATGATTTGGGTATACCAATAAAGGTGTACGCTAGAGGTTGAGGAGTTGAAGGAGAGGACCAGATAGTTTATATTAACATCATCTAGTATGATAGTTTCATTAGTTATACTGTTGGATGTCCATTAAAGAATTTGTTCACGTAAGGGTGTGTTATCATCAGGGGTATATAGATAGCAGCTATTGCTAGGGTTTTATGGTTATTTAGTTTAAAATTAGCCATGATGAATTCAGCTGGGTGAGAAGAAGGGGAATAATGTTAGTTGGTCAGAGTACATAATGACCATACGTCTTCCTTTTTTACGTGTTCTATCAAGGCATAAGATGCTGTAGCCAGGGGGAGAAACTCTTTGTTGGTGTTTTGTGGTTTCAACCATGTTTCAGATAGAGAGATTATGTTGGGGGATTATTGGGCTATCCATGAGTGGAATGTTGTTGTTTTGTTAAGAATGCTATGTAAGTTAATAGAGTAAAAGGAGAGGTGCTTGAGACTAGGTTTTAATATTTGTATGAGTGTGTGATGTATGATGGTGGGGGTAGTTGAGTTGTTGTGTGGGCCTGGGTTGGGGTGAATGTCTCCTGAGAGTGTAAGGGTGTTGCGGAGGTAGATTATAAGTAACGAAGAGGGGTAAGGTAGGATAAATGTCAGTTTGTATTTATGATGAGGAGAGGTATTGGAAGGGAGTCTGATTTTGGGGAGAGTGAGTTCAGTGAAGGAGAACAGAGTGGATGATATGGGAAAGGAGTAGTGTCTAACAGGGTTTGTATTGTAGGAGGATGTAGGGGAATTTTGGTGTAGTTGCAGTTGAGTGTGGTAAGAAGTGAGCTGAGAGAGAAAAAGAAAAAGAGAGGATAATAGAAGAAGATGAAGGGACATAGCGATGGGTGTTAAGTAAGATGCTGAGGTTGGTGTGTGTTTAAGTTGCTAACTGTG
Source organism: Protopterus annectens (assembly GCF_019279795.1). NCBI lineage: Eukaryota > Metazoa > Chordata > Ceratodontiformes > Protopteridae > Protopterus > Protopterus annectens. Next base: position 920,726,173 of record NC_056728.1, read on the forward strand.
TGTGGGTTGAATATAGTGTAGCTGGGTATGGGACAATTGAGTGAGGGTGAGATGGTGTGTGTGTTGGAGGGTGTTGGTTGGTGGGAGGAGATTGCGTTTGAGGGTAGGATCTGAATGGTTAAGGGATATAGTTGTAGGAGTACGGAGGGGGTGGGGTGAGGACTGGATAGCTATAAAGGTAATTGAAACAGGGGTGGGTGGGAATGGGGGTAGGGGACAAGAATGAGCCTGAATGTAGTGAGGGTGAACAGAGCGGGCTGGCACAGGCCAAGTAAAAGCTACAAGAACAATCAACAAAGCAGGTGAGACTGTTAGATTCAATTGCTAGTAAAGAGAGTAAGAGAAAAGAGATGCAGAGGTGATGTATGAGTAATGTGTTGGCTTTAAAAGAAACAACTAGTTGAGCTTAGGAAAGCAATGCTGTGTTGACATACATTAGGTATAAAGAAGTGCCAGTATCCAGTTACAGGGTTAGAGTGCTCAACAGGGGGTTTGCTGTGATTCCCTTCAGGTGAATTATTTAGGTTGTCTGTCTTATTATTGGTTTCTCAACCTTCTGAGTGGCCTGCAATGAAGGGAGATGTCAGAGTTGGGTGTGCAGCCTGGAAAAGGGAAGAAAAACAGGATGGCTAGTAAGGAACAAGATGACAACAGGCTGTGAATGAGATAGGTTAGAGGACAAGATTGGTAGGTACAGGGTGGAGGGGACGTTGGAGACAATATAGAGACAGGATTTGATAGGGTGTAGGAGACAGCAGAACAATTAGATGGGAGACCGCTTAGATTCAAACAGACAGTTATTAGGCAAATAAATCAAACATTAGCCATTCAACACTAAAAGTTAGGAACACATAGGCAAGCAAAACTTGCAATAAGTTATAAAATTCAGCATTAGCTAGGTATTACATCATTGTTTCACTTTTCTTTCCTAGTAGCAGATTACAATTGTATACAAGCAAGTAGACATAACAGCATATCATGCAGAGGCAATAGTAGATGGGTGAGGGATGTATAAAACACCATGGGTGAAATTTGCTACTTTAAAACAGCTGAAAGAGTAGCTGTTAGATTACAAATACAAAGCATAACAGTGCATCCGGTTGTCGGTGTAACATGTAGTGGACACCGCCTTCGAGTGGCACAAATATGATATTCTACTGAAAATAATGGGGTTCTCAGACTCCAAGGGAGCAGAAAAAAGCAATTAGTAGAAAATATGCAGTAAGTATTATGAGCAGCTCAAGTGTATCAGGGGGGGGGGCACTTGTTTTCAATATCCAACATCATGCAAACCACCAAGAAGGTGAAAAATAGTGTTAGCAAGGTATAGGGAAAGAAGAAAGCCAATTTAAGTTAGTCTTTGAAGTTCTATTAAGGTAAAGATAGGATCTGTTCAGATGGATAAACAATCATGCAGCCAACCGCTTACCTTGCTATGTAGTTTAAAGATTGGAGATTGTGCAATTAGTAATACTGTCTTATTGGAATGGGCTGCACTAAGGGTGTAGAGATAAGAGCACAATCATGAATTTAAGCACTCCAAACACTAGTCTTACAATTTAAGCCATTAATTCTATTTTACTAACTCTTAATAAAGAATTTTCTAAACAAATATTGCAAAATTAGAATGTGCTATACTATGCAGCATATAACCAGACAAATGTAACATTAATAGCGGAAAGAAATAGAGGAAGTAAGGTCAGAAATGGTGTTTGGCAGTTCTAAAACAAAACATTGCAATAGTCTTCTAGTTTTTTTACAATAAATAATTGTACCATTATTTATCACAATAATTGCTTTACTTCGAATTTTTAGTTATTATAATTTCATAGGTAGGTACTAGGCTATCTGCCCGAAGGCATTTATAAGCCTAGCCAGAATGTGTTGGCTTTCGCTGCCCACTTAGATTAGTTCCCTGTGCCTCTGTCCAGCAGATCCACTGAAGCGATCCCCAGGGTAAACTTTCTGTTTCCCATCCACTTGTCAAGGTTTCTCTTGAAGAGTGTTAGCGAGGAGCTCTGCCTAATGTAGATTGGAATCTTGTTCCAAAGCATGGGAAGTCTCTGTGACAGGAATCTATCCCTCCAGCACGTCCTATTTATTGTTGTGGTAAGGTTTAGATCCCTAGAGTGTGTGGCTCGAGGGGATAAGCTTTTCTTTAGGTGGAGCATATCGATCAGTTCTGGGTTGGACATGGCCTTGTATGTCAGGCAGAGATCACCTCTGAGTAGGCGGTATGCAACCAAGTACAGCTGAAGTTTCTTCAGTCGAGCTGCATAATGCATCTGTTTGAGGCCAGTGATCCTCTTGGTGAGGTACTTCTGTGGTCTTTCTAGCTGTTGCAGGTGTCTTGTAAGATACATCCCAAATGGGGCATTGTACTCTATGATGGGTCTGATGAGCGATGAGTAGAGGGGAACAATGACCTCTTTTGATCTGGATGCAAACCCTGTTGTGATAAGGTGTGCCATGTAGAAGGATTTTCTAACCACTTTGGCAATGCGATTATCAAAGGAGAGTTTACTATCTACTTGGGTCCCCAGATCCCTTATTACATCTTCCGTATTTAGGGGACTACCATCTATGTGGTAGTTTGTGGGTACTTTGTTTTTTCCAAAGGGGATGACTATGCAATTTTTGGCATTTAGCTTGAGGCCATGATTTTGACACCAGGTGTCCATCTCAGTGAAACCCTTTTGGAGGATGCCTGTGTCAGCCAGAGAGTCAATTATAGCCCTTAGTTTGCAGTCGTCTGCAAACTTGGTCAGCCATAGTCCTCCTGTGCTTGCCTGTACCTCTGAGAAGTATATGCCGAACAGGAGGGGTCCTAGGACTGAGCCCTGGGGAACACCACTTGTAACCGGTTTAGAGTCAGACCTAGCTCCCGCAACTCTTACCATGTGGGTTCTGTCCATGAGCCAGATGGCAACACATCTTGTGACGTAGGGGTTAATGTTCAGGCTGGTGAGCTTGTCTATAATACCAGAATGGAGAATGGTGTCAAAGGCCTTTGCAAGGTCTAGGTAGGCTGTGTGTACCACCTTTCCCTTGTCTATAGCCTTGGTAACTGTCTCAAAGAAGTCCACCAGGTTTAGGAGGCATGATCTGCCCTTAACAAAGCCGAACTGGGTTGGGGCCAGTGTTTGGAGGTTCCCAGTGTCTATGTTAATGAGTTTCATGATGATGTGCTCCATAGCCTTGCAGACCAAGCTAGTCAGGCTTATAGGGCGATAGTTCCTGGGATCTGTTGTGGCTCCACCTTTGTGGAGTGGAATAACCATTACTGTGCGCCACTCTATGGGTATGTAACCTGTGGAGAGGCTGAGTTTGAGCAGTGTGTTTAGGTGAGGGGTTAGTTTGTCTTTGAGCTCATGTAGGACGTTGCCTGGGACTCTGCCCAGTCCCATTGATGCTGTGTTTTTGGCTTTGGAGAGGGCTGTTTTAACCTGAGTGTCTATGACTTCAGGAGCTCTACATTCTTCTAGTATGGTTATGGGTCCTTTTGGAGGTGAAAGGGGGGTGAAGTTTGCGCTGAACCTGTCTGCCAGGATGTTGGCAATATCGGTCGGTTCAGTGTATTTTGTAACATTCTGCACTAACTCTGAGCAGATCTGAGCATTGCCACTTAGATTCTTGACATAGCTAAAGAATGCCTTGTGGTTATCTTTGGAGTCCTTGGCAAAATGTCTTTCGAAACTCGCCTTGGATGGTTTTATGAGAGATCGTAGTTTCTTGCTGATATTGATCAGGGATGTCTTCCCTTCTTGGGATTTTACTCTTTTCTGCACTAGTTTCCTCCTTCTATTGTATAGCTTGTATATGGCAGGAGTCCACCAGACTGGTTTCCTTTCCTTGGAGGAGTGAGTTTTGGTTTTGCTTGGGATAGCACAATCCATGCATTCTTGTAGGTGCCCGTAGAATGCATTAGTAAAGGATTTTGCAGCTTGGACAATGTTATCCTTTAGCATGGGGGCTTTGAAACTTTCCACCTCAGTCTTAGGTAATGTGAAGTTTGCTTTTAAAAAGTTTTTCACGGTGGTTTCCTTGTCTAGGAGTGGGGGCAGAATGTGGATATCCAAAGTGATTTGTTTATGGCCTGATCTAACCAGTGAGGGGTTGACCTCCGGTGTGGAGCACTGGTCACCCATGTTGGTGATGACCAGGCCCAATATGTTGTCACCTCTGGTGGGAGTGTTGACCAGTTGATCCAGGGCATTTGAGTTTATAAATTCTAGGAAATGTTGGGCAAGTGAGTTAGTACTTGAGTAGTTCTTCCAATTAATGTTTGGGTAATTGAAATCACCCAATAGTAGGGTGTTTGGTAGGAACTTTATATTTCCCAGTGTTTCCAGAAATGCGGAATGGGGGTCCCGGGACATGGTGAGTGATCTGTAGCAAGCTACAATTTGAATTGCAGTTTTGCCCATTGTTAGTTGCATGTGGATAATCTCTGAAGCATCATGCTGTGCCACTAACCTGGAAGTGTGGGTATCCTTGATGAATATGGGTATGCCCCCACCTTTTGTATTTCGGTCTGGGTTCTGTGGCCAAAATGTATGGTATGAGTTGTAGCCTAGTAGTGCTGGGATGCTCTCTGGATCCTTAAGCCAGTTTTCTGTTACTGCACATATATCGATTTTCTCCATACTGAGGAATGCATCAAGTGCATGCATTTTGAGGTTTAGACTTCTGGCATTGAGTAGCATCACCGTAAGTTTTTTGTTACTTGTGCTATTTATGGCGGTGGGTTTGTCTTTTGAGTCTTGCCTAAAAAAGGCACTATGGGGGTGGCAAGAGCCTTGGCCAGTATTCAAAAGCCTGAGGGTGAAAGGTGCAAGCCATCTCTAGCGAAGCAGCATGGCTTGTTGAGCATGTCATCCCAGGTGGACAGACACTGGATCCCCTTTAAATGACACCAGAAACTTAGCCAATTGTTAAAATTGTTCATTTTTTTCTTTATACTGTGGTATCATTCTTGGTGAGGTCTGGATGCTACTCAGGGTCAGGGTCATATCGGCCTGGGCTACAAGATCAGAGAGCTCATCCATGTCTCTTTTCATGTAGTCCAGGGAGGTACAGCTCAGGTCATTCACACCAACATGGACAATGACAGAGTCATATTTGTACTTGTTCTGGAGTGACCTGAGTGCTTGTGTTATGTGGCGGATCCTGGCACCCGACAGGCAGCTAGCAGTAATCTTCTCCTTATTCAGCCTAGTGAATGGGACATCATTGTGTCTGACTATAGAGTCACCTATTACTGGTATGTTGGGTATGTTATTTTGCTTTAAGGGCTGTGATTGCATGGCACACTGGTTTTGTGAAATATGTGTTTCATGATTTGTGTTGGGGGGTGGAGGTTGCTTGGATGTCTGCAATGGAGGTCTCTGTTGCTTTTGCAGATTTTTATTTAGAGCCTCTAAGTATATTTTTGTGTATGTATGTGTGTTTTTGCCGGTGCTGGTTTAATGGGTCTATGTGAGACTGGTGGTGTGATGCAACTATTTCCCTTCTCCTCTTGATTGTCTGATCCAGCCTTGGGTTGAGAGAGCTTAGCCTCCAGTTTGGCTGTATAATTGCATCTCTCACATGTATTAGTGTTTGGTGGTAAGAGGAGAGGGTTATCTGTGTATATGAGGGAGTTGTAACATTGCCTCAAAATGCCCAGATTCACCAGTTGGACTGGAGAGTACGCCTGAAACTGCCCTTTGGACATGCCTAGATAGGTACAGTGAACTGTTTTACTGAATGGCTGGTAAGGTTGAATAGAGAGCCTTGTCGTTCTGTACAGTATAGGAGGGTCTAGTGCTAGGGTTTATACGTGCTTGCTATGAGTTTTAAGCAATGCTGGGCTGAGGAATGAATGTCTTGAGTGCTTAGTTGAAAGTTTGTCTAGTTCCAAGGGAAAAATTGAAGAGGAGACTTTGTGGAGCTGGAAATAGTTATACTCTAGCTAACTGGTGCTGCCTGGCATGCAAAATCGGGCAAATGCGGTATTTATAGCAGGGAAATGAAAGAGATAGAAATTAGCCCAAAAATGGCCAATAAACTACTAATTTCTGGGCTGAAACCACTCCTCCAGGGACAGATAGGCTGCTTAAAGCTCCCCTCTCTCACAGGTGAACAGAGGAACTTCTTTCAATCCAGGTAAGATATGAGCAAACACAGAGATTTGTAACACAGCCCTGAATTCAGCACTTAACCTGAAAACTGGACTATACTAGCTTAGAAAAGTGGGAAACAAGTACATATATATATATATATATATATATATATATATATATATATATATATATATATTTTTTTTTTTTTTTTTTTTTTTTTTTTTCAGAAAATAAAGCAGATAAAATCAAAAAAGTATTGTATTTTTAAAACACAAGTAACAGTTTATGGCCTCAGGCACCTGCATGTGTCATGCTAAACATAATGCAGTAATACAAATAAAGTTTAACAAAGATAACTAACACATGGCAGTTCTAATACAAACTGTCAATAGTCCGATATCATAACAGCAATAATTGCCCAATTACTTCCTTGTATCTAAATTTCTTAACTCTTATAACGTGTTATACAGTGTGTGTGTGTGTGTATATATATATATATATATATATATATATATATATATATATATATATATATGTGTGTGTGTATGTATATATCTATATATATATATATATATATATATATATATATATATATATATATATATATATATGGGTCTACTTCATAACATTGAAATTTCATAACATTGAATTTCAAAACACTGAGACCATAACATCGAAAATTTAAAACACTGAAAACCCAAAACACTGAAACTCAGAACATTGAAAGTGTGCTTCATAACATTGAAAACTACATTGCACAAGTAAATAAGATCCTCTCCACCTACAACACCTAATTAACAAACACACTTTCTACTACATTTCTGCAGGGGGGGCAAACCCCCTGCACCCTCCATGTGGGGGACTCTGCCCCCCTGTATATTAAATATATCAACTCCAAGATCGCACTACAGTACGGTTAGGAAATTCACTTTTTTTCCACTGTAGTGCGACCTTGGAGTTGGTATTTTTAATTTATGGAGGGGGGGGTACATTTTTTCAATGTTCCGAGTTTTCAATGTTTTGGGTTTTCAGTCTTTTGGGATTTAGATGTTTTGGATTCAATATTATGAAATTCAATGTTATGAAATTTCAATGTTATGAAGTAGATCTGTATATATATATATATATATATATATATATATATATATATATATATACTAATGCCTAACTTCTAACCCAGACATGAATAAAATGTTTTAATTGTATAGCACATGAACATAAAATATATGAGGAGCTGAAATACTATCCATAATTTTCTTTTCTTCATTTCCCATCTGAAAGATTTCATGTGCTTGATTTGATGAGACTGATTGCCATTAATTCCATTGGACATCTTAGTTACAATCTCTACTTTTTGGAATGTTTGCTTATGTTTCACAGACTACAAATGAATTATAATACAGTCAGAAGATTATGCATGGATGTATGTATATATGGAGTTTGAATAGTTAACAATGTAAACACACTGAAGGCTGCTCATGATAGATAACCATCTAACACAAAGGTTCAATTCACTGAAATTAGGCAGCAAGCAGAAGCACCATGGTTTAGGAAGACACTGGTGGCACATTTCTTACAAACAGCCAAGAAGAGAATTAGCCCAGAAACAAGATGAGAAAGCGTGGTAGTTTGCGGAATTCCCTTTTGGCTAAGATGATGTATTTAAAGCTTTTTTGTGGAGTTCAACTTGGCAACAATTTCAAATCAGTTTCGCTGCCGGCCTCTTTCTCTACACACATGGTGTGTGTGTGTGTGTGTGTGTGTGTGTGTGTGTGTGTGTGTGTGTGTGTGTGTGTGTGTGTGTGTGTGTGTGTGTGTGTATCGGTGTACATAAACAGACACTGGAGGCAGGCTATATATAAGAACATACAATTATTTTCCCATGTCAAAAACAACAAATAAATTAACTGCCCATTTAACATTGCAGGCTCAAATAAAAACAAAGCATTTGTCCTTATACTCCATTAATCTTCGAAGTATTGTCAAAAAAGCTAGTGAATTTCAGACTTGTGTAGCTCAACACTCCCCCAATATAATAACTATCTCTGAAACTTGGCTTAAACCAGACATTTCTGACAAGGAATTCCTCCCCCAGGCTATAACATCCTTCTTCTTGACAGAAATATCAAAAAAGAGGAGGTGTAGCTATAGTCTACTCCAACAATCTCACCCTATCTCCCTTACCTACTCCTCCTGCCTTTCACCCTGCTGAGCAGTTAACTGTAAACTCAATAACCATAAAACTTTAACTACTGCTGCTATATACATACCACCAGCAGATAATATACATATACTAGAACAAATCCTCTCCTGGTTTTCCAACAACATACCTAAACAGAGCACCATACTAGGTGATGTAAATATAAACTGGCTATCACTAAATTCCTCTTGTTCACACAACAGTATTAATGTATATGGCTTCAACCAGCTAATCTCAGCTCCCACCCACTTCATTAAAAAAGATAACTCATCAGCTATAATTGACTGGATTCTTGTCTCCAGACCTAATCTATATCACAACCCTCAATCCCTACCCAATGCCATTAGTAATAACTCTCCCATCTGCATCCAAAGACCAACTCCTCATCTTCCCAGAACACATAAACTAATTGAATGCCAAACACTTTCCATCTTTTATCCTGACCCATTTAACAACATTATTTCATCTGTTAGCTGGTACTTCCCTTTTAATCTACCTCTAGATGAAGCTGTCCAACAATTTAACACCATATTTCTTAACACTATCAACTCCCTTGCCCGCCTCAAGCTAAAAAGGTCCAAGGTAGATGCTCTGCTTGGCTCATTCAGGCTACATAATAAATAAATTATAATAAAGAAAAGAGATAATGCCTGAAAGCTCTGGGCAAGAACTAATTTGCTTACCAACTACCAAACTTACAAGGAACTATGTAACCTCACTAAAATACAAATTAAAACAGTTAAGAAAACTTTCAGTCAGAAACCTCAAATGACATGAAATAAAGATTCCAAAAAAATTTAGTATAGTATCTGTGATGCCCCTGCACTGGCCCAGTAATCCAGGAACCTCAATCCGCACCACTAGCACCAGTGAGGGACATCTACATTGAGAGGATGACAAGTACACACACAGTAAAGTAGAATTTCCCTTAAGAGTGCACAGAGATCACAGTCAGTCTGGGGATGGCTTCTCCCTCTCTCTCCAGATCCCCAATAAACTCCCCACTGGCACAGCTATAGAGTTGAGTCCTTAGCCAGAGTTCCAAGCCAAGTCCTCCAAACACTCTCTGTCCAACCAGTGCTTCGTATCCCTGCCAAAGTAGCAGACACACTCACACACACTTTGAGATTTGATTTCTACATAAACACACACCTGGTAAAGGCTGGCACAGGTTTACTAGCTATGTCCCCTTATGCCCAGACTATAAGGTAGTTATCACTGCCACCAGAACCTCTTATCAGCCCTTACCAAAGGGTGACCAATCCTACTGTGTAATGTTACCGAATGGTAAGTGTGACCAAAACTTTCAAGGCTGTTTAGGAGTGGTCTATACAGTGTCACCAAATACATATGCAAGTGCTCTAAAAGCTTAAATATTTTAAACAAACCAGCCACAGTTAAAAGGGTTACATTTATTTAATAATAAATAATAAAGGAACAATACAATATTCCAACAACCCAATACAGTGACTACAGAGTTTAGAATCACAGGAAATATTGTAAAACAATATTGCAAGACAGTCACAAATAAATACAGAAAACATGTAAAGTAATCTTTATTATATTCCTATCTATATATAAGAGAAATCACTTTTCCCTAGTTACTTACTATTAGCAAGATGCAGGCAGAAGTGCTGATGAGTGGGATGTTTCTAGGTCCAAAGACAAATACAAAATGCACAGTCTCTGAGAGAGTTCCTAAATTAATATCAAAACATTACTGCGGGGTCAGCTGAACGACATCACTATTTGACACCTGCCTTCAGTTCCCAGGCTAACAGAAACCAACATCTCTATGTCAAAAATACTTATCTCTCAGATGTGCAGCTACTAGGAAGTAATAGAGCAATAAAAAACAATTTACATTTGAAACCTAGTAATTCATTATTTTTCAAGACAATAGGAAAACCCTAGCTCTAGACATTGTTCCATACCTCTCAAATGTAGAGATTTTCACAGAACATCCAGATTTTTGACTCATATATTTGCTCTGTTCCTCATAAAAATTGTGGTTTTTTTTGACAAATCACTGAGATGATCTAAGGATTAAAGTCACTAAATAATCACATGCATTTGAGTTTCAGACTTCATATTCTCCACAAAACACATGCTAACACAACTCCTATTATTCTAGCAACTTTCTAAGTTTAAAAAAGCAATACTTAAAATGTGTCCCTATTTTTGGGCCTTTGTCTACCCATTATGTCTGGCTTTGTCCAGATTTCTTGTGCTAACAGGTTGAGAGGTATGACTGTGTCTATTTGCTGCACTGAAACTAACTTTTTATAGCACATCGTAAAACACTTTTAACTTATTTTCTTGAAGTTTTGCAAGTTAACTCTGTATGTTCCAACGTCTACCATTAATATAGTTTATATACATTTCTGTTCTTTTCAGTAGGGTACACTGTGGTTACATTCAAAACACACTTCTGCAATAGTAGTTTAATATCCATATAACATATAGTTCTCTTACATTTTTAAGACAAGCATATGGATCATATTAATATTCACAAATGACATATGATTATTTACAAAATTCCAGATAGCTGGGTTGGCAGTCACATTTCTATATAAATTATATTAATATTTTCAAGTGACATATAATTATTTACAAATTTCCAGCTAGCTGGGCTGGCAGCATTTCGGTTTGTCACAGGGTCAACCAAATGCTGCACCTTGGTAACCCCTCTACTCCCAACCCCTGCCCTAATAATTCCCCATAGGAGCCTGCATCCATATTTAATTCTTACTACATTGACTCATTTAGCAAACTTATCCAACCCTCTATCTCCTCTGATCCCCCTTATACTCACATTCCTTCTCAGCTCAATAACTCCTTCTCACTAAAACCAGTTCCTGCAAACTACATTAAAACTCTTCTCCTCAAATTAAAACCTTGCTGTGCATCAGCTGACAATCTACCTCCACTGTACCTTAAGGCTGCAGCTTACTCTATTCCTTATTTCATTTCTAGTCTCATAAACTGCTCAATAAGGGACTCCATTGTGCCCTCACTAAGGAAACAGTTCTATACTATACCCCTTCACAAATGTGGAAACTATTGACCTAGCCAACTACCGACCCATAGCAATACTGTCTCTTCTATCCAAAATCCTTGAAAAATGTGTACATAGACAAATCATTGACTACCTCATCCACAAAACATACTCTCACCTATACAACATGGTTTCTGACCACACCATAGTACTACAACAGGCCCCATTTCCTTCACAAAGTCTGTCTCCCATGCCAGAGACTATAACAAGCTGATCTCCTGTCTCCTTGATTTCTCCAAAGCCTTCAATACTCTCTCACCCTATTCTTCTTTCTAAACTCTCTCAACTCAATATTTCTTCTCCTACTATTTCTTGGTTTCAAAGCTACCTTTCCAACTGACAACAAGCTGTTAAATGGCTTTTCACCCTCTCCCCCTTCTTTCCCCTCAAGATAGGTGTCCCACAAGGATCTGTACTTGGTCCCTTACTTTTCAATATTTTCAAAAATCACCTTTACACTTCCTGTCCACAGTCTTCCTTAATACAGTATGCAGATGACTCCACTGTCATCACCACCTCTGATACCCTCACTGACCTACATACCCTTACACAAAAGTCTTTCAACCTTATTGTAACATGGCTCATAAATAACCAACTCTTACTTAACCTCAAAAAGGTTAAAGTTCTTCTTTTCTTCCCCAAATCACTGTCTCAGCACAAATCCACATTCACCTTTACATCCCTAAACAGCACAATCATTAAGGCTGAAACCCATAGGAAGCTTCTTGGTGCCATTACAGACCACCAACTAAAGCCTGACCTAGACGTACTTCACTGTATTAAGAAAACTCATCAAAAACTAGGTCTTTTGTACAGGAATAAAAAGTACCTAACTATTGAGTCACGACAGACACTTGCCCCTATTTATCTCCTTCCCAACATTTTCTATAGCTCTGAAATCCTAACTAATCTACAATCAAATCTCTGCACAAAACTTGAAAAAAAACTTCAATAAAATAGCTAGATTTGCATCTAATAATCCACAAAAATCACATCACTGTCTTGCTCTCAAGCATTTAAACTGGTTATCACCATCTTCAACTTTTGAGCTTACCTTCATTCAGTCCACCATTCACAAACCCTCCTCCTGCCCTAGCATCCCCTCTACACTGCCCCTCAAACCCTTAGGAGTACTGATCAATTTACAAACTCAAGAGCTCTTTTGTGCAAAACTTGTATCGCTGTTTCCCAGCCCTCTCATGGAACAAACTTCCTTGCCTCTTTGAAAAATAAACCAGACTCATGACTTTAAGAAAGCTCTAAAAGATTATCTAAATGCTACCTGGACATGCCATTGTAAATATCCTACTTGAACTCTGTACCCTCTTCGTTAATTCAACTCTTACCCTCTTCTTACTATACTCTTATACATTCTCTTACTTTTCATCGTACCTGCTTCTTCTTAGCCCAACTCCCCCTGTAATCTTCTCCTCTATATTCCTTTCCTAACCTCCTCACTAACTTTATCTTTCTCTTCCACTTATTATTTTACCTAAATCTTCTATATTCCTATTTCACCTAGCTTACCATCCTTCAAAATTCACACACTTGCTTTATCCCTAATTCTATAAGCTAATTAAATAAGCTGTTTCCTCTCCTGATTAGCTTCCTTCTAACAGGATTTCTTCCAGGCATACTATTTAACAAATGCTCCATAATTCTACTCCTTGAACCTTGGTTAAACCAAAAATCACTGTAAAATAGACTTGTGTTATATTGCGTGATATCTGAAACTCTGCATATAGTTAATAATTTCTATTATTGTATCTTACTAGCCTTAGTGATCTGTGTATTAATGCATAATATCTGTTATACATGCATATACTATGCATGTATTTTATTATTGTACCCTATTACACATTGTGATGTCATAACTTATTTACTGTGGAGCTTTTTTCCCTGGGCCTCTGCTAAAAATGGGCTTTTACTCAGTCAGACTATTCCAGTTAACAAATGTCAAATAAATAAAATAAATAAATGGTGCAAGACCTTTCAACTGGCCAGATTTTCTCAGAAAAAAAGCATATTTTCGTCTCATATTTTTGGTCTGTTTCTGATAGAATTTATGTTTTTCTGGGAAATCATTGAGAAGTGAAGTCAATGAGTAATGTTAAATAATGACAGACAATTGAGTTTCAGACTTTACATCCTTAAGAACGTATAGAATCATGTAAATCCTGTTATTCTAGCAACTTTGTAACTTTATAGGGACAATTTTTAAAATCTGTCCCTATTTTTGGGCCTTCTACTCCCATTATTTCTGGATGTGTCCATATTTCTTGTCCTGAGAGGTTGAGAGGTATGAACGGAGCCTCCATCAAATATCTAAGGTTATAGGTCTCTACCAGGCCCTACTCCTAGCATTGTAAGAAAGTACTGTGACACAAAGTATATTCCACACTTAAATATTACAGGTTAGCCCAAGACTGGGCTGTCCCACTCCACTCCTCCAAGGTATTCCTTCACAATAATCCACCAAGTCAGAACTAATTTGCTAGTTTGCTTTACGCACACTTGCTTGTCAATTAAAGGCTTTCTAGCAAGTCAAATGCTATGGGAATGTTCCCAAGCTCTGTACTGCAAGACTGTTACAGGCACATTATATTATTTAAAGGCACATTACTCTTTTTCCAAATCACATGTTAAAACTCTGTCCCAGCACAAAATCAGGGTTTTTCAGAATCATAACAATAGGTTGTAGGCCCCAGAAAACCCATGATTTTCTTAGAAAGGTCACCGTATACTGAAAGGGTTGGAGGAAAACTGCTCATAAGCACAACTTTGTGATGCCATCAGTTTTCCTACTTAATTATTGCAACAGGGACTTATCTATGAACAAACTGAAGTGCCTGCCTAACAAATAGCATTTTTAGGCACAGAAAGCCAATTTTATTGCTTGACAATCTCTTTCAATAGCAGACTATTTCTTTTCTGCATTGTAGCACACAGGATATTCCCCACATTTAATGTCTTTGGATAGCACCATTCCTGTTTCTACCTCTGAAATTATGGTATATAAGATAAACACTGTAGTAAAAATCAGTTGTCATTAACACAGATACTTTTTACTTTTACTGCTGTAACATCTTAGAATGTATAAATGTAATTACTGTATGTGTATAAATATAAATATAAATGTAACTATTCCATTCCATAATAAATATAACTAATTTGCTGGAACTAAGTATAATGCAATGTAAACAAATGATACTGTTCTCCCCGGGCCTAAGCTGAAAATGGGCATTACCCAGTCGGACATTTCTGGCAAACAAAGACAAATAAATAAATAAATAAATACATTTCGTGTTTATTAAAATGTCTATCTGACTGAAGAAGCCATTGTACATTGATAGGAGCTTAAGAGATCAGACACAAGATGGGCAATAATCACAAAATTAGGCACAAAACTTCCATAGTACCCCATTATTTCAAGAAAAGCTGGTACTTGTCTCTTAGTACAGGTCAGATTTCCATTTTTTATAGTTAACCAGTTCTTAACTTCTACCTAACCTGATGTACTTTTCTTAGCATTTGCAGTCAGGCCTTTAGCTCTTATGGATTTTAACACAGACATCCCTTTAATAATTGATATTCTCAAGCTTTACAGTGAATGACCCTGCCGTCTAAGTATATAGTAGCAAATCATGAGTGGGACTTCAATATGTTACTCATCAGCCTCTGAAAAGTGACTGAAGCTCCATATAGGCTATATGGTAATGATGTGTGCTGACCATCAGGTAACAAATCTATTTTCTTTTTTTAGCAGACAGGATAAGTCATAGCTGCCATTATCCCTTCATAAAGTGTAGTTTTGTAGCTGCCATTATCCCTTCATAAAGTGTAGTTTTGTAAAGAATCTAGTCTTCACTAAGTTCTCCAACAATTCTCCAATAATGAGGCATGGGATAACGATTAAACATTGGAATATTATTCAGTTTACTGAAGTTATTATAAAATCGACGGCACAGTGGTGCAGTGGATAGCATTGTCACCTCACAGCAAGAGGCTCTCAGGTTTGATTCTCATCTGGGGTTTCTTCTGTGAGGAGTCGGCATGTCCTCCCAGCATTTGTGTGGGTTTCTTCTGGGTGCTCCAGTTCCTACCACATTCCAAAAACATGCATCTCCCTGGGCCTTCACTGAAAATGGACTCTGTCCCAGTTGGACTTTCCCGGTAAAGAAATGTTAAATAAAATAAAATAAAAAGCTAATACTTCCATCAGGTTTACTGAAAATTAAATGTTCTGTTTGATCTCTAACTTCTATCAAGCTTAGTTTGAGCAGTTTTTGATCTTCTCTTAAGAACTGTTTGAGTCTGTATCATGTTCCATTATTGTAGTTCTCACGGGCATTTCTAAGGATGCTGATTTATTTCTTAATAACATTTTCTTACCTTATACTTTTGTGCTTTTTACAAGGATTTATCTAACTGCACTTCAGGTGGAGATTCCTTAGTCTAGTCTGAATTTCAGTTTACAAAATTTCTGCAGAATTTCCTACTTTTTTCTGTGGCTTCATCTCATTAATGTGATACTTTTATGATATATTTCTCTTTTCTGGCTGTCTAAACTTATAGTTAGCTGCATTTATTGCCCCCAGCTATAATTCTCAACTTCTTTGTTCAAGATTGAGGGAAAAAACAAAAATAATGGGGTGGAACTAGCTGCTCAAAATTTGGGACAATGTTTTGTTATTACTCAAATTCACTTTAAAAGTTATTAGAACAGGTTTTGTATCCAAATACATTTCACGAGGAATATGAATATGAAATTCTAATGTCTGGCATTAGTGACTGTCTGTAGGCATCAGAGGTTTACAAGGATGCCAAAAATTTTACAACAGACAGGGCAAAAACGTGAGGCAAAATTAGGGATATTTTTCAGAGTCAGTGAGAGTTGAGAGATAAACGTTCAAATGGGCCCTGCCATTTAGTCATAAATGTGTTTTCCATGGAAGCTGCTAGCACTAGCACTGGATCTCCTGGGTTAAATTCTATAGGTCAGGCATATTTATTATTAACTGGTTGTTGAATTTCCTTGGCTTTCGGCATATGGCCCCTAACAGTCATTACCATCTTTAATCTATCCTGCAGCTAACAGTGTTCTATCAAGCTTTCTAAATTATCTGTTTCCTTTTGCCAAGTTTCCATGACAATGTCAAGTAGCCCTCTCTGATGCTTGATGTACATATGAGTATGCCCATGTGACTGAAGTTCATGACACCTCGCTTACTGCAAATATTGAGGTAACAACTGATCCAAGTTTTAACTTTTGTCTAAAAGTATTTCAGTGTTTTATTAATCCTCTCTACTAATCCATCATTACAGATGGCAGATTTCTGCAACTGTCTGTCTTCAAACCACTTACCTAACTGAGCAATACCCTTGACATAAATGGAATACCTTGGTCAGTAAGAACATCTTTAGGGATACTCTGGAGAGTGTCAAAAAAGTTCCTCGGCAATAATCTTAGCATTTACTTTGAGTAATACTACTACTTCTGGAAATCTGGTAGCCTAGTCTGTATTTATAATATCTGACACCCAATGCTAGATTTTACTAATAGCCTCAAAATATCCATAGCAATATGTGCAAAGGGTATGTCGATAACAGACATTGAGATCAAGGGACTTTTATATCCAAGATGGAGTCTAGTTTTCTGACATTCAGGACAACAAGCACAGAAGCTGTCTCTTTCTTTCATTATGTCTGCTCAGTAAAATCGATCTAATAATCTTACCATAGTTTTGGCCATTCCCAGGTGGGTCTATATTAGTTCCTCAAAATAGGTATTCATCTAATACATATTCATCAACAGCTAAACAGTGAACTTCATTACAGAGAAGCAAAGAATTTTTGCCAAGGTTAAGAACCATTGGGCCATCACCACAACTTTGCCCTTTTCCCCATCGTGGTGAAATCTGAAAGTTGGGGTGTGTGGGCTGTGCAACCCCCCCACGTTGGGGGTTGTGGGGGTGAATCCCCCCCCCCCACTTTGGCGGGTTTGATTTAGTGTGGTATGTGTTCTGGAGTGCTAGAGAGCCAGTGGTTCCTAAGCCTGGGAAAAATTCCATGCTTTGCTGTAATGAATTTTGCTGTTTTGCCATCGATGAATATGTATTCGACAAATACTTATTTCAAGGAACTATTATAGACCTCCCCCAGGCAACATCTTAAAATATGACTGGGCTAGCTTTGGCAGAAGTCAGTAATGCAGAATTTCTCCCCTTTCTTCACATAAGAGGTAACCTTTTAACTCATTTTAATGAGAAGAAATAGAATCATCCTGTTCACTATCTTTCCTTACAACCACGGAAATATTCCCTATTGCCCCATTTAAACTATCACCTTCTCTAGCTCCACTAACTCAGGGTTACTTACTTTAGTAACTTGCTTCTGGGTAGAAGGTATAGTTTCTTCCACCCAAAACACTGGTTCTGTAGCTTCTTTTATATCTCATCTTTCAAAGTTTAGTTCTAAACAAAAATATATATTTAGCTTTAATTGCTATCAGCGCAGGCCTTTGAATGCTTTCTTTTTCCTTCAAGGTTAAGTTTACCACCCTCTCACTTTCTGATTGCAAAGGTATGTCAGGAAAAAAGCAATTATTGCTAGTTTTACTTCATTTTCATTTATGTATTCCTGCTGTATAATTTGCCTTCAAATGCGTTCTCCCAACTCTGTGTTCTGATTAGCTCACTTTCTACACTGAAGTATATTTTTCCTATTTCTACCCTGTCTATCAAGGTACAAACCCTTGTCTCAAGCTTTGCTGTATATTTCTGTCTTGAACTGATTTTTACTTCCGGGTTTTCCTTCAGTTCATTTCCAGTGTCTATGCTGACATCTCATAATGGGTATGGGTTTATGATATTCTATCATACAGGGGAATGCTTCTGGTAACAGTCAGGATCCTTTGGTCTCTAAAAGCACAATCAACGTCAGCCTGCTTTTGTAGTTTCTCATCCAAGTTCCTTCTAGTTTTGATTATAATCCCTATCTGTGCATCACTGGCTTCTTCTACTCCCATTTTGTGTTGTACCACACTGCTGCTTTCCCTCGTTTTAATTAAGTGCAGCTGCTGCCACATGGTATTTAAGGATTCTACATTCTACCACATTTTCTACTGTACTTTAAAATGGGAAATTATTTTCCTAGTATTACATCATGAGTTAAATCACAAGCTCAACCAGAAGTTTGTACTTCTGTATGTGTTTTTGGATATACCTTTTCTGTCATGAGAATGTGTATTACATCCACCTCTTATTTTTTTACTGATCTTATGCTTGTATATCTGGGGACTTTTATCAAGGGAATTCTCACCTTCTTTATCCAGCAGAGCTTGAAATTTCCCTCATTCTAAAACAGTTCACTAGCCTGATTGTAACACAGTGACATAGGGCTGAGTCAAAAATTTGAGATGTTGGAACAAGATTAATTAAAGCCATGTGTTAACAGTTTTCACATTTCTATAAGAATTACTTAGTAATGTGCCCCCACCCCTGATGTGTATTAAATTAGCATATTATCTGCTGTTTTTTATTTCACACCACATTTTATATTTCTGCCTTTAAAGCATACAAATGAGTTTTAGACATTATATTAACTAATAAGTATTCCGCTGAAGTTACTATGTTATCACATTTTCTAGGATTACTTTGCTGTACACAGTTTTTTTTTTTTTAATTATTAGGCATGGCTCTTTTAAAAATAATAACATTTCTACCATGTATACTTTACTGCTGTTATCAGGTTCAAGCCAAAACTTTAAAATGTGCGTACGTTATGCACTGATATACTTATTGGTTTATATATTATTAGTTGTATCTCAGGGGTTATAGCAACCATGATTAAAAGTGTATTCTTAAGTCTATTGTAATCCATGTAATCACTTCCTTCTATGCACATCTTCACTGTCCCTCCTGTCATCTGGGAGAATGAGAAAATTTTCATCCAGTCTGCTTTCTTCCAGTTTTCTGTGCTGGCATAGCACACAGACACTTTAAAATATGATTCCTGGTCATCCTCTATCATTAGCTCCTTCACAAGTGACACAGTCCTGGGCTTGGCAGCTACACTGGGTAGATGCATGAGCTTTTGGACAATCTCCATATTTGATTCCACAATTATGTTTAATAATTCCTTCATGGTTGAGGTCACCAGTTAATTGCACCAGGAATACATGGGCCATAGTATTATAGGCAATTTAGCAGCTCAAGTATGGTTTGCACTGTTACTGTTATGAATTTCCAAGTCTTTGGTTAACTGCCCATGTATACATCACAGGGGTGGAAGTCAAAAGAGATAGTGGAGGCAGGAAATATATACATATATGGGTTTACTTTACATTATGAAAATCCATAAAACCAAAGATGAAATGGTCGACACCAGTATAACAAAACGTAGAAAGCAGAACCTCATATTTTTTCCCAGGGCTAGTAAACATTTGCCCAATGTTGGGAATAATGCCCTATTCTCCACTGTAGTGCAGTCCTGGAGTTGATATATTTAGTTAGGGGTGTGTGGTTCAGATAGTACTTTGTGTTGCAGTTTAGTTTTGGGCAAGTGTTTACTTGCCCTGGGAAAAAAGACATGGTTCAGCTTTCTAAATTTCGTTATTCTGGTCTCGTCCATTTCATCTTCAGTTTTATCGATTTTTGGTAATGTAAAGGATATATATATATATATATATATATATATATATATATATATATATATATATATATATATATATAGATATATATATATGTTTGTGTGTGTGTGTGTGTGTGTGTGTGTGTGTGTGTGTGTGTGTGTGTGTGTGTGTGTGTGTGTGTGTATGTGTAAGCACAGGTTTATTTTTCACAATTTAATCAATGAAAGCTAAAGCCATCTCCATGGCACAGAAGGATAAAGTCCTGATTATGCTGCAGATGACCTGCAGCAGCTCAGTTGGTGTCTATAGAAAGCTGGTCTGGGAGAACAGGAGCAATCTAGATCCTCCATCCTGGGGGCAAGGTGGGTCTAGCTTGCTACAAGAGTGACAATTATCAGAGTATCTAACACTGGAAGCTGAGGAGAACTGAGACTGCAGAAGCATACTTCCCCATAAAAGTCTTTTTCAAGATGGGGGTGCTCTTAGGGCTACAGAGTAGATAGCTACCCCCACCAGGACTAGCAAACTGACCCAGTCCCTACCATAAAACTCTAGTGGAGCCACTGAGTATGGAGTCTTGGGTGCAGGAAAAAATAATAACCTCTTTGTTTTGTATTCTCAAACAAAAATAAACTGTACCTTCTGTGACTGTTCACCTTTCACACAGCTCATCCAGGTTACAAGTTGCTTTTAAAACAAAAGTCCAAGGCTGCAAGCTTTTACTCGGCCTTCCTAGTAGCTCTGTAAGCATGCATTTGTACACAACATAATATATACATATCAATATCAAACTGAAAATTCCACAAAACAGCTCCTGATGGAAACGGACTGAAAGTACTCCAAAAATATGAAAGTGGCAGGAAGCAATCTAAGCACGAGCAGAGACATTTTATTATAAAACAAATAAATAAGCACTTTCCTTCTTATAAATATGAACTTCATCAGACAAAGCCAAGTGTTTTAAATAGTAAATCGATGAAAGCGTCAGCACAAGTAATGGTCACACACACACCATGACCAATCAAATTTAATATATGTTAAGCATCTCATAAAAACACTAGAAACAACAGTAACAATACTAATTATTAAGTTTAAAATATACAAAAAGTATAAAAAATGTTATAGTTTTATAGTTTTCATAGTTTATAATTTAACCACTACAAAGCCTCAGATTTTCACTTTTCTAATACTTTTAACTTCAATAAAGGACTAATGAAGACTTGGTCATTCAAACTTGGCCATTTAGTTGCATTTAAATATAGCTGCCAGTACAATTCATATTTTTCAAGTAATAATGACCAAGCCACTCCCCTCTGATTTAAAGTAATGCTGTCAATAACCAGAAACTTAAAAGAATGCTCTCTCTCTTCCATGCAAAGTTTACTTAAAACAGCCGTTTCCTTTTTTGCTCTTAAGTCATACACATGTTCATAGATTCTATTTTTCAGTTTCAAATCAGTTTTCCTCACATAAAAATATTGCCATTTAGAACAAACAGCACAATATATAACTTTTTTCAGTGACACAATTATATTTTCCATGAAGTAGAATCTCCTTATTGTTTATACAAATTCTATTGCATTCAAATACATACTTGCAAAAACTGCATGCCCCACATTTGTTCATGGCACCATCCCTTTTTAATTGATCTATGTTTGCTTTCAAATACCTTTTTTGTAAACAACAATCAGATGCTCTCCCACATGTGATCTGATGTTCTTTTCACTTCTCAAAATTTCCCAATTTTTTTTGTAAAATGTTTTGAAGTTTATAACTCTCCATGCTATAGGTGGCAATAAAAGAGCTCTTATAATCATTCCTTCTACCTAGTGTATTATTAAATTCAATTACGTTATGCATACTTATCACATTTCCATTTTCCTTTAATAAAGGTACAAAGTGTCCCCTCTCCCTTTTATTAATAACCTCAAACATAATGTTGTTGATTAATTCAAGGGCATATATTCTTCCTAAAAGCATATGTTTAAGATCGTCACACTCATCAAGGAATGATTCCAAGGTGGACACCAGGCAGGCTGCTCGTACGTATTGACCTTTTACTATAGTCCTCTTCTGTTTAAATGGGTGTGCACTAGAAAAATGTAAAAGTTGTTAGAATATGTCTCTTTTCTAAAAAATATTTGATAAAAATCTCCTGTTCTCACAATCTTTCATGAGCCACACGTCTAAAATTGCTATGTTAAAATCATCAGTGTTGTGAGTAAATTTTAAAACATTTGTAGTAGTATTAATGTGGGAGACACATTCATCAACTTTTTTTTCTTTTGGCCCATCCCATAAAATAAATAAACCATCTAAAAAGTGACTGTAAACTTTGCAAAGAGAAAAGTAAGGACACTCAAGAACCTACTTCTTTTCCCGTTGTAAAACAACTCTACTAGCATGTAAACACCCACATGCTGCTCCCATTGCCATTTTATATACGTTTTGTATATTTTAAACTTAATAGCAACATTTACATCTTAATTGATGCACATTAGTATTTTTACTTTTGTTTTTAGTGCTTTTATGAGAGACACTTAGATATTAAATTTGATTGGTCATAGTGTGGCCATTACGTGTGTCGGTGTTTTCATTGATTTACTATTTAAAACACTTGGCTTTGTATTCAGTTTGTCTGATGAAGTTCTTATTTATAAGAATAAAAGTGCTTATTTACTTGTTTTACAATAACATTTCCTCTGCTCATACTTAGCTTGCTTCCTACCACATTCATATTTTTGGAGTACTTTCAGTCCATTTCCATCGGAAGCTGTTTTGTGGAATTTTTAGTTTGTTTGGTTGCTGTTTTTGGCATATATCAATATCACACAACAATGGGGGGGGGGTTGTTGTTCTAATTAAAGTAGTTTGAAGAGGAGACTGGCTAGCAGTCCAGCATTTTGGAATAATTATCTGAAGCTCCATGTGCCTTTGAGACATTTTATTTCCTGGTTAAATCTGAAAAGGATTATTTTAGCTTCAAATGGATGTACTGACTGAAGATCAGGTCCTAATTTGTTGGGGTTGTATCTGTTAATCTCACAGAAAAGCAAATCATGACAAAAATAATAGAGAGTCATTCAGGTTCCATGTGCCTTGGAGATATTTCATTGATTTATTATCACTTGTTTTCCAGGAAAGACCGACTGGGCCACAAGAGCCAATTTTTAATGAAGTCCAGGGAGAAAATCTCCACTTTTGACAGAGAAAATAAAAAAATTCAAGCATAATAAACAGCTGAAAATTATACATTTCAAAAATAAAGAATATTGCAAGGCAGAGAGCTATACTAAAAATATGTTACAAAGAGAAAAATAAGAGAAAAAGCTAAAATAAAATACCATATGTGATTCTGGAGACTGTTCTTTTGGCAACTCAAAAATATAAAGCAGGAGAGAGATTATGATAGATTAGTATAAATGTTGAGGAGGTGATGAGAAGAGGCTATGTTAAGTGGTAGAGAGGGTAGGATAGCCAGGTGAAGGTGAGGAAGTGATGATAGGTTGAGAATCTGTACAGATAGGAGTGAAGAAAAGTAGTCCCTAGGTAAGTCTGAAAAGGGCAATATTAATTTAAAATGGATGCAACAACAGGAGATCAGGTCCTTATTTTTGGGTTTCTATCAGCCACTCTCACTGAGAAGCAAATTATGTCAAAAATAATAGATATGCAACAGTCTTCCTTGAGACACAGTAGAATCAGGACTGAGTTGGCTTAGTGCAGGAATGTATAACAACCCTACAAACACCACATTATAATGATGCACCATAATATAACATGACATACAGGAACAAAATGAAATTGTTGGAAACCATCAGGCACAGACTGATTACTTAAAAAAGAGATTATAGTCTTATAAATAAAGTGGATTATTTAGAGAACTGGCAAAGGTGGGGAAATGTAAGACTGCATAGTATACCACAAAGAGTGTCAAATTCTGAGCTACTCTCTTTCTTGCACACCAAATTTTTAGCAGCTTTAAACATGCCATCTGATATGGATTGTGAGGTGGTCCACATTCGTTGTGCTAGAAATTCTAATATTGTTAACAAACATCCTCAGTACGTTTTTGATAAATTCCAGTCCTATACTTCTAAAGAATGGTTACATAGCATCACATACTTGTGGAATGCAGTCCAAGTGGAAAATAAAGTCATCTATGACTGTAACAGGACTGCTCCTACTCTATCTTAACAGTTAGGTTTTAATCAAGGAAAAGGTGATGCCTTGGGTTCATACCTCTCAACTGCCCAGCTGTTTACAGAATGTCCAGATGTTTTCCTCATATTTTTGGTCTGCTCCTCACAAAGTTTGTGTTTTTCTGGGAAATCACTGAGGACTGAAGTCACCAAATAATGAGATACATTTGAGTTTCAGACTTCGTACGCTTCAGAAAATGAATGCTACCAGAAATCTGTTTATTTTACAAATATTCTAAGTTTGTAAGAGCAATAGTTAAAATTTGTCCCTATCTTTGGCCTTTGACCCCTATTATTTTAGTCTTTATCTAGATTTATTCAGCTAACAGGTTGAGAGATATGATTAGGTTGTATAATCCAAGAAAACTGGTAGTGATTATTAGAAATCAGAGAAAGAAGTTCTCTGCTCCAGAGTCAGCTAACATTTTGTTTCCCAGATATAGTCATCATCAATATTATTGTTTCTGGCCCCTCAACATGACTATGACCAGGTAGACAGCATAAGGATCAAGTATTTGGAGCCATCTGGTACCACCTCCTTGCTGGAAATGGATTGTACCATTGCTTACAGTTCTATTTGCCCTTGTTTTGGACTCTGCCTCTTTGCTCATCTACTTATTTTTCCTGTAAATAACTCATTGGGCTAGCAGTGCTGCCTCTCTCCTCCGGCTCACCTTGCTGGAAGTTACCTGCTGCATATCTAAACCTAACCCTTCTTTTCTGTGCCCCTCTCTCTTGATCTTAACTACTTCCTAGGTTATCAGTATACTATAACTCTAGTTTTATTTATCCATATTAATATATTTTTCTTTAGCTCTCACTGTCTGCATACGTCCCATGTCTTCTTGACAGTAATGCTGTTCTTTTTGCTTCCTTTACTTGTATGCATTTTTCTTCAACAGTTAACAATAGAATTTGGTTATATTGCAGATAGTTGTGGATTGAACCCACCCCACCAGAGACTGCAGCATGGTAAAGCCAACATTCAGCCCTGCAAAAGCTTACAGACTTGTTTTTTTTTTTTTACTCGGTGTAAGGGGAAATTACATCTTCATTCTGTTATCCTAATCATGCTCCATTCAAATAGCAAATTTAATGTCTCTTCTCAGCTTGACCAGTACTTAGTGGTCTGTTTTTGGCTGTGTTTCATAACTAGAATCAAAAATAACCTCCACTGCCCCCTTAAATTTTCTCCTCCCCTTCTCTCTCTAATTAATGACCTACACCCTAGTCTTGCTGGCAGCCTGCAGTTTCTTAATTGCTCTTTCCAGCTACTGCTTTTATGAATTTCCCTTTTGCCTGTGTAGGCAGTTCTACGTTGCTTTGATTTTTACATTTTCCATGCCATTAATTTTCATTGATAATTACTTGTATTGCTATTGCGTCTTTTAACCCTGATTGTTTTTGCTCTTCTACTTTTAATATTACATAGTAGAAGATTTACTTGTGCATTTACACTAGCAAGCACTCTTAATTATTGCATACAAACTCTAGCAATGCCAGCTCTATTAATTGTTTTTGGCCATGCACTGGTCCTAAGGGGCTACCAAAGAAGCCTCCATAGTACAATATGCAGATGATGCCATGGTCTACCGCTACTGCACAAGATGACCCAGGACTCCTTTTCCTCAGATGAGGCCTGACTAGATGACTACCAACTATTTTTTAATTGCTTAAAAAAGCAAACTAATGTTGTTTGTACCCAAATCTCTGTCAACTCAGAAACAATACTTCAACATCACATCAGCCAATAATACCTCAACTGAAATAGTTTCCATCAGAAAGCTTCTTGGTGTCTTAATTGATGATAACTTAAAATATGATCAACACATCACTCGTGCCATCAAGAAAACTTAGCAAAAGTTGGGCTTCCCCTACAAAAACAAATCCTTTCTCACTAACTAATCTAAGAATTCTTTAGCATCATCTTATCTTCTCCCTTCCTGACTAACCTTCACTGCATCTTAAAAAAATAAAGTTGAGGTGTACTACAATTAAATTGCTAAGTCTGTATTCAACTTACCAAAGCATTCACACCACTGCCTAGCACTGAAGCACCCCACTCACTCAAACAACCGAATTACCTTTACCTATTCCCAGCTGCTTAGTGCCACCAAAATAATACATAAAACCAACACCTGACCATCTTTCAAAACATCCTCAAACATTACTTCTTTCCTAAGAATCTCTGCTAACAGAACAAATACCTCCTGACTAGGATCAAGTCTCAGAACAGTGCAGGTGACTCACTTTACAAAACTGATAGTGCTAAGCACTGGTAATCCATACTGACCACCCTTAAACAAGACAACATTACCACTAGTTTCAAACACACACTAAAACAACACCTAACTTCCTTGTGGCTAGGTTAATGCTACCATCCTTATTAACCCCCTTACTTTCTGTTTCTCTTCCACTGCCAGTTTATCAATCACCCTGATGCTTTCACCTTTCTTGTCCCTGACTCTTCCTCCTTAATCCTCACTACTGCTCCTCCACATACGACTCAACATCATACAGCAACACATATGTACAAAGTCATAAATAAAACCATAAATAATGGGGGGACAAAGGCCCAAAAATTGGGACATTTTTTAAATATTGCTCTTATAAATTTAGAAAGTTGATAGAATAACAGGCTTTGCATTAGCATGCATTTTCTGAAGGGTAAGAAGACTAAAACTCAAATGTATGTCTTTATTTTCTGACTTCATCCTCAATTATTTGCCAATAATTTGCCAGAAAACCACAATTCTATGAGAAACAGGACAAAAATGTGAGGCAAAAATCTGGACATTCTGCATAAATCTGTATTATTGAGAGATATGTTTCTCCAACTAACCTATAGCTTTAATCCTATCCTACTTACTAATAGCCCCTCCTTACCCAACTCATCATCTTATCTGTCTACTGTTATCTGTGTGACACTGCCAGCCCAGCTATCTGAAATTTTGTAAATAATCATATGCCATTTGTGAATATTAATATGATTCATATGTTGGCTTACAAATTTAAGAGAACTGTATGTTAAGTGTATATTAAACTACTGATGGAGAAGTATGTGTTGAACAGGGTTTGTACAGTACTGAGCTTCAAGGATGTGTCCAAAGTGTACCCCACTGGAAAAGAACATAACTGTATATAGACTATATACCTGTGCAAATGTATGTTTTAATAGTAGAAGCTGGAACATACAAAGTTAACTTGCAAAACTTCAAGAAAATAAGTTGAAATTAAAGTGTTTTATGATTGTGTTATCTCTCATTTTCATTTCAATCGTAGACACAATGCCTAGAGCTATATGTTTTTGTATTGTCTTGAAACAGAAATAATTACTAGGTTTAAATGTAAAAGCGTTTTATTGTTTTACGACTTCCAAGTTCTGCAAACTTCTGAGACATATGTACTTTTCACACAGAGATGTTAAAATTCTGTTAGTTTCTGTTTCAGCCTGGAAACTGAAGTCAGGTTCAGAAAGTGACTAATTTAAGAACTCTCTGAGAGAGAGACTATGCATTTGGTATCTTGTCTTGAACCTAGAAACATCCATTCAGCACTTTTGCCTGCATGTTCTCTGTAAGTAAGACTTAAGGCATAGTAGCACAGTATTTCTCTTAGATATAGAGAGGAATATAGTAAAAATTAGTTTAGATGTTTTCTGTATTTACCACCACTGTCTGAATCTAAAGCAGCTAGACTGGCTTGAACTTCCTAACATGCTAACTTTTTCCCAACTAACCATTGCTCATAAAATCTTTGACCAACCAAATAATACTCCAATACTTGCTAACTTCATTACCCCTTATAATAATCTTAATTCCCTACACAATTCGAGTAAACTACTTGCTAGCATAAGTGAGTCCAATAACTTGTCAGGCGACAGCCTTTTCTCCAATACTGCTGGGAAACACTGGAACCTTCTACCCATTGATCTCACTCTACTACCTTCACTGTCACTCTAAGCAAAAACTCAAAAGTCACCTAAAATTGCATTGGTTATGTCCCTGCGCTAACCCTGATTAATCTACTACCTTTCCTATTTTTATCTTCATACTGCCTCTGGTTACACAATCATAATCTACATACCCTTCTGTATGCTAAAAATTGGTAATTGTAAAACATATATAACCACAAGTATATATGTCAGCTTGCAATGAACTCTAATAATGTATCTCTCTTATCAAACGATCACATGACTGTTATATTACTTTATACTCAACCTTCTTAGTGTTTGTTTGTGTCTTTCGGCTTTTCCCAGTTAGGGGTCACCACAGCGGAACTCCGGTCCGCTAATGATTGGCAGTAGATTTTTACGTGCTGGCTTGCCGGGCCTAATGCATAAGGAACGCCCATTCACGCATGTTGCCACACAGAAGACGCTCTAACTGAGAATCGAATAGGCAATGTCTAACTGTGAGCCAACAATGCTACCACAGCACCACCATCGCAGTCTACTCAACCTTCTTAGTATAGGTTCATAGGTTCATAGGTTGGTACTAGGCTATCAGTCCTAGGGCCTATACAAGCCTAGCCATAACAATTCCCTGGCTATTTCTTCCCACATTATTTACTTTCCTGGACCCCTGTCTAGCAGGGCGACTGACGTGATCCCTGGGGTGAATTTCCTTTCTCCCATCCAATTGTCAAGGTTCCTCTTGAAGAGGTCCAAAGAGGCACTCTGCTTGACATGTATGGGCAATCTATTCCAGAGTCTGGGGAATCTCTGGGTCAGGAACCTATCCCTCCAGCATGTTTTGTTTATTGTGATGACAAGGTTTAGATCCCTGGAGCGTGTAGCTCTGAGGGATTGGGATTTCTTTAAGTGTAGCATGTCCAACAGCTCTGGGTTTGACATGGCCTTGTATGTTAAGCAGAGATCGCCTCTGAGTAGACGATATGCGACAGAGTATAGCTGGAGTTTTTTAAGGCGGTCAGCGCAGGGCATCTGCTTTAGGCCTGTGATTCTTTTAGTGAGGTATTTCTGAGGCCTTTCCAGTTGTTGCAGATGTCTTGAGAGGTACATACCAAATGGGGCGTTGTATTCTATAATGGGTCTAATGAGGGATGAGTACAGTGGGACAATGACCTCCTTTTTTCTGGATGAAAAGCCCTTCGTGATGAGGTGTGCCACATAGAAGGATTTCCTGACTGTTGTGGCAATGTGGTTATCGAAGGTGAGACCACTGTCCACCTGTGTCCCTAAGTCTCTTATCACACTTTCTGTGTTTAGTGTACTGCCACCTATATGGTAATTCATGGATACATGTTTTTCCCAAAAGGGGATAACAATACTTTTCTTGGCATTGAGCTTGAGCCCATGGCTCTGGCACCAAGCATCTGTTTCTGTAAGGCCCTTTTGTAGAGTATCCATATAATTTTGGATTCAATAATGGCTCCCAGTTTGCAGTCATCTGCAAACTTTGTTAGCCAGAGTCCCTTAGTGTTGACCTGTACTTCAGAGAAGTAGATGCCAAACAAGAGCCCCCAGGACTGAACCCTGAGGTACTCCACTTGTCACTTGTCTGGAGCTGGATTTGGAGTCGGCTACTTTTACAGTGTGGGTTCTATCAGTAAGCCATTTAGCAACCCATTGGGTGACATAGAGATTAATGCCCAACTTAGTAAGTTTATCTATGATTCCAGAGTGGGGGATGGTGTCAAAGGCCTTGGCAAGGTCTAGATAGGCTGTGTGGACCACCATACCCTTGTCCATTGCTCTGGAGACTGATTCAAAGAAGTCAATCAGGTTCAGGAGACAAGATCGGCCCTTCACAAACCCAAACTGGGTGGGGTCCAGTGTTTGAAGGTTGCCAATGTCTTTGTTTATAAGTTCCATGATAATACGCTCCATGGCCTTGCAGATAAGGCTTGTCAGACTGATGGGACGGTAGTTTCTGGGATGCAAGGTGGATCCCCCCTTGTGGATTGGGATAACTGTAGCTCTGCGCCACTCAGTGGGCACGAAACCTGAGGTGAGGCTATGATTAAACATGACACTTAGGTGAGGTGCCAGTTCATATTGTAGTTCATGTAGTACACAGCCCGGGATGTCATCTGGTCCCATGGATGCTGTATTCTTGGCTTTAGAGAGTGCATTTTGTACCTGTGTGGCCGTTATTACTGGAATTTGGCAATCTTCCGGTATTGAGATGGGCCATTTAGGGGTGAGGGGGGTGAAGTTGGCACTGAATCGATCTGCCAGGATATTGGCAATATCCTTCGGATGAGTATATTTAATGCCATTCTGTTTTAGCTCAGAGCAGATCTGAGCATTGCCATTTAGATTCTTGACATAGTTATAGAATGCTTTGTGGTTGTCTTTGGAATCTTTGGCAATTTTATTTTCATAACTAGCTTTGGAGGATTTTATGAGGCATCTCAGTTTCTTACTGAGGCTAGTAAGGGAGTTTTTTGCATACTGGGATTTTCCTCTTTTCTGCAAAAGTTTCTTCCTTTTATTGTACTTTTTAAGCTCCTTCTTTTTATTC
The DNA here is from genome assembly GCF_019279795.1 of Protopterus annectens. Taxonomy (NCBI): domain Eukaryota; kingdom Metazoa; phylum Chordata; order Ceratodontiformes; family Protopteridae; genus Protopterus; species Protopterus annectens. Next base: position 920,756,857 of record NC_056728.1, read on the forward strand.
TAAATACCTCTTACTTTATTTGTTATACAATTGTATATTATATTTTGTGCTATGTTGGAACTTTTCTCCCCAGGCCTCTACCGAAAATGGAAATATATCCAGTTGGACCAGCCCAGTCAACAATTGTAAAATAAATAAATAAAATAAATAAAATGTATTTGAGACTGCCTTGCAATGTTGTTTTAAAATATTTCCTGTGATCTTGAACTCTGAAGTAACTGTGTTTGTTTTCTGAGTATTGCCTTTTCTTTTATTACTTATTATTATATATATTTAAACCTATCTTTCTGGCTGATATTTGTGAAACATATGTAAGCTCTTAGAGTACTTGTGTATGTATTTAGTGACACTGTACAGGCCACTCTTAAATAGCCTTGCTTGGTCAGACTACCATTTGGATTATAAGTAACATTATACAGTAGGACTGGACACCCTTTGTAAGGGCTTTATAGTAGCTGATAAGTAAGGGTAGCTGGTGGCAGCTGGTACTACCTTGTAGTCAGGGCAGATGGGAGCATAGCCAGTAAACCTGTGCAGGATGTATGTGTGTGTTTGTATATAAATCAAATCTCAAAGTGTGTGTGTGTTAGCTACTTGGGCAGGGACATGAAACACTCGTTGTACAGAAAGGGTGGTGTAGGTCTTAGATTGGCCATTGGGCTGAGATCTTAACCCTATAGCTGTGCCGGTAGGGTGTCTTATTGGGGAGCTGGAGAAAGAGGGAGAAACCAGCCCCAGGCTGACTATGCTCTCTGTGTGATCTTAAGGGAAATTGTACTTTACTGTGTGTGTACTTGTCATATTCCCATTGTGTATGTCCCTCACTGTTGCCAGGGGTGAGGATTGAGGCTCCTTGATTACTGGGCCAGTGCAGAGGCATCACAAATTGAACCATTATTTAGCTCAAAACTGAGCATGAATATAAACTAGACAATAATCCAAAAATAACTACAAAACTTTCTTTAACTATGTCAGGGTGTTAAGAGCAAAGTCACAACAATGTAGGAGCTATTCCACACATTCTGCCACAAAGGAAATAGCCAATTTCCTAGCTATCAAATTTAGTTTAAATTTTACTCCACCCACACTTATAGCTATTCTGCAATCCCAGACGCATTCTAATTACTATGGAACTAAGTTCTCTCAGCCCTCTCAAAAACTAAGAAGACCTCACTCATAGGTCTTGTTAATATACAAGGTTGCCTGATTACCAATCCCAAATATGGTCTATATGAACCCTTACTTTACCTCTCTGCTAGTTACACTCCTGAAGGCAGAAAATCAGCCATTGCAATGCCACTGCACAAGTGTGGCCCAACCATGGACCCTGGTTAATATAGATTCAATAGTCTGACTAGCTTTAGATGTAAACTATGAACATGTTATCCCAGACCTCATTAATTTGGACACTGTAAATTGCTTAACTCTGTTTCCTCATCAGTTTGACTTTGTCAGAGGAAGATCTTTCTTCTTTCACCTCATTAATTTCTTTGAAAAAGTAACTAAAGCAGTAAATACAGCATACCTGGACCTGGCCAAAGCCTTTGCCACTATGTCTTATGCATGCATGACAGATTCTTTATTTTGATTATAAATCTTTATATTCTTTATTGGATAATTGGCGAGAAAATCCATGTGGTTAGAGTAACAGGTGAACTGTCTGGAAGCAAAATAGTTAGTAGTGGTGTACCACAGAGCTCATTGTTCAGTCCTCTCCTGTTTGGTATCTATTTCTTAGGCCAGCAAACCTGACCTATAGCTATCAAAATTTACAGACTAAAAACTAGGTGTTGCTATCCAGTCCTCCACAAACTCATGACTGTGCCAACTATGTTAATAACTGGTACAAAACCAGGGTCTCAAAATTGTGTGAAAGAAATGTAGCATTGCTCATTTTGGTAAACAAGACATTTTCACATACCATTTGGAAACACACCCCTCCAATCAGACACTGTTGTTATGAATATAGTTACTCTTGTAATTTTATGGTATGACCATCATGCTCAGAAAGCTTTCTGTCTGGATCATTTAATTTCCAAAGGCATCTCCGCTACATTCAGAGAAGTCTTATTTCCCGTTTACTCAAATTTCATTGGACCCATCATTGTCTATAATGCAACTCTTGAAATGTATTTATCTAAACATATCACTCACATTAATAGATGTCAGAAACTAACAACTAAAATGATCAATGACCTCACAAATCTTTGTTATTAGGACAGTGATAGTCTTTTCTCTATCCTCAGTCTTTTATAGACTCCTCCTTGCAGATTTGTGCCCAGCCTTTCCGGGCATTAAAGATCCACCCCTGACTTCCTATTTCTTTGCAGAACAAATAGTCCCACAGATACCTGGTTAAAAGGATCTAATAATTCATCAACAGGTAAATAATACACATTGGTGTAAAAGATTCATAGCTAATGTATTCCTCACCTCTGAAACAAAAACTTCACTACATGCCAAGTACAGTAGCACACTTACCTCGTTCAATAAATAAATAAATGTAGATAACTGGATTGACAACCTTACATTCTCCACTAGTATGACTTCCCATGCCATCCTTGTAGTGCTTCTTGAGGAAGGAGGGAAGCTTTGACTATAGGTTTTTGATAAGGCATGTAATGATGTGCAGTCTGATTGCCTATTACTCACCTATCAACCTATGAAGGAAGACTGAACAGTAGATTTTCTCTGTCTTTTTGTTATGTCCATTTCCAGTAGGATACACCCAGCTCTCAACTTTTAGACACCATTGTCTAATTACTAAACTCATAATTCAGACTATAAACTCAAAACCTACTATTACACTCTCTAACACAAATTAAATTACAAGCAGATATCCACCCCAACCCAGGCCCCAACCATTGCATCCCTCCAATTCATCTGCAACACCTTACATACTCTTCAATTACTACAAACCAAAATACCACTGAAACATTGATACAAACTTCACTACCATCCACTTACAAATCTGATTTGCCAAACAACTTCAATCTCAGAAGCTTTGTAAATAAAATTTCTGAGTTCCATGACACCCTGGCCACCTACTCTCCAGACATAGCTTTCATAACTGAAACCTGGTTAAAGCCCCACATTAGAGACACATTAATTTTGTTCAACAATTATGTTAGAAAAATATGTATTAATGTGTGTATTAGCAATATGCTTAGTGCATATAGAGCTAGAAAAGGGTTAACACATTTATTATACCATGACCCCCCCCTAAACGTGCACACTGATTGGCCAGCATGCACATTGTAAATCGAGTTATACTAATGGAAAAAGGTCCGGTCACCCGGACTTTTTTCCATTAGTATAACTCTACTTTTAAAACACTGTTTCGCTATGTTAAATGGGTTTAACATAGCGAGACAGCTTTAAAATAAGCAATGGAGATCTCCGTTGCTTATTTTAAAGCTGTCTCGCTATGCTAAACCCATTTAACATAGCAAGACAGGTTTTAAAAAAAAAAGCAATGGAGAAAGCAAGAGCTCCGTTGCTTTTTTTACTGTTTCGCTATGTTAAATGGGTTTAACATAGCGAGACAGTTTTAAAATAAGCAACGGACATCTCCGTTGCTTATTTTAAAGCTGTCTCGCTATGTTAAACCCATTTAACATAGCGAAAACAGTAAAAAAAGCAACAGAGATCTTGCTTTCTCCGTTGCTTTTGCCCACAGCTCTGATGTACTGCGCAGACGTGCAGTACATCAGAACTGCCACGGATGCCAGACATCTGCGGAAGGGCAGTAAACAGGCATTATACTATGCCATTATTTAAGAAAAGTAATAGTTTCTTTTCTTAAATAATGTCATGGTATAATAGCAATAACCCACTTCTGGGTGTGGGTAATGCTGTATTTACCCACGGTTGGCTTTGTTTGGTCCCTCGGGCTTCACCCTCAGGACCAAACCACGCCAACCGTGGGTAAATCCAGCATTACCCACACCCAGGCATGGGTTGCTATATTCTATTTCATACTGCATAAATCTGTACAAACTGCAGTTGCTTTTTGACCTTGTACTGTTAGCTAAAATCTTGCTTGTGCCTTGGAAATTTATTGAGAAGCAGGTGATTTCTGCTTGCGTTAGGAAAATAATGAATAGAACAATACTACTAGTATGAAACTTAGACAAGAAGTTCCGCTGTGCCATGAGAAAATACACAGCTGTAGAAGTTACAGATAATTAGTACAAAGCCTGCTTGAAAATATGAACTGCAATCAGCATTTGCTTGTATCTGTATTAGAAGAGTACCCTGAAATGTAACACTGTACAATAGACGCTTGTAAATGGATTAATAGTCACCAAGGCCAGGTTGTTTTTCTGAAAAGTTTCTCACAAATCTAGTCATGTCAGCAGAAAATCTGAGAAACATCTGCTGTAGAACAATACTGAAAGCTGTGTTTGATTACGTCAGCTTAGAAGACCATGTCTTGTAAAATAGTATAAGAATGAACATACTTCCTGTTAGCAGTTAGACAAATCCTTGTATTTGCATGTTTTTGTCTCCTTGCTGCAAGTAAATTAAAGTGCCTTAACTGAACCTTACGTGTATTGGTCTTTGAAGTTTTTTCCTTTGCCTTCACTTCGCCTCGGATCAGACAGGCCAGGTGGCTTGAAACCATACGGGGAAGAAACCACATTGGTTCTTCTTATTTGAAAAGTCCTCCGACTGAATTGTCGTACAAAAGAGGCCAGCCACTTTCTGATCTGCGACTGAAGGACAGGTTTACTCGAACCAGGTGATCAATCACAAAGGCTCAGGTAAGGTGAATCCACCTTCTTTTTTTCTGTTTTAGATCAGGGACTAGATTTGTATTTGTTCTGTTAGAGACTTTGTTTATAAGTCAGGGACAGAAAGATTACTGTCTTGTCATAGATCAGGGAAACAGAGCAAGTAGGCAGTCATTCTGAAGAGACTATAAAATCATCCGTGGTTCCACGTTAAAAAATAAGGAGTTACGTAATGATTAAAAGGGTAGAACAAAATGGGTAATAATTGTACAAAAAGGTCCTAAAATCCGCTGTTAACCGAAGACGCAAAATACATGCAGTCATACTACTCAAAGTGGGTTAATAAGTATGAATTTGATGGTAAATTAGAAAAATCCTCACTTGTCAAACTTGTCAGACAGCTTAAAACTGATTCTAAAGGTCGGGTAAAAAAGCAACGTCAATTAGGAATTCCTCAGGCACACAGGTGGATTGAGGAAGTAAACCAAAGGGAACAAAAGAATAATAATTCAAAAGCAATGTTTTTAGATAAGGAGGACAATAACTTAGTAATAGCATCAGCCCCTCCACCTCCCTTACCAGAATATGAAGCAAGTGAACAAGTTAGTCCACCCCTGCGATATCCTGCTGTCACTGTAAGTAGAGACACTACAAAAGCAACACCGTTTATTAGAGATCCCGTCGAGACCAGGTCTCGAACACGGGCAGGAAACTCAAAAGGGGACATTGAGTTATATCAAATGGGTAGAAATTCACGATTTATAAGTGAAGAAGAAATATGCCCACTTATAGAAGTGCCTAATCCTCAGGCAGGGCAAGAAGGTCAGGACCCAACTATTCTAGTGTATAGACCCTGGACTCCGGAAGATATCCGGAAAGCCACTGAGGGAATTCCCCATCCAAAAGTTAATTTTAGAAATTTCTTAGAAGATTTGCAAGGAATGAGGCTAAGTTATAATTTAAATGGAGAAGAGGTAGAAAAAGTAGTCAGACAAATTGTGGGACCAGATTGGCACATGATTAGTGGCGACTGGAATCCCCGTGATATTGCACTGAGGCCTCTCCTACATAGCAGCGCAGAGTTAGATAACAGAGTGAAAGGTCTTACAGACCGAATCTCTGAGAAATGGAAGCCTAGGGTAGACTGGACTTGCATTAATCAATGCATCCAACAGGAAGGTGAAGCTATTGACCGGTATTTTGCCAGACGATTAGAATGTTTTAATAACCATTGTGGAATGCAGGTTCCTGAAGATCAGACACACAATTCCCCATACAAGCAGCAGCTAAAGAATGCATTTTTGAAAGGCAGTATTGCACCTATAAGCAGCTTTATTACAAAACACATGGTAGATCATCGTACAAGCAGGTTACAGTCATTGCTTGAATATGCTATGCATGCCGAAAGGCATTTTAATAGCAAAAAGAAAAAGAAAGCTCAAGTATTTTCTGTAGAAGATGGAGCAGTAGTATATGTAGTACAGTCCAGGATAAAGGGCAAGAGAAATGCCCAGGGAAACAAACAATCTGATCAACGATCAGAGGACTTTGAAGGGCGAAAGAAAAGGGGTGAATGTTTTAAATGCGGTAAGAAAGGACACTTGGCAAGGGATTGCAAGAAAAACAAGAAGGCAACCACGGAAGATAAGGAGGGTGAGGAGTGACTATATGTTAGTCAGGAATCACTAGAAGGGGATAGCAGAGAAAGGACAAATGAGTATGTGATAGAGGGAGTAGAGAATGTGACAGAAGAAATAGAGGAAGTGCAAGAAGTCACGGATAGTGAAGAAAATGAAATATTGGATTTGGCTTTATTGAGCTTAGAGCTCTATTTAGCAGACACGAAACTTGAAGTTACACTCCTGGTAGAAGGGAGGGAAGTCAGATTCTTGTGTGACTCAGGGGCATCACGGACCCTGCCCTCCAAACTGCCAGATAATTCAGAGTCACCTGATTACATATTAGTGAAAGCAGCTAATGGACAGCTGTATCGGGAGCCCCTCTCCCATAATATTGTGATAACTGATCCTGTTTCAGGATTGACCCAGAAAAGTAAAATTGTTGTATCTGAAAATTTCCCAGTAAACCTCTTGGGCAGAGACCTTATGCAGCTATTTGGTATAGCAGTAGTTCCGACTATGCAGGGTATGGAAGCATAGCGACAAATTGATACCTTTGCAGTGCAATCGGAGGGTGAAATGTTTTATTGGTACAGCCAGGACTTGGTTATGACTGGTCCAGGGGCAGTGACCGAACAGTTGATGAACATAGCCGTCAGCAAGTTCCCCTCCCTTGACATTGATAAACAGCATTTGTTGTACTGTACTCTGTATTATTGTAATACACCAGGACCTGATAAGGAATATGAGCAAGAATTGTTTAGAAATCATGCAAACAGATTGGTATTACGTAATCTGTACTGGGACACAGAAGGGAACAGTGTAGCCAGCTGTTCATTGCCCCAGGAGTTCTTTGCACTCTATAAATCTAATCGATTACCACATGTTAGCTTAACTAAGGACAAGAATGTAAAATGGGTAGACTTAGGAGAAAAAGTCACGAGATGGGAAAAACAGACAGAGTTAGAACTGTCAGAACAGGGAATACAAATGCAGAAGCTGAATTGGATAACTCAGAACTACCCAGCTGTACACTTGCAGTCTAGCAAGGACAGCTGATTAGCACTCCTTTTGAAGGAGGAAGAGAATGCCTTAGAGAATATACCAGAAAATCTCTGGTCAACAGGAAAATCAGATGTAGGACTTATTCGTACAGCGGGACCAGTTACTATTACGCCAAAGTCAGCATTTAGACCACAAAAGAGACAGTATCCCTTAAGAAAAGATGCAGAGGTAGGAATCAAACCTATTATAGCAGCTTTACTTAAGGAAGGGGCGCTGGTGGAATCTCCTGATTCACCATGTAACACACCCTTATTTCCTGTTAAGAAAGCGAATGGAGAGTGGCGTATGGTCCAAGATTTACAAGCTGTAAATGACGCAGTAATACCAAGGGCACCTACTGTGCCAGACCCACACACCCTGTTGAATGATTTAAAACCTCAACAGAAATATTTTTCTGTGGTAGATATCAGCAATGCATTCTTTTCGATACCGATACACCCTGACAGTCAGCATTGGTTTGCATTCACATTTCAGGGGAAAAGGTATACATATACACGGCTACCACAGGGGTATTGTGAAAGTCCAATAATATTCTCACAAGAAATGGCAAGCAACTTGGCGCTGTTTACCCCACCAAGAGGTAGTCAGATTTTGCTTTATGTTGATGATATCCTGCTGGTGTCCCCCACCCAGCAAGATTGTAAAGAAGATACCATAGCGCTATGACAATTTTTAGCCACTGAAGGACATAAAGTAAACAAAAATAAACTGCAGCTTTGGAAAAAACAGGTTAAATACCTAGGATATGTAATATCCAAGGAAGGTAGGACATTAGATGAGGACAGAAAAACAGCGATTTTGCAAGCACCAAAACCCACTACCAAGAAGGAAATGATGTCCTTCCTGGGTACAACTAATTTTTGTCGGAGTTAGATTCCAAACTATGATTTGGAATCTGCACCATTGACTAACCTGATTTATAAAAAGCCTATGGCAGCACAGGATTTGCTACAATGGACACCAGAAGCAGAATCTGCTTTCTGCAAACTGAAACAGTTAATAGCGTCCTCATTCGTTTTGGGATTACCAAACTATCATAAACGTTTTTTCCAAACTGTAGATTGTAAGCAAGGTTATATGACATCAGTGTTAACACAGCAGCATGGGGACAAACAACACCCTATTGCTTATTATTCATCACAACTGGACCCAGTGTCATGGTCTTTACCTCACTGTGTACAAGCAGTAGTTGCAGCTGCAATGGCAGTACAGGCTTCAGCCTCAGTAGTGTTGTTCCACCCTCTCACATTGAGAGTGCCTCATGCAGTCGCAGTTATTTTACTGCAAGAAAAGGTAGCATATCTTTCCCCTGCTAGGCATCTTTCCTGTATGACTATACTGTTGAGCCAACCTCATATGACAATTGAATGATGTACGACTTTGAACCCTTCAACCTTGCTCCCAACCCCTGCAGATGGCATACCATACAGCTGCCTGCAGGTGATTGAGCAAAAGACACTGCCAAGAAAAGATCTTACGGATGTTCCCTTGGATGATGCCGAGGTGACATACTACGTGGACGGCTCATGCAAAAGGGGTCCTGCAGGACAGAACCTAGTAGGATATGCAGTAGTTTCTGATACTGACATTATAGAAGCGAAATCTTTACCACATAGTTTATCTGCACAGGCAGCAGAATTGATTGCCTTGACACGGGCATGTACCTTAGCAAATGATAAATGTGTGAACATTTTTACTGACAGCCAGTATGCTTTTTCTATTGTACATGTTTTTGCGCAACAGTGGAAAAATCGAGGAATGATAACATCTACTGGCAAACCAATCAATCATGCATAGGTTATTTTAGATCTTTTAGAATCTATTCAGTTACCTCAGAAAGTAGCTATTTGTAAATGCACAGCTCATACCAAGCAACAGGATAGGATTTCAAAAGGTAATGTGAGAGCTGATACAGCTGCAAAGCAGGCAGCTTCAGAAGTATTTCTTTTGAATGAGGAATTAGACCCCTCTGAGATTTTAGACTTAGAAATGTTAAAGACAATGCAGACAGTATCCCTATGCAAGCTGAAAAACAAAAATGGGTAAAACGAGGAGCAATTCTCGAAAAGGGGCTGTACATCTCTAAGGAAAGAAAACCGATATTGCCGTCTAATTTGTTTAGATATGCAGCTTTGTTGAGCCATGTCTCAACAGGGGGGATGGTACAGCTGGTGAACCAAGTGTTCACAACATATGGATTTACAAATTACTCTAAAAAATTTTGTTCATTATGCCACATCTGTAATAAACATCATGCACAAGGGGCATTAAAGCCCAAGCAAGGGAGTTTCCCTACACCACCGTATCCATTTCATACTATCGGTATGGCTTTCATAGAGTTGAATAAATGTGAAAATAAGAAGTATTGTCTTGTCATTGTAGATATGTTTTCCAGATGGGTGGAAGCCTTTTCGACTAAAAAGCCAGATGCTACAACTGTGGCCAAAGTGCTTGTTAAAGAAATCATCCCTAGATTCGGCATACCGGAAAGGATCTACAGTGACAACGGCACGCACTTCGTAAATCAGACTATACAGCAGTTAAGTAAACATTTTTGCATTTCCCTAAAGAATCATTGTGCGTATCACCAACAGGGCTAGTAGAGAGGCATAATGGGATTTTAAAGAGTAAGCTAAAAAAATTAGTAGCAGAAATGCAGAGAAACTGGGTGTACTGTCTTCCCCTGGTACTGTTGAGCATGAGAACTGTTCCGAATGCAAAAGGATTGACTCCTTTTGAAAAGCTCTTTGGAAGGGCTTACTATATACCTCAATGGAAATCTCTCATGCCCGCAGACCAGGAAGCTGACAGTACATTAGCAGAGTATATGCATAATTTGTTAAATTCTAAACATTTGTTGCAGTTAAATTCTGTTTCAGATAAAGAACAAACCAGACCGTCAGAAGTGGCAGTGCCCCCTGGAGCGTGGATCTGGCTGAAGGTAGTTAAGTAGAAAAACTGGGTGTCTCCGAAGTGGGAAGGTCCATATCAAGTGCTTTTGTCAACACGCACTGCAGTTAAAATTGCGGAGCGTGCCTCCTGGATCCACCTGACGCACTGTAAATTAGTTAAAAACTTTGAACTGGACAAAAATCTTGTTACATGCCAAGAGCAAAAATGATAGAATCCAGAAGAAACAGGAATGCAGAACATCCCTTTCCTCAGAAGTATTGCATAATCAACCTGTTAACTGTACTAATGACAATAATCTTTTTGTTGTGGCCTTTTCTTTTCCCAGCCACACAGACTGAACTGAATAAACGTGAAGCATTACTCATAAACTGGCATCCAAACTTTAACACTTACCAGGCAATTAAATACGTGTATGCTGAGACTTTCAATGTTTCGAATTACTGGATTTGTACAGCTTTGCTGACAGCATACGGGGGTTATTAATGACTACGGTCCCCCTAGGGGTCAATGAGACCTGGGAGAACTTGATTTATGATACCTCAACCATTACAGCATAAGATAAAATAGCATTGCACTTGTCTGTTCCACAAAAGGGAACTGTGTGTTTTTATAAAAATGATACTGTCCAGGTGGGTTGAAGCAATTGCAATGTGACTGTTCCTTATAGATGTTACACTAAAGGTAACAATGTAGATCTTTATTGTAATACAAACTATGATTAATTTCTTGGATTGATGCGCAAAACACTTGAGGTAAAACATAATTCTGTTCTTTATAAACAGCTGTCTACAATTGATAGAAAAATGTTTCATGCAGGGCGAGTGTAAATTCATAGCAAGGTTACTACTAAAGTAGAGGACTGTTATTTTGTGTGTGGCAGAAAGGCATATAAATGGTTACCTGAGAATTGGTCCGGCAGTTGTTTTTTTGGGTTACCTGGTTCCGGCCATACGACACACTGCAGTTTTGCCTCATGGGAAAATTCAAAATGTCCGAGAAGTCGTCAAGAAACCTGTAAATCCAGTGGGACAAATCAATGTGCATTGGAAAGACCATCACTCTCTAGGCAAAGGACTGACACACATGGACTTGAGTGATAGCGTTATATCGTGGGCAGGCATATTACCAGCATATGGAGCAGTGAAATCGATCTGGGAGCTGAGAAAACTGTCAAAACGTCTCAAAGTAATGAGCAATGCAACTTTTTCTGCTCTCGAATTGGTGACTGATGAACTGAATGCTATGAGAACTGTAGTGCTCCAAAACCACATGGCTCTCGACTTCACCCTAGCGGTGAGAGGTGGTACGTGCGCTTTAATCCAAGAATGCTGTTCGTATATTCCTGACCATAAACACGAGATAGACAATCATCTTGAGGTAATTCAGCAAGTGTCGGCTATGACCAAACCAGGCCCAAACCCACTGATGGACTTTTTCCAGAAATGGTTTGGGGGGTGGGGTACCATCCTAATGAACATCCTGATTGCCATTTGTGTAGGTATGCTCCTACTGGGAGTATGTGTTTATTGTGGTATCCCCTACATGAAAAGACTGGTTAAAGACCTAATAGACATTTCAGTTTCTGAAACCTTATATCAAAGTGCTGAGTTTGAAGAACTGTTAAAAGACTAAAAATGCTTTCATAAGTTTAAACTGAATGACTCTCTTAACTGCAAATCCTGAGTGGAAGAGGTTAGGAGAAGAAAAACTGTTTATGCTTATTTTGAAAGTAGAATAAAAGTATTAATAGGGGGAAATGTTAGAAAAATATGTATTAATGTGTGTATTAGCAATATGCTTAGTGCATATAGAGCTAGAAAAGGGTTAACACATTTATTCTATTTCATACCGCATAAATCTGTGCAAACTGCAGTTGCTTTCTGACCTTGTTCTGTTAGCTAAAATCTTGCTTGTGCCTTGGAAATTTACTGAGAAGCAGGTGATTTCTGCTTGCGTTAGGAAAATAATGAATAGAACAATACTACTTGTATGAAACTTAGACAAGAAGTTCTGCTGTGCCATGAGAAAATACATAGCTGTAGAAGTTACAGATAATTAGTACAAAGCCTGCTTGAAAATATGAACTGCAATCAGCATTTGCTTGTATCTGTATTAGAAGAGTACCTTGAAATGTAACACTGTACAATAGACGCTTGTAAACGGATTAATAGTCACCAAGGCCAGGTTGTTTTTCTGAAAAGTTTCTCACAAATCTAGTCATGTCAGCAGAAAATCTGAGTAAAATCTGCTGTAGAACAATACTGAAAGTTGTGTTTGATTACATCAGCTTAGAAGGCCATGTCTTGTAAAATAGTATAAGAATGAACATACTTCCTGTTAGTAGTTAGACAAATCCTTGTATTTGCATGTTTTTGTCTCCTTGCTGCAAGTAAATTAAAGTGCCTTAACTGAACCTTACATGTATTGGTCTTTGAAGTTTTTTCCTTTGACAAATTACAATGTTATCAGATGGGACAGATTAAGCAAATGTGGTGGTGATGTAGCTGTTATGTTTAAAGACTCACTAAAAGTGGAGTAACTAAACTGTGCCTCCCCAGATATCCGCAATTCAGAAATTCTAATCCCACGAGTACAAATTTATCCTCACAAAGCAGTTATAATCATAGCCACCTACCTACCCCTTGACAACAATCTTCCCAGCATAGAATCCCTTCTCTCTTGGGCTGCCTCTACTTTCTGTCAAGAAACCATCATTTTAGATGTCTTTAATCTTGCCTGGCACTCCTTCTCCTCTAACTGCCCCACCAATTTTATATACCTATACAATTTCACCCAAACTATAAGCTGTCCCACTCGCATCACCAAATGATCTAAAAAGAAGTCATCACCTGACTGGATATTAATCAACAAACCAAACCTGGAATTCCAAGCCTGCTGCCTACCTTAGCGACCATGCACCCACTTTTTTACTGAGAAGAAAAGCTCAGGTCCAAAATTGCATACCGTTCACATACACGCGTACTAAGAAAAACTTCTCACCCGACCTATTTAGTCAATTACTACTACACTGTGATTGATCCCCTTTAAAAAACATACAACTAGACCTTGGTGTTGAATTTTTTAACAACAAATTTCTAAGCATCCTAAATAAACTTACCACTAGGAAAATTCGACCTAAATCCAAGCAATTACGATGGCTTTCAAATGAAACTAAACTACTAATTAAATAAAGAGACAAAGCCTGGTCTCACTACCAATCCACCCAAGGGAAAAATGATCTCTCTTCTTTTTCTTTTCCCAGTTAGGGGTCACCACAGAAGATCACCTATCCACTCATGATTGGCAGTGGAGTTTTACAGTGTCGAGTTGCCAGCTCGGCACCCAACCTTCTACAGAAGGCACATACTCTAATGCCTAGGGCCAATTTAGAGTATCCAATCCACCTACAGCATGCCTTTGGGATGTGGGAGGAAACTGGAACACCCAGAGGAAACACAGATGACTACAGGGAAAACATGCAGACTCCACACAGAAGGCACCTCTTGCTGTGAGGCAACAACGCTAACTGCTGCACCACCATGGCCGCCTATGGAAAAATGATCTCTCTACCTATCAGAAATTAAGAAATCAAACTAAAAAAAACATCAACAATGCTAAAGAACTTACTACCATACTTGATTGGTTAAAGTTAACTCTAGGGGTGGAAATGTTAAGGTTAAATTGGGTGAAAAAGAAGTAAAATGGCAACTTATGTTAAATGCAGCTAAGGCACTGGGGCTGAATGACCATATTCCAACTAAGCCAATTTTAGATGCAAGAGTATGAACACTATGTTGAGATAGTGTATATTTATACACAAAAACAGGTGTTGAACAAGGAGATTATAGTTACAATGAAGTTTGATGAAAGAAGAATACAAAAAATATTTCTTAGGTAAACAAATGTATAGTTATGCTATGTATAATTTTGTAGCAATTATTAGCACTAAACATGATGTAAAAATATTAAAAATGGTTATTTAAGTTGTGTTATCATATATTTCATATGTACATTTTTAAGTAATGGCATTTGGAACATGTTGGTTAGGGAGAAAGAATGTTGTTTAGGATGTAAAAAGAACAGTAGAGGCAGACAAGTGAGCTGCTGGAAATAATGAATATTCATTAGGTCATGTTTTATTCGTGATGGAGTTAACTGATTGTTCATTCCTATTGGAGTTTAATTTTATAATATTATGTAAGAATGAAATACATAGTGATCATTGTTCTGATGAAGTCTGCGGTCAGCAGATGAAAGCACTTAACCTGCATGTATTGTTTTAAATAACCTCAAGTGATTCATTTTTTATTTTTAATAAAAGTAATTTTATAGTATCCAGAGTGGTTGTGAGCCATGGAGCCTTTTTTAGCATATATTTGGAGTATTTTTGTTGTTTCTTAGTTGGGTATACGCTATACATTTGAAATGGATTACTTCCATAGTTATCAACAAAAATATGCAAATAACCCACAAAAGTTCTGGAAGAATATTAACTATCTCATTAACCCTGGAAAAACCTCCACTCCCACTCCTTCCACATCCAACACCTTTGAATTCTTAGCCTCACAATTCAACTCACACTTTATAAACTCTATAACCTCTCTCCTAAATAATCACCCTCATCTGCCAGTATGAACGCTAACTCATTAACATACAGACTGCTTATATGAAAAAGCTCCTAAGTAAACTAAAACCCTGCTGCCTTGTTGTTGAGCAACTACCCAACAAATTCCTAAAAGTAGCTGCTCCATCCATTGCTTACCCTATATCTATCTTTATCAACCATTCCATCTCTGAACAGTATGTTCCCCACCTCTGGAAAATCTCCCACATCATCTCCCTACACAAAGGACATTTCTAACTACCACCCCACTGCCATCCTCTCACTCCTAGCCAAGATTCTAGAGAAATGCATTTATCAACAACTCCTGTATCACCTGACCACCAATAACCTACTTTGCAGTTCACAGTATGCCTTCAGACCTAAGCATAGTACTAGCTCTGTACTAATAAGTTTTATAGCCACTATTTGTCACCTCAAAAATGATGGACAAATAGTTTCTGCAATTTTCCTAGATATGTCAAAAGCTTTACACACCGTATCACACCAGCTACTACTCAATAAACGTGTGACTTGCATTCTTAATTTATCACTCCTAACTTGGTTCCTCAGTTATCTGTCTAATCGTCAACAGGCTACAAAATGGGAGAACAATCTCTCCCCACTGCTGCCAGTATCTACCAGGGTTCCCCAAGGATCCATTCTTGGCAAACTTCTCTTTCTCATATTTACAAACAATCTAAATACAGCAACAGAACTTGCTACAAAAATACAATATGCTGACGATTCCTCTCTAATCTGCTCCATCCCTTCCCGCCAAGAGCCTCAGCTTAAAATGCAAAAATCTTTCCTGGACATAGAAACTTACCGCACCAACTCATTGTAAATCCAAATAAAACTAAGTTAATGATCTTCACAAGCAATTCTTCCAAGACCAAATCCTTACCTCTCTCTATTCACTCCTCAAATGGAACCAAAACTGAGCCTACAAATCAAACAAAACTCCTAGGCATCACAATAGACAGGCTAAAATTTGATATTCATATCTCCATAACTATCAAAAACGTCCACGCCAAAATGGGCTCTCTCTCAGTAGTGTCAAGCCTTATCTAACACACCAAGC
Source organism: Protopterus annectens (assembly GCF_019279795.1). NCBI lineage: Eukaryota > Metazoa > Chordata > Ceratodontiformes > Protopteridae > Protopterus > Protopterus annectens. The sequence goes on from NC_056728.1 coordinate 920,772,874, forward strand.
CAGACTACCCACAACAAGATCTTACTTATGGTCTACCCTCCTGTATTGCTCACACATCTTTGTCAACTTATGTAAGGCTGACCTTAATATACTTGAGTCCTGCTGTAACAAAATAGCTACATTTGTAGCTAATCAGCCTCATATTGCTCACCGTTGCTCTGCTTTCCATCAACTTAACTGGCTAAAACAATCTGCTAATACTAAACCAACTTACCTTCACCCGCAAAAATAATTCACAACCCCAGTAACTGCCCAGCTCTTTTTAACCTAGTCCAACCAAATATCAATAGCAGGTCCCTCAGGTCATCAAACAGATTATTGCTAAAGGTTACCCAGTCTAACAACTGCCATGGTGACTACCTCTATTCTAATAAAATAGCAAACACCTGGAATGTTCTTCCTCCAGACATCCAGAACAATCCATGCTTGACTTCTTTTAAAAGTAAATTAAAAGAATATCTCGACAACAACTGGTGCTGCCGCTGTACTTCAAGTGGATAATCTCCTCTCTCTTATTTCCCATCACCCATCTCGAGCACCTTACTGTTTAATATTATTTATGATTTATATATATATATATATATATATATATATATATATATATATATATATATATATATTTATACACTCTGTTAGCTGTTTTTAGTTCAGCATACCTTTTTTCTTTTTCTATTGATATCACATTGTGTTTGTTTCTGGAGCTTTTGTCCCCAGGTCTCTGCTGAAAATGGGCCATTGGCTCAGTCGGACACTACCTGGTTAACAAATGTAAATAAATAAATAAGATATAACTTAAATACTTGAATCAGTTTCCACTTTTTCTAACAAGTTTCTCTGAAGCTTCAAATATATTAGAGGTTGCTATGAAGATGTTTAAGAATAAAAATCGAGAAATGCATCCTTACTAATTGATGCTTGAGTGGAAAACTGTGGAAAAATACTGAAGTCAACATATTTTGTATTCTGTATTTAAAGGGTTAAGCAGAAAAATGTTCACTGCGTGCAAACTGAAATGTTCTGGAAAATGTTGATCACTGAGGAATGCAGGAGTTAATCTTAAACTACTGATAAGGAAGTTAATGGTGCAAGAATAACTGTGGTACTGGCTGGTAAAAACAAGTAATCAAACTATCAATTTTAATGAAAGTCCTCTGTGCTACGTGTATGTACGTGCAGGAGGGTCTATATAAGGAGAACTTAAAGTACAAGTAGCGAGACTGCTGGCATATTACTATCATGTAGCAGATCTCCATGGATGTAAAATAAAGCTGTTTTACTTGCTTACAAGAACTTGGTGTGATTCTTCCAGAATATGTTAGAAGAGTAAAATCTTTCGACATAACTGACAAAGAGAGGCTGAAAACCTGCGCAGGTGGAGAGAGATCAGGCTCTCCTCGAATGAAAGACCTCCAACTGAAACAGGTTGAAATTAGAGGCCAGTCACTCTTTCCAGATTCAATCTGTGAGGTGGCAGCGAAACAGGGCGGAGGAATCACAAAGGTAAGCAAAAAGAAAAGCTATTTTTTGTTGTTTCTGATTGGAATTTTTTGTCTAAATTTTAAGGGACTAGTCAAGGGAGAAATTGAATTTTCTCAAAGTATAAGGGGTATATGTGAATAGATTCCATATACAAGAGATCTCAGGAACAGGAATAGTTTCTAAGAGAAATGGGAACAGGAACCAGTTACAAAACTGAAGATGAAAAGTTTATGTTTGATTTACACCCAAAGAATGTAAAGTATTTAGATAAATGGAAAAAGAACATGGGATTAGTGGAGGTTTAAATAGGTCAGAATATCAAAATCTAGTAAGATTACTGCGCAAACAGGCAGGAAATAAGACAAGGAAGCAAAAAGGTAGGGATTCCCCAGGCACAGAAATGGCTGGAGGAAGCAAATAAAAACATAAGGAACAAAATTTGAAAAAGGGTGTGGTAATTCAAGTGAAAAGATGTGTACTTTGTTCAAAGGAAGATAATGAAACTTCCATAGTCAGTCGTAGTCACCAGAATCCCTCGGCCCCTCCCATCCAGTATCCAGACCCTGCACAGGTTATTGAGGTGCCCCGACCAGGACCCACCGCAATACCAGGCTTCGTGAGTGTTCCCCACGCGTATTATATTACAGAGAGAGCCTGCCAACACTCTTGACTTACGGAAGTATTAGGAGAGAAGGGACTGGAAAATTAAGGAGAAGGTAGATCAGGAAGGAGAGGAATACCCACTGATAGAAGTGGCAAATCCTCAAAGGCGAGGTCCTACCATATTGGTCACCGACCGTGGACCCGTGATGATATCCAGCGGTAGAGGGATTCCCCATCCAAAAGTAGATATGTAAATTCCACAGACGTAGGGGCATGAGAATGAGTTATAGATTAAACGCTGTAGAATTTGAACAAGTAATAAGGCAAATCCTAGGACCTGATTGGCACCTTATTTGCGGAACTTGGGACCCCTGCTACCAGAGGAAGGGGAGCCTTGCCGTTTAACTCAGTGTGTAGAACCAGAATAAAGACTCTCCTAGATAAAATAGAAGAATATTGGAAGCCCAAAGCAGATTGGACTTGCATTAATCAATGCGTTCAATCAGATGAGACAATTATCTACATCGTCTCACACAATGTTTTGATGCTCATAGTGGGTTGATTAAGGCAGAAAATCAGGCAAATGACTCGCCCTATGAACAGCAACTGAAAAATGCATTCCTAAAGGGCTGCAAGACAGCCATTGGTAACTTTATACAAAAGCATATGATCACACACAGGACAGCGTCTACAGCCCCTTATGGATTATGCTAGACATGCTGAGAAATACCTGAAGGAAAAAAAATAAAAGCCCAGACTTTTACAGTTAGTGAAGATGGAACTTTAATGTTAGTTCAAGGTTCCGCAATCTCCGCAATGCGGCAGGGGAAGAGGACGAGGGCGGGGAGGCATAAGTCATTCTGAGGATTTCAAGGGTAGGCAAAAGGGAGGGTTTTTTTTGGTAAGAAAGGACATTTCGCCAGAGATTGCAGAGGACCGGAGAAACCGATGGTTGCTTCGGTGGTACCGCATGACTATATGATGGTCAAAAGACGTAGATGGAGGGTATGAGGAAGAAGAAGAAAGTGAGAATGGGGAAGTAGGTACAAGTGAAGACGATGGGTGGGGACAGGAAATGGCAGAAAATGAGAAATATCAAATGGTAAATCTAACAGCACTAGCATCAACTATGCAATTGGAATCCCAACCAGTGATCACATTGCAAGTTGAGGGCCGAGACATAGAATTTCTTTGTGACTCAGGGGCTTCTCGAGCGTTAGTCAGAAGTACTGCCATATCATCCGATGTTACCGATGAATATGTGCTTGTAAAAGCAGCAAATGGTCGTATTTACAAAGAGCCATTGTCCAAACCTCTGTGGTTTAACCATACGGTTCCAGTAATAATTTCAGAAATCTGCCCAGTACATTTACTAGGAAGAGATTTAATGCAAGTGTTCGGTATAGCAGCCGTCCCAACCTCCACGGGATGGTGGCAAGGAGAATAGAACTGAATAGTGCAATGCTATTAGGTGGGCAGGGAGATCTACATTACTGCTACAGTAATGCTTTCATGGAGACAGGCCCCCAGAGTGTAGTGAGGGCTCTTACACATTTGGCATTAAGCAAATGCATAACAAATCCAAGGTGTCAGATCCATTACATTGCACAATGTATTACAGAAGATGTGCGGACCTGATTTAGAATACGAAAAGAAATTTCTTAGTTTTAAAGTCACCAAACTAGTATTGCATAGCCTTTTGGGACACACTAGGTAATTCTGCAGTCACATGTAGCCTTACAAGGGATATGCAGCTGCTGTATAAGAATGAATTAACCACACATATTTCAGTCACGGAGGGTGAAGGAATGTCATGGTACCTCGTGGGTAAGAAAATAACTGAATGGGTAGGATGGACACCAGAACAGTTGGCAGGTAAGGGCATTCAGGTTCAAAAACTTAACTGGGTTACACAAGCCAGACCGACCGTGCACCTCAGGGAAGACAAACCGATACAATCCTGGGACATTATGACTATGTCTCCTTACCCCATGGAAGAATCTCAATTGCAGATGATTCCAAACTCATTATGGTCAGGGTCAGCACGATATCGGACTGATTAGAACGGCAGGACAGGTAAAGATTACACCCAAGTCAGAATTTAGACCTCATAACGGCAGTATCCCTTGAGCAGAAAGGCAGAGGAGGGCATTTTACCGGTAATCACAGCACTTTTGAAAGCTGGAGTATTAATTCTGTGCACAGACTCACCGTAATACGCCCTTATTTCCAGTAAAAAACGGATGGGACATGGAGGATGGTACAAGACTTACAGGCAATAAATGCCGGTGGTACCTCGGGCCCCATAGTCCCGGATCCGTCTATTCTGCTGAACGATATCCTTCCAACAGATAACTACTTTTCTGTAATTGATATCAGTAATGCCTTTTCTCTATTCCCTTGCAGGAAGATCGTAGATTTTGGTTTGCATTTACGTTTATGGGCAAGCGTTATACCTATACCAGGTTACCGCGGGATACTGCGAAAGTCCGACCATCTTCTCACAAGAGATGTCCACCAATTTGGCTCAGTTCCAACCAGCCCAAGGGTGCCACCTACTGCTGTCGTGGATGATATCCTCCTGGCGACTACGGAAGAACTCTGTAAGTCCGAAACTATTCGACTACTACACTTTCTGGCACACGAAGGACATAAGGTAAATAAGTCTAAGTTACAATTTTGTAAATTAGAAGTTTCACCTGGGTTATACTATCTCTGGGAAGGGCAGCCGATTAGATGACAGCAGAAAGAATGCTATTTTACAAGCCCCCATGCCAACTACAAAAAAAGAAATGATGTCCTTTTAGGCATTACGAACTTCTGTCGTGGTTGGATTCCCAACTACGCCCAAGAAGTGCACCGCTATCAGACTTAATTTTGCAATACCGATGGCAAAGATTTGCTGCACTGGACAGACAAGGCAGTACAGGCATTTACTAGGATCAAGCAACTGATAGCTGGGTCAGCAACATTGGGGTTTCAGATTACAGTAAGACCTTTATACAGACTGTAGATTGCAAGCAGGGATTTATGACATCTGTTTTAATGCAAATGTATGGAGATAAGTTAAGACCATTGGCATTTTACTCTAGCAAATTAGACTCAGTAGCACGAGCATTACCACACTGTGTGCAAGCAGTAATTGCAGCCGCTTTGGCGGTACAAGCGTCTGCCACGTTGGTATTGTTCCATGATCTTACGTTAAAGTCCCGCACTCTGTAGCAGTCATCCTTCTGCAGGACAAGTTAACATTTCTGTCACCTAGCAGACATTTATCTTGTATGACTACGCTGTTATCGCAGCCACACATGACAATTGAGAGATGCACTACCTTAAATCCAGCGACATTGCTACCTGTTGCTGAAGACGGTATTCGCATGTATGCTTAGATCTCATACATTCTAAAGTTCTACCAAGACCGGATCTTAAAGATCAACCCTTACTACATGCGGACTGGACACTGTTTGTAGATGGGTCAGCACGCAAAACAGAAACAGGCACCACGCAGGTAGGGTATGCAGTTACTACTGCAACTCAGATAATAGAGGCAAGGCCACAACTTATCCGCTCAAGCAGCGGAACTGATTGCTGTGACAAGGGCATGTCTCCTTTCAGAGGACAGGAATGTCACTATCTATACGGATAGTCAATATGCCTTCTCTACGGTGCATGTGTTTGCTCAGCAATGGAAAAATAGGGGATGGTTACAACCTGGGAAAGACATTATGCACAAAGACCTAATCCTTGAATTACTACAAGCCGTCCAACGGCCACAGGGTTTGGCCATCTGTAAATGCGCTGCTCATACCCGTGCTAAGGACCCGGTATCACTTGGTAATGCCCTAGCAGACAAAGCAGCCAAAGAGGCAGCTATGTCCAGTACCTTTTCACTTGAAACCACACCTACAGAATTACAACCAACAGATAAATTTGATTTGCAAACCTTACAAGTCATGCAGGAACTTAGCACAGTACAGGAAAAACAACGCTGGACTAGGTATGGTGTTAGGCAGAACAAAGGAATCTATGTGGGACGGATAATAAATATGTTTTGCCTACTAATCTTTTAGATATGCAGCACTAGTTGTGCATGGCCCTTCCCATCTGGGCCCTGCAGCTATGGTTAGAATTATCCACCTTACCTTTTGGACCAAGGGTTTCATTGCATATGCAAAACGTTTTGTCTATCCTGCATAGTATGTGCTAAATACCACGGGAGGGTCAGAGTTGCTCGGCATCATTTCCAACACCCCTATCCTTTTCATACAATATGTATGGACTTCATCGAATTGACCCGGCACAACTAAAGAAGTTTGTGTTAGTAATAGTAGATGCATTTACTAAGTGGGTTGAGGCTTTTCCGTGACACATCCGGATGCTCAATCAGTGGCTAAAATTTTGGTCAATCACATTGTCCCGCACTTTGGACTTCCTACGCATCTACTCTGACAACGGCACACATTTTGTCAATCAGATCATACAGAAACTGTCTACAGTTTTCCAAATTGAATTGAAACACCATTGTGCCTACCACCCACAGTCAGCAGGGTTGGTGGAACGCCATAACGGCATTCTAAAAGGCAAGTTGAGAAAACTCATGGCGAGACACATCAGTCTTGGATTACCTGTCTACCTCTAGCCCTCCTTTCCATGCGACAACTCCCACCTCAAAAGGAGTCACCCCATTTGAGTTGTTGTATGGGAGACTTATTACGTCCGCAGTGGCAAAACTTGTTGCCTGCGGAACGGGGGTGAGGAGATAGCTGAGTACATGAGGAAAATGCTGACCAATACTAACAGCTGTTTAACGAATGATTGTTTTTCAGGTTCAAGAGACGACAAGATCACGGAAATCAGACCGCGAGTGGGTCTGGATCAAAATAATAAAGCAAGAATTGGGCATCCCCAAATGGGAGGGCCCATACCAGGTGCTAATCGCAACTCCAACAGCAGTTCGGATTAAAAAGGTCCTCATGGATCCACCTAACGCACTGCAAAATCATAAAACATTTTAAGTTAAATAAAGACTTGAGTTCCCTGAGGAACAAACAGACAGCAGCAATCATGAAGGACAATAATGAGAATAAGAGAAAATGGTTCTATTGCAATGTTTTATTGTTTATAACTATTGTGATTGTAATATTTCTGTTTTGGACATTTCTGTCTTTTAATGAAGCTAGCCATTCAAAAAGAGACAAACACACCAGCTGGCATCCAAACTTTAATACATATCAAGCGATTAAATATGCATATGCATCCTCAATGAATGTCTCAAATTGTTGGGTATGTACTGCAATACCTACTGTACACAGTGGCTTAATGTTAGGGACAGCCCTCTGGGAATAAATGATACTTGGAATAGTTTGTTGTTTGAAACCACAGAACTACCACTGAGAGACAAGGTGGCTGCCTCTTCTGGGCCAAAATGGAACAGTGTGTTTTCAAAAGATTGGGAAAGTTAAGGTGGGGCTGAGCCAATGTAATTTGACAATAGTTCATAATTGTACCCTAGAAGGGCAGTGTGAGACCAAGTTTGGAGCTATAAAAAGACATCAATGTAAATGATATTAGTTTTGTTGAAAAATGCTGTATGTATATGGCCTGTTATTTAAGGGCTAAAGCCAAATGGGAGTTATGAATTTGCAACCAATATTACCATCAAAACAAATGATTGTTATTTTATTTGTGGTAGGAAAGCATATAAATGGTTACCATATGGCTGGTCAGGAAGTTGTTTTTGGGATATCTGATACCAGCTATCAGGCACATAAACGTTGCCTCAAGGTAAAATACAAATGCACGTTCTCTTAATAAACCTATTAATCCCGTTGGTAACATTGATGCGTCATGGATTTATCACCATGACTTGGCACACGCCAGCAGCAAAGGACTCTCACATATGGACCTAGGCGATGATGTAATTGCTTGGGCTGGTATTTTGCCAGCATATGGGACAGTAAAATCCATCTGGGAACTGAGAAAACTGTCAAAACTGTTAGAGACTCTGAGTAATGCGACATTTTCAGCGCTAGAATTGGTGACGGACGAATTAAACGTATGAGAACAGTAGTGTTGCAGAACCGTGTGGCGCCGATTTCACCCTAGCGGGAGTGCTGCTCGTTCATCCCTGATAACGAGCACGCAATTCAGAGCCATCTTGAAATAATTCAACAAGTTTCTGAACTGACTAAACCTGGTCCAAACCCCTTGACTGACTTTTTCCAAAATCTGTTTGGAAACTGGGGTTCTGTGTTGATGAACATTTTAATTGCTGTATGTGTTGGTGCAATCATATTTTTGCTGCTTGGCTGCTGTTGCATACCATGTATCAAAATGATAATATCGAAGGTTATCTCTGCCAATGCTACAAAAGCATATTTCTCTGATTATGAGAAGGTATACAACGATCTGGGATTGTGTAAAATAAACAGTATACAAAATGTTGTAAGGGAAATGTGGAAAAATACTGAAGTCAACATATTTTGTATTCTGTATTTAAAGGGTTAAGCAGAAAAATGTTCACTGCGTGCAAACTGAAATGTTCTGGAAAATGTTGATCACTGAGGAATGCAGGAGTTAATCTTAAACTACTGATAAGGAAGTTAATGGTGCAAGAATAACTGTGGTACTGGCTGGTAAAAACAAGTAATCAAACTATCAATTTTAATGAAAGTCCTCTGTGCTAGCAGGAGGGTCTATATAAGGAGAACTTAAAGTACAAGTAGCGAGACTGCTGGCATATTACTATCATGTAGCAGATCTCCATGCATGTAAAATAAAGCTGTTTTACTTGCTTACAAGAACTTGGTGTGATTCTTCCAGAATATGTTAGAAGAGTAAAATCTTTCGACAAAAACAAAGGAAGAAATTAATTATTTTGCAATAGTGAGATTTGTGACTAAATTCATTGGAATATTAGTGATTTCCTATAGAAGGATATTAGAATGCAAACATGGAATCAGGACAGTCTGACCTGTTATTGGACTTGAATGTGCTATAGCAGAGACATCCAGAAGATGAATCCCTAAAATGCAGAAATTTGCTAAGACAAACAATACACAGTGAAGACTTGATAAAAAGAAATTATCAATCCCCCGGATTCAGAAATCCTCTGTGTAAGACTAAATAAGTCTTACTCAGAGACTGCAGGTGAACGGTATGATGTCAGTGTGCCATGAATATTCATGAGGGCATGCTGACTCCACTCCAAGTCTAACACGGACCATGCAGGAAAGCAGGGGGCATGTCTGACTGCCAAGCAGTCCAAAGGTCCATACCCCTGCAAGTGTCTGAATTGTAAAATGTCAACACACAAGAGCGAGTCCACTCAAATGTCCACATACCCAACACCACACTCCCTGACATTGTAAACCCCCAGCACAGTTATCAAAAGTAAAACTTAAATTTTTTTTGTAATTCTCAATATAGCTGCCCATATTTGCATGTGTGTGTGCGGGTGTGCCCATTGCTTAGCTGCAGTTAGCAATCTTGACATGGAAGAGCATAATAAGGAATGTTTATGCAAATTGTGCCAAATCGCAATAGCATAGTGGTACAGCCTTCGTGCAAAGAGGAGGCATTCATGGTTCGAGTCTGACCACTCCCCTTCCTATTTTATGTTTGAAATTAGTATATAAAAAATACCCGACATATATGATTAAAATTTTACTAAACAGCATTGAAATGGCCTATGTATCAGTGAACAAAATGTATATTTATAAAGGATCCTGACATATAATTGCCCACAGTTAAGCAACACTTTACCCAGTGCAATATAGGTGCCCGTAGTTAAGCAGCGCTTTAGCCAGCACAATAGAGGTGCCTGTAGTTAAGCAGCGCTTTACCCGGCACAATCGGTTTGTGTGGTGGTGCACGCCACACCAACCAGCGCACCATAAGGCAACGTGGAGCAACGTAGAGCAAAGTTGCCTATCACAGCCACACCCCCTAGCCTGTCTGGAGAGTAGTAAAATAAAAAGCAATGACAAGGTTCGAACCCAGGACACTTTGCACTATAATGAAGGTACTGAACCACTAAGCCATGACAGCTTAAGATGAACAGCCACTGTTAACATGCATATACTTATAAATGGTAGAGTAACCATTGCTAAGCAGGTCTGCAGTCAGCCGAGAATTTTCAAAAATGGCCAATCACAAAAAAGTGTGGGAAATGCAGCATATTTAAGCCCCATAGGCGGGAATACTCACCATAACTGATTGTAGCTCCCATCTGCAGTTAGAATGGCTGGTGCTGGAGAGGATACATGCTTTAGAGTGCAACGCTGGGGTATCGAGGAGTCAAAATACATGGTTTGGCTCCTTGTCCACCATCATGAGTCAAGACTCCTGCAGGGCCAGTTCCAAGGGACGGAGTACAAAGCAGAGGCTTGGAACCGGTTAGCTCATGATCTCACCAGTGTCACAGGCATTCCTCGGACTGGTGAGCAGGTCCATCACCACCATGCAGACCTGAAGAGATGGAAGCAGGACCTACTGAACCAATGGATACAGGAAGCCCGTGGGATGCAAGATGCCCCACTACTGAGTAGGTAGCTATGGAATGCAGTATGTAAGACATGCTAATGTATTCTATATAATGGATAGGTATGTCTCAATATACCTTTATTTACTTCACAGCTACAGATGTCCATGCTGCGAATCAGCAAGCCTATGCAGATAGCCTGCAAAGGCTGCACCACCAGGCAGGTTAGTAATTATTCTGCATGTATTGTTATATAAAATAGGTGAGAGAGCCTGAAAGAAAGTGTTGTAGCCCAATAATACAGCCATAAAATGCCCTGAATAATTCCTCTGCATGTACTGTTATATAAAATAAGTCAGAGAGCCAGAAAAAGAGTGTAGTAACCCATTAAGAAAGGTAAAATATGTCTGGACTAATATCTCTACATGTACTGTCATATAAAATAAGTGAGAGAGCCTGAAAAAGAGTGTTCTAACCTATTAATAAAGGTATAATATGTCTTGAATATGTCTTCCATATGCACTGTAATATCACATAAAGGAGAGAGCCTGTGGAAAAGTGTGTAATGTAATTAATAAAGGTATAAAACCTGGAGTGTGTCTGTGTCACTTACTTTGAAATGTTGTTGTACCCTTGCATTATACAAATAGTACTGTTTTAATAAGTGATGGCAACCCACAGTTGGGCAGTCCCATCTAAAGTGGTTGATGGAAGTGCCAGTAGCTGTGAAGCATATATACAGTCCTCAACAGTCAGTTACTGGCTGGCATGCATAAGTAAAACTGGCACACGAGTAGCTTGTTAATTTGTTCCCCAGAAATGTGAGTGCGCTACACGAAATGTAGAGTTCTGTACAAATTTAACTGAAAATGTCATGTGAACACATCCAGATATGTACATAAAGAAATATAAATAAAATCAATAAATATGTAGCAGTAACATCTGCATCTTGGACAGTTAGTATGTCAGATATAGGTCAGGTATATAATGACCTAGCCACACCTATTACACAACCTAATGCATTTTGGCAAGCGTAATAATACATATAGGGAATATACACCTGCAGTCAACAGGAATGTAGTGTAGACTAAAAGTACTTATAAGATGTTAATTGAGGTTTCTTTCTACACCCTACTGTATGTGCATAAACAATGCAGTTCCACACCTCAGTGGGTATGTGTAATCTCAAAACATTTGTTGGGACATATGTCCTATTCTATAAATATCTGCATTCACTTTGATGCATGTGCCCTGTTCAAACACCACAATCATGGTGGCCTGTTGCCAACAATCATCCCTGCATGTTGTTGTAATGTCCTCTGTCATTCAATATATGCATGTGTTATGCTTGCTGTTCAACTGTTGGAACCTTGGTGTGTTGGGTTAATGGGAATATTACTGCATGCTGTTACAACTAACTTGGAATGCTGTTGTTTATGTTGTAATTAAACACACCTAATCACAGAACGTATTGGAAGGCCGGTCCCAGCTGACCCACCTGCCCCTCCTGAGCTGGCGAGTGCACCTGGCACCAGCAGGCCCGGTGCCCAGCCCGGGTTCCCCTCCTCCACTGGTCCTGTGCCACCTTTGGGTGAATGCATTGCAGGGAATGGGGGTCATCCCCCTATGCAAGCGTGGGCAGAGAAGGGCCACCTGTCACCATTTGAAGGGTCTGGGTTGTGGTGCGTAGGGAGATCCAGCATTCAGTCGCTGATCCCCTACGCCAGCTCGAGGTGAGACTGGCGCATCTCATGGGTGAGCCTGCCCATCCTACACAACCTCCTGCACAGCCACCCTCGGGGCTGTGAAGGTGCTGTGGTGACTGCCCATGGGTGGGGATCTCAGTTCCACTGTTACCATCTGTGGGCTCATGGGCTTGCGATTTCGAAACATCCGTCACCGTCAATTGTGTTCACCCACCCCATGTGTCAAACTCCACACCTGTATGTGTCTTGTTTGTCTTGTCTGTTTACCTCCCCAACCTACCTCCCCAAAGATACCTACTTCCTCTAACTCACCTAAAAAAAAAAAAGGGGGGGCAATCTGTACCCACAAAAAAATTACGCCCCATACATAGCTGCTCATTTTGCACACATGTACACTGGACATGTAAACTGATAATTATAATTGGCAGTACAGCATACTTTGTTGTCCTCACCCCTCTCCCAGGAGTGGAAGGTTTCAAATTTCACTCCAAGTTTATTGCATATGCACAGCTGTTGCTGGTAAAGAAATGGGCAGCTATGGACCTTCTCTACACCCGTCCTGCACATCCCGAGCTTGTTTTCCTACTGTCTTTCCCTCTTTGTGCCCCCCTTTTCACCACTTTCCTATCTCCCCATTTTGTTTTCTTTCAAAGAAATTAGTGCGGGGGTTAACGGGAGTAAGCACTTCTAAGCAGTATTTAGCGGGTTTGAGCGAGTGTGCGCTTAGCTAAGCATTGCTAAGCATTGCGCAAACCTGCGCAAACCCGCTTACAACTGCTTAAAAGTGCCTTAGTCACTCTGTATGTCAGGGCCCTTGTTCTGCTCAGCAGCAAAATAAAACACCTCTGTCAGTCTCAAACCCCAGACCTTGGACACACTAGACTGCATGAAGTACCACTAAGCCACAGCAGATATACGAAAGCATTGTGCTGAAATAAATATATCATGCATTACAATGAGTGAATGTAAAGGAAAAATAGGAAGGCCATAACACAAAGCTTGTTCTGTGGATCTTTACCATCAATTGTTGTGGAATTGCATTACATGAGTGTGATATGAGAAGCAGCCATTCTAGCAGCAAATAATGTTACAGAGGCACTTTACAACCCCCACACAGTATCATAGCAGGACAAACACTGGCATATCTGATTAGGGCAGAGGCCATACTTCCTAACTGTGACTACTTTTCAGGGATGTCCCTGATTGTGAAACATATTTTAGCTGTGTCCCTATGAATCCCTCTGAAAAGTACTGATGTCAGTCAGAAAGGTGAGGTATTACACAATGAATACTGACAATAACAACAGTAGACACCACTTGTACTTCATAAAAGGTGCACTAATCCATATGCACTACTTCACTCAAGTCTACACTTACTGTCTCTATAATGTGTAAGGTGTACCACACTTTTAACTACCTATCCCTGACTCCATGCAAAGATGTATCTGAGTGTTTCATAGGCCTGGCAGAGGCACAAACACACAGGCATATCAGCTCTTCTGTTGTTACACACTCTGCAAATAGCTTTGGTAGGACTTCCACAAGCATACCCTTATGTAGGAGTACAGCACAGAAATACCAAAGGATGTAGCCATGTACTGGTAGCAACTGACTGTAACAATGCCATTGTAACAGTGCTGAAAACACCTGTGGGTTGCACAGACAAAGAATAACAGTGTAACATCTGGCTACCATCTGGATAGGTTCACAGTTGGGAACTATGCAGACAGACCACTTGCCTTGATAAACTAACAGGTACACACCAATCCTTTAAGTCCAGTAAGATAACATTCACACAATAATACATAATGCTCTCTGTATGTCAGCATCTCCCCCACAATTAAAATATACTTGTGTGTTTAGGGTCTACCAAGGATGTAGGTAGGCATACTCAGTACTGGAACTGTCCAGTTGTCCTGAGAACCCTGTGCTAATGTCAACAATAAAAAACACAAACCCTGCAGAAGTGAGTACATTAATATTCACAGTATAACAGTTCACAAACAGTTAATGTGCCAAAAGAATACTTCTCAATAACTACTTATGTATGGCAGTTAATTATATGAGTAGAAAAGAAACTACATAGTCACATATATCTTGTGTAAGTATTTGTAGGGGTGAGTTAAACTCTACACTGATAGCTCTGTACTGGAAGTGGCAACAGTCATCACTGTCTACACCTCTAGCTTCAGATATAAGAAGTATACCAACCTTCTGACTTACACAACAGTGTCCACAGCAAACAAGCATGGGCCCCACTCTGGAAATCTGAAAGGGCTATGCCTACATACCTTAGCAATTTATAGCATTGGGTTACTATGACAGTGAGTACTGCAATTACCACACAGCAGGCTGTATGCATTTACCAAATGATGGGCACCAATTGGTACAGAGGGCATCACATGCACATGCGCAGATACCTACAAAAGCAGACTGTACTTGCTATCCCCACATGCAATCATTACATTGCACGTGTCAGAGATTATATAACTCCTAGAGAGTAGTGAGAAAAAATTATTACTTAATAAAAAAATATTTTATTAAGTAAAAAAAATACATACTTAATTACTAACCAAAAATATTAATTAAGAAACAAAAATACTTAATTAATAACCAAAAATAAAACTTAAGTAAAAAAAAAAAAACTTTACTTATTTAATAAAAAAAAAAAATAAAAAAAAAGTTGTCAAAGCATACACAGACGGACCTGAAAGTGACAAACAGGTATGTAACAGATATGTAGTTACCGGCAAGTAGTAGATGTTTATGAATAGTACTGTACATACTCTGAAACATGCATATGTGGCAGCAGTAGGTATGTATGCACTGATGCCATGCATAACTACTGCCATGGACAAATTAGTGTGTAACTGAGTGCAGTGAGACATAACTGTGACATATGTAGCTCAGCATTACATGTCAAACATCTAATCATGTTATCTATGTTCTGTAGAGTACTGTGTATAATGGCAGTTTGGGGAAGGAGTGCAAACACCTATATAAACTTTGATGTGACAGAGTAAGACATGTATGATAGTCATATAATGTGTAGCTTAGCATCGGCAACTGCTGTACCAGGCTAGTATAGTAATGTAGCATTTGCAGCTATATATACTCCCTGTACTATTACTGTATGCACACATGTGATAACTGTCCATGTTGTAGCAAGGCCCAACAGGTCATCCGTGAGGTGTGCAGACTTACAACAGTGTGGACCTTGTGTGTGTATGGCACACACATATGGAGAGATATTTATGTGTCTGAAATATTAGCATCTTAACATGTGCATAGAACAAGGGACACACTGCAACTGTTTGTGACGGGTGGACATTTATATGTTGGTGCAGGTTGTTATGTGCATATTTATATGTAGGTTGTAGTGTGTGGCAAACAAGATAGCATACAGTGCTGGCATATGACATGTGGTGTTTAAACGCTGTGGGTATGATTTGTTAGGTTTTTAGTCTTCCAGACAGGGGGTCCTGCTAAAGATACATGGGCTGAGAATACCTTCCATGCATTCTGCACAAGACTGTGCAATATTATTACATAACTGTATCCCTCTCAACCTTTGCATAATGGATATTCCCACCATGAAAGGTGGACTGTATATGTGCCTATATGTATATCTATATGTACACCAATGGATGTTCATATGTACGCTCAAGCTCAATGTTGTAAACGTATTGCCATCCCTTTTGTTAAAAACCCTGTACCCATGAACTACCACATAGGTGGTAGTTTACTCAACACCAAAAGTGTGATAACAGACCACGGGACACAGATGGACAGTAGGGTCCCTTTTAATAATCACAGTGCCACACTAGTCATGTAAACTGTGTATGGTCCACATGTCATCAGAAAAGGTGTGTCATCCATGGAAAAAGAGGTCAGTGTTCCACTCTACTCATCAGTCATAAAACCCATCATAGAGTACAATGGCCATGTTGGTATGTACCGCAGAAGACATCTACAGCAACTGTAGATGCCAGACACAAACCTCACAAAGAGTATTACCAGACTCAAACAGATGCCCTATGCAGACTGTCTTACAAAACCACAGCTACACTGTGTCGCATACCGCCTACCCAGAGGCAACCACTGCCTAACATACAAAGCTATGCCAAACCCACAGGTGTTGGACATACTCCATATAAACAGATTAAAATCCATACAAGCTGCACACTGTACTGATCTAAACCTTGTAACATCAAAAAGCAGAACATGCTGGAGTGATACATTATCATCTCAGACACATACCATACTCTGGAACTAACTACCTATCAATAGCAAATAAAGGTCCTCATTAGCAGTTGTCATGAATAATCATGATGATTGGATGTGAGATAGGAAATACAACCTGGGAATCTCCTCTGTGGCTCTGCATGACAGGGGGCACATGTACCTAAATTACATGGGTGTTGAAGGGCAGGTTACCATATGGCTAGGCTTGCATAGGCCCTACGGCTAATAGCCTATTAGCTACCTAGGACCCGATACACACACGCATGTACTTGTTGCATTACTTGCTGTGTGAGGTTGACTGAGTGTGATGGTGAATGTGTAGGTGAATGTGTCAAAGTTGTGTATATGTGTGATAGCCTAGTGGGAAACTGTTTATATCATGGTATGTAGTGTTGTAACTCTGATCCCAGCAAAAGATATGTATGCTATTGCTAGGCAGGAAAAGCAGTATGGCATACTGTATGACGTAGTCCCATGGTGTTGACTGGAGTGTGCCATTGCAGGCTAAAGCAGTACATGTATGCTTATTGATTGTTAGCACTAGTGAATACAAATCCCGTATGAACTGTAGTACTACCTGAAGCTGTAGGCCTAAACAGCACAGTATCGTGTATATCCGTATTGCTTGGAAACACTGTTTTGTTTGTTACCTGCAGTCCTCACGCATTACATACCTCAGGCATGAGGTTTTTTAAGTGCTGACACACAGTACTGTATGGTACACAGGTAAAACTCATCTGGGTTGCCATACCTTTGTGTCTTGTAGGTATGTCTGATGTGTGTGTGGGTATGCCTATAACATGGCCTCAGTGGTATGTGTGTCACAGGATATAAGTGCATATCTAGCAACATGTATAGTGTAGTACAGCAGTATGCCACCTATATTGATGAATGTGCACATATGTTACTGAGGGGTTTGCTATCAACAAGTAGCGTGGTGCACTGGTAGTACTGTAACTGTACTTTACATTCATTTCAATGGATGACAAATGTCTGTATGCATTAGCTTCATATATACCTCCTGTGGCTAGGTGGTGCATTGTGTCACATACAGTGTGCCATATATTGTTGTATAGTCTTACATACTGGTTTCACTTTGTTGCTGGGCAGAACATGGTTTGGTATATAGTATGTGCCAGGCACTGTCAGGCAGTTGTGGGCTGAGCAGTGATATGTGGTATTAAAAGTTTGTATCTACTGACAGTCAATAGGTTGCTATATATGGCATTTCATTGATGTCTGTACTTTAGAATGTTAAGTGTGCCACATGACTTGCTCACAATTATTGTTTTATTGTCTTCCAGGGACATGTCTCACAATCGAAAACCTGCGTATTCCCCTGAAGAGGAGGAAGTCATCCTAGATGCCCTAATACAACATCACAACCTGCTGTGCTCCAGAACCAGCAAGGACCAGCATGTGCGCACTGCACTGTGGCAGGATGTTGTCCGTCGGGTGAATGATGTAGGCATGCATAATTGGACTTATGAGCAGGTACGCCATCACTGCAGTGATTTAATCAGACATGTCCGGCAGCATGCCTCCGATGTCCACAGACAACAGCTTGCCACAGGTGGTGGTGCAGCAACACATCCACCCCTCACCAGAGTGGAAGAGCTGCTCATCAGCGTGGTGGCTCCTGGCCAACCACTACAACAGACATGTGTCATCATGGAGGCCGAAGTCACCCAGCACTTCGACTCAGACCATGCAGGTAACATGGCATATCTGTAGACTACTGTTAGCTCGATTGTTAGAACATGCATTTATCAGATGTGTACTGTGTATTTAGAAGATGTGGAGCCGGGTGTCATGCAATACTGATAATTTGGTACATAATCTGTATGCCTGTGACTGTCACCTGTTGTACTACTGTAAAATTACAAACTCACAGCAGCAATGCCATAGTTGTTGACACTGACAAACTGTCTCATATCCTTGTAGGTCCCTCTGGTGTGATAGCAAGACAGCAGACCCATGCTGGTGAGTGTTCTACATTTAATAAAGCATATAACATGTGCATGTCATAGGAGAGTTGTAGGCCATATACACATGTAAAACACCTACACATAATGCATGCACTGCATGTTCTCTGTGGGACTATGCACATCCCAGTAACATGAGTAGCTGCCTCAAACACATGCAATACACAGAGCATCCCAACCAAATGTGGTACACTGTAGTGGACATTGTATAGGCAGAGTCAATACACATGCACACAACATACACCACTTTGTCATATGCAGTAAGTGTTAATATGATACACATGGCGTATGTAGACACCTCCTGTAAGGTCAGACTTCAGTATCCCAAATGTCATCAACACAGTACACATACTATACCTGAGGGGTAGAGGCCTATCATGGGGCGGTGCAACATGCTTCAACACACAACACATTCATGTTAGGCAATGCTCCCTATTGAACACCTTATATACCCATGTAACAACTGGCTGTGAAATGGTTAATGTAGCCAAAGTGGTGCAGGTCAGGTACAGCAAGATAGTTGCCAGTGTGGCATACATTAGTGGCCTTGAGTGACCACATGATGCTGCCTAATGATGGCTCATGGTACTACACTGCATCCAGTTACAGTAACTACAGTACTATACATAGCATTCATTGCTATACAGCTGACAGTTGTGTGCATCCGGCCATGGTATGTATACCTATGAGTGATGGTGCACAGGACATTGAAAAGCATTTTATACTTGCACAGCAATGTTGTGTCCATGTACACATTGTGTTCCAGGGTGAGGCCAATCATTGAACAACACACATGCATCAAAGACATGCATACTGTTATCAACAAGGACTCACTACACTCAGACTGCATGCTGTTGAGCAACACACATCCTGCATGCTGACACATGTGATAGGACTCTTTGGCTTGTGATACTGTACACCACCATCAACAACTAATTAGTATGTTCTGTATTGCTGTTGGTGTGTGTGTGTGTGTGTGTGTGTGTGTGTGTGTGTGTGTGTGTGTGTGTGTGTGTGTGTGTCAACTTGACTGAGTAGTGTATTTGTGTGCATGTGTGCATGTGTTCATGTGTGCATGTGGTCATGTGTGCATGTGTGCATGTGTGCATGTGTTCATGTGTTCATGTGTGCATGTGTGCATGTGTGCATGTGTTCATGTGTGCATGTGTTCATGTGTTCATGTGTGCATGTGTACATGTGTGCATGTGTGCATGTGTGCTAACATCCTGTACAGATTGTAAAGTGTGTTTCCGGTCTTCCTCTCACAGGTGCTGAGGTTTTGTTGGATGAGTGCAACAGGGAACCCGATGTCACTGCCACAAATAGTGGACATGATGATACATGTGTTGTGGCACAGGCAGATTTGACAGGGTCTGTCATTTGTCCGTCAATCGAAGGTACACAGCTTTCCACCCCATCTATGTGCACATTCATACTGCCAATTCATCCCTCAACACCAATGGCCTTAGCTGAGGAACAGCATACATTAGGCATTGACCAGGATAGTGTGGTATCTATGGCACATGCAACCCCACACAGCAGCCATACACAGACACCTGGAACGGTACCACATAGGCATATGTCCAGGGGTTGCACAAAAAGACCAGGAAACTAAGAAATAACAAAACTGCACACAAAGTCACAAACTGTAGCAAGCACCAAAAAAGGTCCAGGGGTTCTCGTGGGAGCACTGCTGGTCGTAATGCCCCTGGCAGACATGCCCCCACAGGTCTCACAACCTCAGGTATGTTCCGGGCTGTAATGCAGGCATAGGCATGTATGGAACGGTACACCAGGCAGGGACTAAGGGTGCAGAGGGCTCATAACACTGCTATCAATGACAGTATCCGTGACCTTGCCGGTGCCATCTGTAATTACACCGAGGTCATTGATAGACGTTGGGGGAGACACTAGATGTCCTCCGCCATGTAATTTCCATGTGCCAGGACAGTGCAGGACGGCTGAGACATCGACATGGATGTATGCCAGCGACATCATCAGCCGGCAGCTGTTGCGGACAACACACAAGTCCCAGCTGCTCCCTTAGTGGCAGTACCAGCCCCTGCAATGTTGGGGCTGGGCTGTCAATAGACCATCCGAGATGACCATGTGCACGTGGCTCTGGCCAGTCCAAGCAGGGACATGGGTCCAGTCGACATCCCTCTGCCTCTGACAATAGTACCCAGTCTGGCTTAGTACCCGATACTTTCTGTGTCACCCCTGCCGGGCACAGGTACTGTGTCTGTGGCCAGAGACAGTGATCTGTACAGCCTGGCAGGTACAGTCTGTGGCTGTCCCACAACCTCCTGTATTTGGCAGACACAAGGTGGAACTGTGTGCATGCAGATACACATACATAAACCAAACACCTAGGGTTAAAACATACACACACACATTACATCAACATTGACCCATGCTGTACTGTTGTCCCTCACACACACACACACACACACACACACACACACACACACACACACACACACACACACACACACACACACACACACACACACACACACACACACACACACACACACACATATATATGTCGATTGGATGAGTCATTGTCGGGCTTTGGCAAACCAACAACACACCCTGTGCATATGATGAAACTGTGCCACCTCCTGTCATCTGTGACATCGATGCAGGAACAGGTTAACACGGTGCTGATGCACAGGGTGACCTAATAGCAGTGTAACAATGTTAGCATGTTGTCAACAGTAAAGTGTAATGATATCCTTGTAGGTATATCTGAGCAGGCATGAAGCATTAAAACTATGATTATCAATGTAGTATTGTTTACACCAGTGTTAACTCCAAAAATGTATTGTCCACCCATGTGCCACTTGGCTGATGTGTGTGGTACTGGCAGCATGTGTTGGTGAGTGGACGGTACATGTGTGATGTGTGCAGTACAGATTTGCAGGTGTACATTTGTGAACATGGTGGAGGTGCACTGTCTGCATGTACGTGCATAGTGGACACATGGGAAGGGTGACATGCCCTGTATTACACAGTGTTAACACTTCATATTTCCTATTGATGGCCAGTATGCATTTTACTACACATATGTTACAACTTGGGTACACATATGTGTATGACATGGTTTGACACTATGCTGTGGGTGATACTGTTAATATTGGCCATTGGTTTGCATTCTGGTAGTATACATAACCTCAACAGCCTGACTTTAACCAATTGTTAGATGATGTCTTGACAACTGACACACAGATGTAGGATACACAGTAGCATTTGAATCCTTCCAGTACCATACTATACCAGTAACCAGTGATATTGACCGCCACCCATTCCTGGGACCACTCCTGTTTGGCATGTAGCTGTCCTAGGTACAAGCAAACACACTAAGGATATGTCCGTCCACATCTGGTAATGCATACAGTGGCCTACAATGCATTCTCTGAATGAGACACTTATCCTCCACAAGGGTATCATACAGACAGATACCTGTTGACCAACCCATGCTGCAAAGCTATAAGCCAACTATAGCATAGTCATCCACATTTACTGCACATAGTATCCTGACAGTACCACATTGGTAGTAGCCCACAACATGTAGCAGGGGTACCGATGTGTACATACAGCCACATGTTATGTCATCTGTGCTTTGGTATTCACATTTCCAAAGGTATTCTGATGTTCCTCTGTGTATCACATAAGCAATAAGGGATCTGTATGCATATCCACGGCATTGTTGTACACCTATAATGAATGCCCATTATTGACAGACTGTGTTGTGTTTGAACATGTCTGAAATATACCCCAGGCATGAACCCTCACTCACACTATTCTATATAGTAACTGTCATGGATGTGTGTGGCACAGATGACCTAGGCCACAGATCACTACAGTGGCTGGCCTTGTCACATACATACATATGTGACCTAAGGTCTGAGAAGCAGCAGCACAAACTGTCAATGGTAACAGATGTATTCATGTAGAAAGCAGGCTTCACACCTATGAACTAATTGAGGTCACATGTACATATATGTATTTGCCACACAGATACCAATTGAGGTCACATGCACATATATGTATTTGCCATACAGATACCTGGAGTGTGCAATGCACATACTGTTGTTTTACTGATATGTCATACAGTAGTAAAAGCAAAACCCACAACACATTGACCAACAGTGTCACACACACAGCAATTGCAGGATTCAAATCCCTACCTAACGATGTTATGATATTAGAGAGATACGCATTAACACAACGCACTATTTGCTTTACTTGGAGTTTTTGTTTCCACTGCTGTATTTGTAGGATATTGACATCATCAGACTTGCCAAAGAGGAATTTACCTCTTTTAATGTGTTTTCCTAGTCTCCAAAAATGGAGCTCCTTTCAAAGGAAATCGCAAACATACACCCCCCTCCCCACACACACACACTCAGCAATTGCAGGATTCAAACCTCTATCTACCTATGCTATGATTCTAGAAAGATACGCATTAATACAACATGTTATATGCTTTACTGGGTGATTTTATTTCCACTGCTGTATTTGTGTGATACTGACATCATCAGACTTGCTAAAGAGGAATTTACCTCTTTTAATGTGTTGTCCTAGTCTCCAAAAAGGGTACTGTTGTCAAAGGAAATCACACACACACTCAGCAATTGCAGGATTCCAACCCCTACTTAACTATGTTATGATTCTAGAGAGGTATGCATTAACACAACACACTATATGCTTTACTGGGTGATTTTTTTTCCACTGCTGTATTTGTGGGATACTGACATCATCAGACTTGCAAAAGAGGAATCTACCTTTTTTAATGTGTTTTCCTAGTCTCCAAAAAGGGCACTTTTCTCAAATGAAATCACACGCACACATACAGCCCCACACACACACTCAGCAACTGCAGGATTCAAATCCCTACCTAAATATGTTATGATACTAGAGAGATACACATTAACAAGACACGCTATATACTTTAGTGGGTGTTTTCTTTTCTCCTGCTATATTTGTAGGATGCTGACATCATCAGACTGGACATGGTAATGTGTGTGCACTTTGTTTTATGCAATCTCAGGAATGAACCATGTGGGTCAGCAGGTGTTAACAGCTTGAACAGGACTCCACAATTCTTAGCTTGTGTGATCTATCTGGGAACAAATTGCCATTCCTTCATATGACAATACATATTTATGCACAGATTGTTGATTTTATGGATACAACATGTGTCTGGGATGTTGATAAAGGGCTATTCAAAGTTTATGCGGGATGTGTGTAGCTCCTTTCAATGATGTACGTCCTGGGTGGCTGCCTTGCAAACAGTCTAGCAGGTTTGGGAACCATGATCTGCCCATGAACATACCAAAGTTGGTAGGGTTGTGTGTTTGTTGGCTACCAATAGCTCTGTTTATGACTTCAATCATGATGAACTCCATGGCCTTGCAGATCAGACTTCATAGGCTTATAGGACTATAGTTCTCATGGTCTGTTGTGCACCAACACTTGTGGGGTGTGCCATATGTTGCTATAACCCATTCAACAGTTTCAGATCCTGTAGAGAGGGTGAGGCTCAACAGACTGTTCAGGAGCAGGGTCTGTTTGTTCTGCAGTTCACTTATGACACATATAGGGAAACAATGTAATCCAATTGATGCCATGTTTTCGGCTTTGGAAGGAGCTGTTTACCCATTCTACATGTGAAATCTCCTAGTATGATGATAGAGCCTTTTGTCAGTGAGAGGTGGGTATGTATGTATGGGCCTGTCTGTCAGGATGTCGGCATTGTCAGTCAGGTACAGTTGGCCTTGACTCAGGACATATATGAGCGTACATTGCTATTTATGACATAGCTGAAGGAAGTGTCATGGTTCTGTCTGGACTCCTTCACAGATAATCTTTCCAAAACACCGACAAACCTGAGCACTAAACCCCTGTTATACTCTTTTACACACTTAACACCCTATTGATCCTTTTTGATCAGTCAACAGAGTATTTCATCATAATGTCCTGGCATGTCCAAAGGGCGGTTTCGTGTGTACTCCCCAGTCCAGCTGGTGAATATGGGAATTTTGAGGCAATGTTACAACTGCCTTATGTACACAGACAACCCTCTCCTCCTCCCAGCAAACTCAGATATATGTGAGAGATGCAACTATATAGACAAACAGGAGGCTGAGCTCTCTCGACCCATGACTGGCACAGTCTATCAGGTGGTGAAGGTAACCACACACACCACAAATCCAGTCTCACATAGACCTATAGCGACAGCAAACAAAATACATTACCACAAAAAAACATACTCGGAGGCTCTAAATAAAATCTGCCTAAGCAGAAGAGACCTCAAAAGCAGACACCCAAACAACTGCTACCCACATATCACATAGTTCACAAAGTCAGTGTGCCATACAGTCACTGCCTTTAGGGCTAAACGACACACCTAATACACTTGTAATAGGTGACTCTATTGTCAAACACACTGATGTCCCACTCACTAGGCTGAACAAGGAGAAGGTGACTTTGAGCTGTCTGTTGGGTGCCAGGATCTGCCACATAACACATGCACTCAGGTCACTCCAAAGCAAGTACAAATATGGCTCCATCATTCTCCATGCTAGTGTGAATGACCTCAGATGTTCCTCCCTGGACTATATGACAAGAGACATAGAGGAGCTCTCTGATCATGTAGCCCAGGCCAGTATGACCCTGACCTTGTGTAGCATCTTACCTTCACCAAGAATGATGGCACAGTATACAGACAAACTGATCAATTTTAACAGTTGGCTGTGTCATTCAAAGTGGATCCAGTGTCTATCAGCCTGGGATGACATGCTCGACATGCCACATAGCTTCACTAGGGACGGCTTGCACCTGTCACCCCTGGACTTTCGAATACTGGCTAAGGCTCTTGCCACCCCCATAGTGCCTTTTTTAGGCAAGGCTCAAAAGACAAACCCACCTCCATAGGCAATACAAGGTAAAAGAAACTAAGGGTAATGCTGCTTAACACCACATGTCTAAACCTCAAAATGCATGCACTCCAGACTCTCCTCAGTATGGAGAATGTTGATATCTGTGCAGTAACAGACACCTGGTTCAGGCTCCCAAAAGCACCCCAGCACTACCAGGCTATACTTCATACCATGCTTTCCGGACACAAGACTCGGACTGACCAACAAAAATAGGAGTATCCATATACATCACAGATACACACACCTCCAGGTTAGTAGCACTGCATGAAGAATCGGAGACCATACATGTGCAACTAACAGTGGGCAAACTGCCTTTCAGTTTGTAACCTGCTACAAATAACCCTCCCAAACTCAGGAACACCACCCAGCTTTCCTGAGAACACTGGGGAATATGAAGGTCTCTCCAAACACCATTATATTGGGTGACTTCAACTGTACAAACATTGACTGGGAATACTACTCAAGCCCCAAAACCCTCACCCAATGATTGCTAGAATTTATAAACTCAAATGCTATGGCACAATTGGTCACCACACCCACAAGAGGGGAAAACATATTGGACCTGATCATCATCAACATGGGGACTCTATGTTCCACACCTTAGGTATACCCCTCATTGGTAAGGTCAGACCATACATTTATCTCACTGGACATCCATATCCCGTCCCCACCCCCATCCTAGGTAATCTCGGTGAAGAACTTCTCAAAAGCAAATGTCACACTTCTTAAAACTGAGGTGGTATCCTTCAAAGACCCTGGGAAAGTGGTAAATATGGCTCAGACTGCTGAATCCTTTACAAACGCATTCTATGGACACCTACTGGAATGCATGGATCATGCTATCCCAAATAAAAACAAGACTCACTCCTCAAAAGGCAGGGGACCTATCTGGTGGACCCTGGCCATAAATAAGCTATACAACGAAGGGAGGAGGCTACTACATGATAGAGCACAATCCCAAAAAGGGAAGGCATCTCTGATCAGTACTAGCAAGAAGCTACAATCACTCATGAATTCATCTAAGGCCCGCTTTGAAAGGATAATTGCACCAGACACTAAGGACAATCAAAAGGCCTTCTTTAGTTATATCAGGAACCTGGGTGGCAACTCCCAGATATGCTGTGAGTTACTGCAAAATATCAAACACTGAACCCACAGACATTGCCAACATCCTAGCAAACAGGTTCAGTGCAAATGTCTCCCCCCATCCCCCCTAAAGAGCAAATGTCCATCCCAACAGAGTGTAGCCTCCCTGACATCACAGATGAACAGGTGAGAGCTGCCCTCTCCAAAGCAGGCAACACAGCATCAATGGGACCGGACGGTGTCCCGGCCTGCATCTTACACGAGCTTCATGAAGAACATAACCCTCACATTAAGTCAGACTTACTACAGGATATGTACCCACGGAATGGCGTACAGCAACAGTGGTCCCGCGCCACAAAGGTGGTGCCACAACAGATCCTGGACACTATCATCCTATAAGCCTAACTAGCCTGGTCTGCAAAGCTATATAGCATATCGTCATGAAACCTCATACACAAAGACATCGGGAACCTACAGACACTCGATCCTACCCAATTCGGCTTTGTTGAGGGCAGATCTTGCCTCTTGAACCTGGTCGACTTCTTTAAACAGTTACTAGGTCCATAGACATAGGGAAGGTAGTCCACACAGCCTACCTGGACCTCGCAAAACCCTTCGACTCAATACCCCACTCAGGCATCATAAATAAGCTCACCAGCTTAGATATCAAAACATATGTCACAAGATGGATTGCTAACTGGATCAGGGATAGCACCCAAATGGTCAGTATTGCAGGTGCCATGTCTGACTCTACACCAGTTACACATGGCATCCCACAAGGCTCAGTCCTGGAACCTCTCTTGTTCAGTATATATTTCTCTGACATACAGGCTAACACAGGAGGAATATGGCTGACCAAGTTCACAGATGACTGCAAACTGGGTGCCATAATCAACTCTCCAGCTGGCACAAGCATCCTCCAAAAGGGTCTCACAGAGATGGATAACTGGTGCCAGAGCCATGGCCTACAGCTAAATGCCATTAAATGCATAGTCATCCCCTTTAGGAATAACAAAGTGCCCACACATTACCACATAGGTGGTAATCCATTAAGTACAGAAGAAGTTATTAGGGATTTGGGGACCCGAGTAGATAGTAATCTCACCTTTGAAAATCACATTGCCAAAGTGGTTAGACAGACCTTCTATATAGCCCACCTTATCCCAAAAGGTTTCACATCTAGATCAAGTGAGGTCATTGTGCCCCTATACTCATCAGGCCCATGATTGGATACAATGCCCCATTTGGGATGTACCTTACCCAACACCTGCAGCAACTGTAATGGCCACAAAAGTACCTCACCAAGTGGATCTAGGGACTCACACAGATGCCCTGCGCAGTTCGGCTGAAGTAACTCCAGCTCTACTCAGTCGCTTACCGCCTACTCGGATGCGATCTGTGCCTGTTGTTTAAAGCCATGTCCAACCCAGAATTAAAGGACATGCTCCACCTCAGGATATCCGAATCCCTTAGAGCTACACTCTCCAGGGACTTAATCCTCAGCACAGATATTAATAGGACATGCTGGAGGGACAGATTCATATCCCAGAGGCTCCCCTCAATCTGGAATGTAGTATATGCAACAAAATCGCACAAACCAACTAGCACAACTGTGGTCAATGTTCAGTAATATTGGGCAATGTCCAGCAATGTAGGGGAATATTGAGCAATGTTGGACAAGCCTAGTCTAAGTAGGGCATAGATGAACAAAAGCCAACATGCTCATATTTGCTTAACTGGCCCTTAAGCAGTCTGGTCTGCTCAGTATGAAAATATAAAGCAGTGATGGGCCTTGAACCCAGGATACTGTGCACTATAGCAAAAGTACTGAACCACTAAACCATTACAGTATTGCAGTGATCAGGCTGTATGAAGGAATGTTGATAAGTCTATGCAAAGTATTTCATGGAAACCCTGCAGGCACAGCATAATCCCTGTCAAGTTATGACACAAAGGTGAGTCCTGCAGTGAGAACAGAACCTGACTTCCAACACACACAGTATAAATGTTAATATCGGTCATGTTCGCACACATCAACAAATGTAGTGGACCTCAGATAGCAACATACTGAAAGCTCACACTGGGCATGCTCACACACTTGAATAAATGAGACAAATGTAAGGCAACAAAACACGGAATGGCAGAACTGGGCATGCTCACACACTTTAGGCCATGTCTGAGTATAGCAGTGGGCCACGCATATCTGGCAGTTGCATGTGATAACCCAGGAACCTGTCACTATACAGAAATCCGCCCTGTGCACACAGTTATATGACAACAGACACATCTATAATATAGTGGAACCCTGTCATAATCAAATATGTTCTGCAGATACCGAAGTTGTTCATAGAAACTGGTAAAGCAAAGATGATAAAGACCTGAAAACAGTATCAGCAATAAACATTGTGCATCTTGAACATTAGCATAGATTCAGAGGTCGATACTAGGCTATCTGCCTTAGGGCATGTACAAGCCTAGCCAGAGTGTGTTTGGCATTCGCAACCCTGTCAGATTACTACACTGTGTGTGTGAATAGTAGGTCACACAAGACAGCCCATGTACATTTAGGCTAGTGTGCCTCTGTCTAGCAGGGACACAGAAGATATCCCAGGGGTAAACATACGATCACCCATACAGTCATCAAGATGTCCCCTGTAGTGGTCAGTGGCTGGCTCTGCCTATGTGAAACTGGGATTACATTCTGGAGTGAGTGGAGCCTCTGGGATAAGAATTTGTCCCTCCACAATGTCCTATTAACATCTGTGCTGAGGTATATGTCCCTGGAGTGTGTAGCTCCAAGGGAGTCGGATATCCTGAGGTGGAGAATGTCCAGTAATTCTGGGTTGGGTATATCTGTAAACAACAGGCACACATCATATCTGAATAGGTGGTAAATGAATGAGTAGAGATGGAGTTACTGCATCTGAACTGTGCAGGGCATCTGTCTAAGTCCCTAGATCTGCTTGGTGAGGAATTACCGTGGCCAGTACAGTTGCTGCAGGTGTCGGGTAAGGTACACCCCAAATGTGGCATTGTAACCAAGCATGGATGTGATGAGTATAGGGGCACAATGACCTCACTCAATCTAGATGTGAAACCATATGGGATAAGGTGGCCCACATAGAAGGTGTGTCCAACCACTTTGGCAATGTGAATGTCAAAGGTGACAGTAAGAACAAGTGATGTCCCCAAACCCCTAACAACGCCTACTGTATGTAATGGAGTACTACCTATGTGGTAATGTGTGGGCATGTTGTTACTCCCAAAGGGGATGACTATGCAACTAATGGCATTTAGCTATAGGCCATGATTCAGGCACCAGTCATTCATCTCTGTGAGACCCTGTTTGAGTATGCATGTGGCAGCTGGAGAGTTGATCATGGCACCCAGTTTGCAGTCAAGTGCAAACATGTTCAGCCATATTCCCCCTCTGGTAGCCTGTACGTCAGACAAATATATACTGAACAAGAGAGGTCCCAAGACCAAGCCGTGTGGGATGCCATGTGTAACTGGTGTATAGTTAGACATGGCACCTGCAATTCTGACCATGTGGGTGCTTTCCCTGATCCAGGTATCAATCTATCGTGTGAGATATGTGTCCATATTGATGCTGGTGAGCCTATGCATAATGGCCCAGTGGGTTATCATGTTGAAGGGTTTTGCAAGGTTCAGGTAGGCTGTGTGGACAGCCGTCCCTATGTCGATGGACCTGTTAGCCATTTAAAGAATACAAACAGGTTCAAGAGGCAAGATCTGCCCACAACAACACTGAAATGTGTAGGACACAGTGTCTGTAGGCTCCCGATGTCTATGTGTATGAGTCCCATGACAATACGCTCCATAGCTTTGCAGAACAGGCTACTAGGCTTATAGGGCAATATTGTCTGTGGTCAGTTATGGCACCAACTCTGTGGAACGGGACCACTGTCGCTGTACGCCATTCCTTGGGTACATATCCTGTGGTAACTCCTATATTGAACAGTGATGTAATGTGAGGGTTGCGTCTGTCATGATGCTCGTGTAAGATGCAGGCTGGGACACCATCTGGACACATTGATACTGTGATGTACGCTTTGGGGAGGGCAGCACTCACCTGTTACTGTGTGATGTCAGGGAGGTTATACTCTATTGGGATGGATAGTTGCTCCTTAGGGGGGATGGGTGGGAGACATCTGCACCGAACCTGTTTGCCAGGATGTTGGCAATGCCATTGGGTTCAGGGTAGGTTTAGTCAGTATGCAGTAACTTACAGCATATCAGTGGGTGTCCACCCAGGTTCCTGACATAACTGAAGAAGGCCGTGTGATAGTCCTATATGTCTGTTGCAATTGTCTGGTAGAAGCATCCCTTAGAAAAGTTCATGAGTGATTGTAGCTGTCTGCTAGTACAGATCACATATGCCTTCCCAGTCTGGGATTGTGCTCTATCATGTAGTAGCTTCCTCCTGACGTTGTACAGCTTATTAATGGCTGGGGTCTACCAGACAGGTCCCCTGCCATTGAAGTAGTGAGTCCTGTTGTTATTTGGGATAACACAATCCATGCAGTCCACTAGGTGTTCATAGAATGTGTATGAAAAGGATGCAGCAGTGTGAGCCGTATTTGCCACTGTCTCAGGGTCTTTGAAGGATACCACCTTGCTTCGGTGAAGTGAGACATTGGCTCATGAGAAGTTCACCAAGATTACCCAGGATGGGTGTGTGGAGGGTATATGTATGTCCAGTGAGATACATGTATGTTCTGACCTTACCAATGAGGGGTATATCGCTGGTGTGGAACATAGAGTCCCCATGTTGGTGATGATCAGGTCCAATATGTATTCCCCCTTGTGGCTGTGCTGACTGGTTGGGCCATAGCATATGAGTCTACAAATTGTAGGGACTGTTGGGTGAGGGTGTCGGGGCTTGAGTAGTATCCCCGGTCAATATTTGTGTATATGAAGTCACACAATATAATGGTGTTTGTGGAGACCTTCATATTCTCCATAGTTCCCACCAAAGCCGAGTGTGGTTCCTGAGTTTGGGAGTGTGTTCTGTAGCAGGCAACAAACTGAAAGGCAGTATTGCACAATGGTAGTTGTATATGTATGGTCTGTGATGCTTTGTGCAGTGCTACTAACCCGGAAGTGTGTGTATCTGTGATGTATATGGATACTCCCCCTAGTTGTGTTGTCTGTTCCAAATCTTGTTGTCAGACAGCATGGTATGAAACATAACCTGGTAGTGCTGGTGTGCATAAGTGAGCCTGAACCAGGCGCCTGTCAGTGCACAGATATCGCTATCATCCATACTGAGGAGAGTCCTGAGTGGCCGCAATATGAGGTTAACACAACTGTTGTTGAGCAGCATTACCCTTAGTTTCATTTAACCTGTAATGTCTATGGAGGTGGGTTTGTTTTCTGAGCCCTGCTTAAAAAAGGCACTATGGTGGTAGCAAGAGCCATAGCCAGCATTCCAAAGTCCAAGGGTGACAGGTGCAAGCTGTCCATAGTGAAGCTACATGGCATGTTGAGCATGTCACCATAGGCTGACAGACACTGTATCCCCTATGAATTAAACAAATTTGTTAGACAACTGTTAAATGTGATATATGTGTGTCCGTACATGACAAGGTCAGGGTCATACTGGCCTGGGCTACATGATCAGAGTGTTCCTCCATGTATCATGTCATGTGGTCCAGGGAGTAATGTCTGAGATTATACACACCAGCATGGACAATGATGGTGCCAGTCCTGTACTTGCTTTGGAGTGACCTGACTGCCTGTGTTATGCAGCAGATCCTGGCACCCAACAGACAGCGCAAAGTGTCTATTCCCTTGTTAGGGCTGTTGAGTGGTACATCAGTGTGTCTGACAATAAGTGTTGCCTATTACAAGTGTATTAGGGATGTTGTTTAGCCCGAAGGGCAGTGACTGTGTGGCACACTGACATTGTGAACTATGTGATATGTAGGAATTGTAGTGGGGTAGCAGGTGTGTGTCTGTCTGCTTTGGAGGTCTCTGCTGCTTAGGTAGAGTACATTTACAGCATCCGAGTATGTCTATGTGTGATAATGTGGTTTGAGTGCTGTTGCTAGAGGACATGTGAGACTGATATGTGGTGTGTGTGGTTACCTTAACCACCTGATAGACTGTGCCAGTCATGGGTCGAGAGAGTTCAGCACCCTGTATGTCTATATAGGTGCATCTCACACATATATCTGAGTTTGTCTGGAGGAGGAGAGGGTTGTCTGTGTACATGAGGCAGATGTGACATTATGTCAATATCACAATATCCACCAGCTGGACTGAAGAGTACACAGGAAACTGACCCCTGGACATGCCAGGATATTATTATGACATACTCTGTAGCCTGATCACAAAGGATCAGTAGGGTGTTAAGCGTGTAAAAGAGTATAACAGGAATTAGTGCTCATGTCCGTTGGTGTTTTGTAAAGAATATCTGAGAAGGAGTCCAGACTGAATCATGACACCTCCTTCAGCTATGTCATAAATAGCAATGTACACCCATATATGTCCTGAGTCAGGGCCAACTGTACATGAGTGACAATGCCAACATCATGACAGACAGGCCCATATGTACATACCCATCTCCCACTGACAATAGTCCACATCATCATACCAGGAGATATCACATGTAGAATGGATGAGCAGCTACCCCCACTGCCAAAAGCATGGCAGCAAGTGGAATACATTGATTCCCAATATGTGTCATTCACAAACTACAGAACAAACAGATCATGCACCTGAACAGTCAGCTGACCCTCACCCCCTACACAGGATGTGGAACCGTTGAATGTGTCACAGCTACATATGGCACTCCCCACAAGTGTTGGTGCACAACACACCATGGGAAGTCAAGTCCAGTATGCCTATGAAGTCTGATCTGCAAGGTCATGGAGTCCATAATGTTTGTAGTCATAAACAGAGCTATTGGAAGCTGACATACACACAGCCCTACCAACTGTGGTATGTTCATGTGTGGATCATGGTTTCCAAACATGCTAGACTGTTTGCAAGGCAGCCACCCAGGACATACATCAATGAACACATCTACACATGTGTCACATAGACTTTGAATAGCCCTTTATCAACATCCCAGACACATGTAGTATCCACAAAATCAACAAGCTGTGCATAAATATGTGTTGACATATGATGGAATGTCAGTGTGTCCACAGATAGATCACACAAGGTAAGGATTCTAAGGTCTACTTCAAGCTGTTGACACCTGCTGACCCACAT
This sequence comes from Protopterus annectens, assembly GCF_019279795.1. Taxonomy (NCBI): domain Eukaryota; kingdom Metazoa; phylum Chordata; order Ceratodontiformes; family Protopteridae; genus Protopterus; species Protopterus annectens. The sequence continues at coordinate 920,806,649 of NC_056728.1, forward strand.
GAACCATTCCTGGAATGGCATAAAACAAAGTGTACACATATCACCATGTCCAGTCTGATGATGTCAACATCCTATAAATACAGCAGGAGAAGGGAAACCAGCCAGTGAAGCAAATAGCACGCCATGTTAATGTGTCTCTCTCTAGAATCATAGCATAGTTCGGTAGGGGGTTGGATCCTGCAAACTGTGTGTGTGTGTGTGGGGGGGGGGGGTGTATGTGTACAGTTTCCTTTGAGAGGTGTTCCCTTTTTGGAGACTGGGAAAACTCACTATAAGAGGTAAATTCCTCTTTGGAAAGACTGATGATGTCAACATCCTACAAATACAACTGGAGAAGGGAAACCAGCCAATAAAGGAAATAGCGCGCCGTGTTAATACGTTTCTCTCTGGTATCACAACATAGCTAGGTAGGAGTTTGAATCCTGCAAATGCTGACTGTGTGTATGTCACTGTTGGTCAATCCGGTGTGGGTTTTACTTTTACTATGGTATGACATAGTATGATTAACAGTAAGTGCATTGCACACATCAGGTATGTGCGTGGCAAATATATATGTGTACATGTCCCCTCAATCAGTACATAGGTGTGAAGCCTGCATACTACATGAATACATTTGTTTTCCATTGACAAGTTGTGCCGCTGCTTCCCAGATCATAGGTCACATATGTATGTATGTGACAAGGCCGTCCACTGTCATGTTCTGTGGCCAAGGTCATCTGTGGCACACACACCCATGACAGTTACTTAAGAGTAGTGTGAGTGAGGGTATATGCCTGGGGTATATGTCAGACATGGTCATACACAACAAAGACTGCAAAGAATGGACAGTCTTTATAGGTGTACGACTGCCTTGTGGATATGCATTCAGGCCTCTAATGTCTTATGTTATACACCTTGGGACTCCACAATACCTATGGATATGTGGATACCAAGGGACACATGACATAACATGAGGCTGTATGTACACATTGGTACCCAACATACATGTTGAGGGCTACCACCTGTGTGGTACTGACGGGATAGTATGTACAGTACATGAGGATGACTATGCCATAGTCGGCTTACTGCTATACAGCATGTATCAGACAACAGGTATCTGTCTGTATGATACCCTTGTGTAGGATATGTGTCCCATCCAGGGAATGCATTGTAGGCCAATCCATGCATTTCCAGATTTGGATGGACACTTTCCTAGTGTGTCTGCATGTACCTAAGGGGGCTATATGCCAAACAGGTGTGGTCACAGGAATGGGTGGTGGTCATTACCACTGGTTAGTGTTATAATGTAGCACCGGAAAGATCCAATTGTTACTGGGTTCCCTAATAATGTGTGTCATTTGTCAGGACATCATGCAATGATTGCTTATAGTCATGCTGTTGAAGTTGTGTATACTACCAGACTGCAAATCATTGACAGATATTAATGGTATCACCCACAGCATAGTGTCAACCCATGTCATACACACGTCTACCCATGCTAGTACATAACTGTAGTAGAATGCATACTGGCCATTGAAAGATACTATGAGATGTTAACAATGTGTACGACAGGGTATGCCACACGTCCCATGTGTTCACTATGCACGTACATCCAGACAGTGCGCACCCACCATGTTCACAGATGTACACTTGCTAATCTGTACTGCACACATCACACACGTACTGTCCACTCACTAACACATGCTGGCAACACATTACACTTCAGACAAATGGCACATGGGTGGACAATACATATTCAGACCTAACAGTGGTGTAAACAATGCTACATTGACAATCAGAGCTTTGATGCATAATGTCTGCTCAGATATACCTACAAGGATATTGTTACACTTGCTTGTTGACAACTTGCTATTATTGCTACACTGCTATAGTGTCACCCTGTGCATCAGCACTATGTTAGCCTGTCCCTCCGTCAATGATGCAGATGACAGGAGGCGACACAGGTATCATCATATGCATAAGGCGTTTTGTTTTTTGCCAGAGCCTGACATTGACCCATCCAGTCGATATGTCTGTGTAAGTGTGTGTGTGAGGGACAACAGTACAGCATGGGCCAATGTTGATGTAATGTGTGTGTGTATGTGTGAGCCCTAGTTGTTTGGTTAATGTGTGTGTGTCTGCATGCACACAGCCCCACCATGTGGCTGCCATATATGGTAGTTTGTGGGACAGCCACAGACTGTACCTGCTAGGCTGTACAGATCAGTGTCTCTGGCCTCGGATACAGTACCTTTGCCTGGCAGGGGTGCTACAGACAGTATCGGGTACCAACCCTGGCTGAGTACTGTCATCAGAGGCAGAGGTATGACGACTGGACCCATGTCCCTGCTGGGACTGGCCAGAGCCACTTGCACGTGGTCTACTGGGACGGTCAATGGACAGGCCAGCTCCAGCATTGCTGGGGCTGGTACTGCCACTACGAGAGAGGCTGTGAACTGTGGGCTGTCTGCAACCACTGCCAGCTGTTGCTGTTGCTGGCATGCGTCCGCGTCGAGATCGCAACAGTCCCACATGGTCCTGGCTCATGGAAGACATGTTGTGGAGGGCAACTAATGTCTCCCCCCAATGTCTATCAATGACCTCGGTGTAAGTCTGGATGGCACCGGCAAGGTCACGGATGGTGTCATTGATAGCTGTGTAATGTGCCCTCTGTGCCCTAAGTCCCTGCCTGGTGTACCATTCCATACGTGCCTGAGCCTGCATTACAGCCTGGAACATACTGGTCATCGTAAGACCTGTGAGGGCATGCCTGCCAGGGGCAATACGACCAGTGGTGCTCCCCGAGAACTCCTGGACCTCCACCTATGTGGTACCATTCCAGGTCTATGGCTATGGCTGCTGTGAGGGGATGCAAGTGCCATGGGTACCACACTCTCCTGGTCAATGCCAACTGTATGCTCTCCCTCGCCTGTGGCCATTGGTGGTCAGGGATGTATTAACAGTATGAGTGTGCGCATAGATGGGGTTGAATTCTGGGTACTGTCGATTGGCGGACCAATGACAGACCCTGTCAAATCTTCCTGTGCCAAAATACATGTGTCATCATCACCAATATTCATGGCAGTGGCTTCAGGTTGCCTGCTGCTTTCACCAACCCCTAACTCAGCACATGTGAGAGGAAGACAGGAAACACACTTTACGGTCTGCACATGCACACATGCACATATGCACACATGCACACATGAACACATGAACACATGAACACATGGACACATGCACACATGAATACATGCACACATGAACACATGAACACATGCACACATGAACACATGCACACACGCACACATGAACACATGCACACATGCACACATGCACACATGGACACATGCACACATGAACACATGCACACATGCACACATGCACACATGAGCACTAATACACACCTCACTACAGCACATATATACACATACCAGCAATCCAATACATACTTTATAGTGGGTGAAGGTGGGTGTCAGTATCATAAGGTAGACAGTCACCACACATGTGTCAGCATGCAGAATATGTGTTGCACAAGACTATGCAGTGCAAGTGTAGATGTCCCTATTAAATGGCAGTATACATGGCTTTGATGCAACTGTGTAGTTGTTCAGTGATTGGCTACACCCTGGAACACAATGTGTACATGGACACAACATTGCTGTGCAGGTATTATGAGCTCTGCAATTCCCTGACACCATCACTCACAAGTATACATGCCATGGCTGCATGTGTTATCTGTGTGACACATAGATATTCATGTCTGAGTGCAGTGTCTGTGTCCATAGCAGATAATAGTGGGCACGGGTGTAGCACATGCATGCTATGTACACACAAGGGATGTGCGGTGCATGTTGACGTGAAGGAATCCAAATGCACGACATGGCCAGTGTACAGTGGTTATGGTGAGTGTGGGACATATTGCAGATATGTGGGTGCCAGACATGGCATGGCATGCTACATGACTGCAACATTAAACACCACACATACCCAATGTGTGTCAAGTGACCTATACACCCACTAGCATTCCAGGACATATATGTGATACTTTGTGTGGATGGTGACTGCTGTGCATATTGTGTATACTGGTATATGTAAGCACACAGACAACATGCTATGCATATTGTGTATAGGTGCATATGTTTGCACACACACAACACTGAGGTGCAAAACAATGACTGTTATGAGAAGTACTGTGGTCACTGTAACTGGATGGGGTGTAGTACCCTGTGCCATCATCAACATGCATCTTGTGGTCACTCACAGCTACTAATGTGTGCAAGACCACCACCTAGCATGCTTTACCTGAACTGCAGTGCCGTGGCTACATTCACAATTACACAGCCACCTTGTACATGGGCGTGTGAGGTGCCCAGTAGGGAGCATTGCCTAACATGACTGTGTTGTGTGTTGCAGAGTGTTGCACAACCCCATGATAGGCCTCTACCCCTGAGGTACATCATGTGTGTGTGCATGGCATGTGGGATACTGACGTGTGACCTTGCAGTGGGTGTGTGGTAATGCCAAATGTAGCATGTTTTTGTGTACTGTGTATGATAACCGTGTTCTGTTGTGTACAGCTGTAGCAACTATGCATATCCAATGTGCAGTACAGTGTTGTCACAATTGTCTCTGCTGCACTGTGCATTGCATGTGATTGAGGCAGCTACTGACTTTACTGAGATGATTGATGTCTCACAGAAAACATGCACAGCATGCATTATGCGTAGGTGTGTTACGTGTACATGGCCTACACCTCACCTATGACATGCACATTTCATTACCAATATTAAAGTGTTAACACACTCACCAGCATGTATTGTCTGCCCTGCTGTCACACCAGAGGGATCTAGAAGAATATGACACAGTTTGTCAGTGGCCACAACTGTGGCATTGCTACTGTGAGTGTGCTAAATGACAGTGGAACAACAGTCAACAGTCACAGGTGTACGGATACTATTCCAAATATCAGTATTGCACACGTTAGGTAGCACAAATGCTAAACACACAGTACATCTCACATATGCATATTCTAACAATACAAGTAATGGTAGTCTACAGCTAAGGTGTATTACCTGCACGCTCCATGTCATCCTGCTGGGTGGCTCCGTCCTCCATGATGACACATGTGTGAAGCTGTTGCTGTTGTAGGCCAGGAGCCACCATGTTTAGGAGCAGCTCCTCCACTCTGGTGAGGAGGGGATGTATGGCCACCCCACCTCCTGTGGCAAGCTGTTGCCTTTGGATATCAGACGCATGCAGCTGGATATGTCTAATTAAATCACTGCAGTGATGGAGTACCTGCTCATATGTCCCATTATGCATGCCTATGTCATTTACCCGGTGAACAAGGTCTTGCCACAGTGCAGTACGGTCATGCTGGTGCTGGCAGGCCCTGGAAAAAAGCAGGTTATAGTGCTGCACCAGGCTGTTCAGAATTTCCTGCTCCTCCACAGCTGAATACGATGGATTACGTTGATGAGCCAAAACCCTGGAAGACAATTAAACGATATGTGTGAGCATGTCATGTAGCACACTTAACATTATGAAGTACCGATATTACTTAACTGCCATATATAGCATCTATCTGTCTATCAGAGGATACACACATTCAATACCACATATCAGTGCTCAGCCCACAACTGGCTGGCAGTGCCTGCAACACTCCATATAACACACCAGTATACACCAGTAGTCGGCACACTGTTTGGGATACAATGCACAACCTCGCCCCGGGGGTATATATCAAGCTAATGCATGAAGAAATTGTCATCCAATGCAATGAATGTCATGTACATTTACAGTATTACCGGTAAACCATTCTAGTCTTTGATGCCATACCCCTACCTAACATATGTGCACAGTTGTTAATATAGCTGGCATACTGCTGTAACAGAGTATACATGTTGCTAGGTACACACACATACCCTGTAACACAAATGTCATTGTGGGCATGGTACAGGCATCATTAAACACACATCAGACATACATTCAACACACAGATGTATGCCGACACAGATGAGCATTACCTGTGTACCTTATAGTACAGTGTGCCCCTACTTACAGATACCTATGCCTGTGGTATGTAATCTGTGCAGACTACAGGAAACACACAAGACAGTGTTACCAGGGACAGTGAACATACACCATACTGTGCTGTTTAGGCCTACAGCTTCAGGTAGTACAACAGTTCATATGTGAGCTGGAGTCACCAGCAGTACCACTTACTGAGCATACATTTATTGCTTCAGCCTACATTGGGACACCACAGTCATACACAAGGAACTACGTCACAACATATGCCACCCTACTATGTCTGCATCCCAATAACTGACACATCTTTCTCAGGCCTCACACCTAGGACACAAACTACCATGACAGACAATCTCACACTAAGCTATCACACCTTTACAAACCTTGCACACAGTCACTGTCACACTCATTCCACCTCACATAGCAGGTATTGCACTAAGTACATGTGTGTGTGCATTGTGTCATAGGTAGGTAATATGCTATTGGCCATAGGGCCTAGAGCAGCCTAGCCATATGCTACCCTGGCCTTTGACACACATGTAATGTGATTTCACTTGCGCCTGTCAACTGGATACACAGAGGTGACTCCCAGGACATATTACCTATCTCCAAAACAATCATCAGGGGTATGTATGACATCTGCTAATGAGGAGCCTTGTTTGTTCATGCTGGGTGGTTTAGTCCAGAGTATGGCATATTTGTGGATAGGAACCTGTACCTCCAGCATGTGCTGTTTAGTGAGGTGACAAGGATTAGGGCCCTAGGTCATGTAGCCAGGAGGGATTGTGAGGTGTTGTCATGGTGGTTGGCAGACTGCTATGGGTGTGACATACCTCTGTATGTCCGGCAGTGGTAACCTCTGGGTGGGTGGTATGCAACGCACTCTAGCTCTGGTGTGTGAGTCAGTCTGCATAGGGCATGTGTTTGAGGGCAATATTAATCTTTGTTAGGTATGTCTGTGGCCTTTCCACTTGCTATAGTTGTCATGTGAGGTACATTCCACATGGGGCATTGTGATGAGTAGAGGGGAACACCAACCTATATTTCCCTAGATGACACACCTTTTGTGATGACACATACCACGTAGATAGATTACATTACTACTGTTGTCACTGTGATTATCAAAAGGGAGCCTACTGTCCACCTGTGTCCCGTGTACCCTTCTGACACCATCAGTGTTAGGCAGGCTACCACCTATGTGGCAGTTACTGCGCAAGGTGTTTTGGAATGGGGTATGGCACTGCGGTCTCAACATTGGTGTTCAGTCCATGCCTTGGACAACAGGCACCTGTTGCAGTACATATGACCCCGTGTCTCCCTCACTCTCTCTCTTATATATATATATATATATATATATATATATATATATATATATATATATATATATATATATATATATATATATATATATATATATATATATATATATATATATATATACACATACATACATATATCCATATCTATCCATATCTATCCATATCCATACATATCCATACATATCTATATATATCTATATATATCTACATATATCTATATATATCCATATATATTTATATATATCTATATATATACATATATATCGATATATATCTATATTTATCCATATATATCCATATATATCTAAATATATCCATATATATATCTATATATCTATACACACACATATATGTATATATGCATGTATATATACACATACATGTAAACATCCATTGCTGTACATATAGCTGCACATATAGGCACATATACTCCCCACCTTTCATGGTGGGGATGTCAATTATGCAACAGTTGTGAGACATACGGTTATGTAATACGATTGCACAATGTTGTGCAGAATGCATTCGGCTGTCCTCAGGCTGTATAGCTGTTGCAGGCCTCACTGCCTGTAGCTCAGTCCCACAGCATTTAACACCACATGACATATACCGGCACTGCTTGTTTTCTGCAATATCATACACTAAAACCTACATACACATGTGCACATAGCAGCCTTCAACAACATACTTATATCCAGCCTTCACTAACAGTTGCAGTATGTCCCTTGCCCTATGCAAATGTGCATGTACATATAGATACGGACTGCTGCCACATATGGATGATTCTCAGTATGTAGAGTACCCTTCAGACACATCTTTCAGATGTCACCAAATACATATCTGTTACATACCTTACCTTTGTATTCCTCACCTCCGTCTTTCGTAGGTGTTCTTTTTTTATTGTTTAGTTTTTTTTTTTGGCTTTGTTTTCCCTGTGTGTTGCTGTTGTTTTCAGAGTCTGTGTCCTTCTGCCTGTTTGTGTCTGTCTGTCTCTGTCTGTCTCTCTCACTCATGCTCTCTCTCTCTCTCCCAGTTGTTGCAATGATATTATTGCATGTGTGGACAGTAGATACAGGCTGCATTTCTAGGTATTTGCACATGTGCATGTGATGGCCTCTGCACCAATTGGTGCCCACCATTTAGTAATTGCATGCAGCCTGCTGTGTGGTAATTGCAGTTCTCACTGTGATTTCAGGACACTGCTATAAAATGATAGGTTAGGTAGGCATAGCCCTTTCAGTTTTGCAAGGTGGGGACCATGCTTGTCTGCTGTGGACACTGTTGTCTCAGTCAGAAGGTTGGTATATGTCTCATATCTGAAGCTGTGTTGTAGCCAGTGAAATGCATGTTGTACTGAAACCTGACTGTTGCTTCTTCCAGTACACTCTTCTCGGTGTGTAGGTTTACTCATATCTCCTAATGCTAACACTGGATACATGGGAGTATGTACTTTCTTTTCAAATTAGAGAATTAACTGGCATACAACAGTAGTTATTGTAATGTATTCCTATGGCTTTCATATTTTCCCTTTACATTCACTCATTGTAATGCATGTTATATTTCTTTCAGCACCAAGCTATTGTATATCTGCTGTGGTGTAGTGGTACTTCATGCAGACTGGTGAGTCCAAGGTCCTGGGTTCAAGACTGACAAGGCTTTTTATTTTGCTGCTGAGCAGTACAAGGGCCTTGTCATACAGAGTGACTAAGGCACTTTTAAGCAGTTGTAAGCGAGTTTGCGCAACGCTTAGCGATGCTAAGCTAAGCTTAGCTTAGCTTATTTTATTTTCATTCACTGTGCGCAGGAATTCATGTTGGTGTTTGACAAACAGCATCACAGATGGTAGTGGGATATATTTCTAATGACATACACTGTGAAGATAGGCCAACAAACAGGAGGGGGATGTTCCAGACATGACTACAGAATATATATCACCACAAGACATGGCCTGTAAAGATGTACCCACAGATAGACCAGGTTGGATGGTATAAATTGATGTAAGGTCTACTGTGATTTGTTCATCTCTGATGAAGACTTGGATTCTATGTCGAAAATGTATTCTTTTGTGTTGCAGCGTTAAGGAAATAAAGTGCTTGTGTTCATCAAAGAAGTTTGGTTTTTGACCTTCATTTGGGCACTCTTGCAAGTCCTGTTTTTTGGTTTTGGTCTTATTTTATTTTAGCAATACTAAACCAAGCTTGGCTTAGCTTATCATATCTTAGCAATGATAAGCTAAGCACACACATGCGCACACTGGTGCAAACCCGCTTACTACTGTTTACAAGTGCTCACTCCAGCTAACCCCTGCACTCATTTCTTTGACAGAAAAGTAAATGGGGAGATAGGAATGTGGTGATAAAGGGTGCACAAAGAGGGGAAGACAGTAGGGAAACCAGCTCGGGATGTGCAGGATGGGTGTGGAGAGGGTCCATAGCTGCCCATTTCTTTACCAGCAACAGCTGTGCATATGCAATACATTAGGAAGGATATTTGAAACCTTCCACCCCTGAGAGAGGGGTGAGGACAACTAAGTGTGTTGTACTACCAATTATGAATATCAGGCACATGCACTGTTTGTGAACTGCTACACTGTCACTAGTATGTTACTCACTTTTGAACAGTTTGTGGTTTGTTTGTGTTGACATTAGCACAGTCTGCTCAGGACAACTGGACATATTTCACTACTGTATATACGTACCTACACCCTAGGTTGTGCCTGACTACACAGGTATATAGTACCTTTGGGTAGGGGTGCAGAAGTGCAGAGTGCATTATTTATTATCTTGTGATGTTTAGCTTACTGAACATGCAGAGCTGTTGTGTACCTGTAAGTCTATAAAGGCTAGTAGTCTGTCTGAGTAGCTCCCACCTGTGGACATATCCAGATGGTAGACAGAGGTCAGCCTAGTATTCTTTGACTGTGCACCACACCAGTCTTTTCAGCACCTGAACAATTGCATTGTCACAGGTGGTTGCTAGCAGTACATGACTACATCCTTTGATATTTCTGTGTTGTACTTCTACATAAGGGCATGCTTGTGGGAATCATTCTACAGCTATTTGTAGAGTGTGTAACAGCAGACAAGCTGATATGTCTGTGTGTTTCTGACTCTTCCAGCCCTCAGATACTTTCACGTATATATTTGAAAAGCCTCAGGGAAAGGTACATATAACTGGGATACACCTGTGATATATTTCAGACATTTTTCAGTTCAGACTTTGGGGGATTCAGAGCATATGTATTACTACACCTTTTCTGACGTGCAAGCAGTATCTACTCTAACTTATTGACATTTGTCATTAAGTGAGATTCCCCACCTTTCTGCCTACTGTTCGTACATTTCACAGGGAGTCAGAGGGGCACAGCTAATATTTGTTTACAATTCAGGGTCATCACTGTAGAGCAGTCAATGTTGGGTGGTCTGGCCTGTGACCTATGCAAATATGCCAGTGTTTATCCTGCTCTGATACTGTGTGGGGTTTGTAAGGTGCTACTGTAACATTATTCCCTACTAGCATGGCTGATTCCCTTTTCACAGTCATGTCATGCAATTCCACAACTCCTGCTGGTGAAGGCCCACAGAACAAGATTTGTGTTATGCCATTCCTATTTTCCCTTTACATTCACTCAGTTCGGGATGTACAGGATAGGTGTGGAGAGGGTCCATAGCTGCCCATTTCTTTACCAGCAACAGCTGTGTATATGCAATGCATTAGGAGGGATATTTGAAACCTTCCACCCCTGGGAGAGGGGACTAAGGTATTGTATATCTGCTGTGGTGTAGTGGTACTTCATGCAGACTGGTGAGTCCAAGGTCCCAGGTTTGAGACTGACAAGGGTATTTTATTTTGCTGCTGAGCACTACAAGGTCCTTGTCATACAGAGTGACTAAGGCACTTTTAAGCAGTTGTAATTGGGTTTGCGCGGGTTTGCGTGACGCTTAGCAATGCTTAGCTAAGCACACGCATGCTCACACTCGCGCACCCCCCACTAACTACTGCTTAAAAGTGCTTAATCCAGCTAACCCCCTCGCAAATTTCTTTTAAAGAAAAGAAAATGGGGAGATAGGAAAGTGGTGAAAAAGGGGGCACAAAGAGGGAAAGACAGTAGGGAAACCAGCTCGGGATGAGCAGGATGGGTGTAGGGAAGGTCCATAGCTGCCCATTTCTTTACCAGCAACAGCTGTGCATATGTTTGAAATTTGGTGTGAAATTTGAAACCTTCCAACCCTGAGATAGGGGTGAGGACAACAAAATATTTTGTACTGCCAATTAGAATTATCAGTTTACATGTCCAGTGGACATGTGTGTGAATTGGGCAGCTATGTATGGGGTGTAATGAGAGTGGAATGTGAGGTAGAGGAAGTAGGTATATTTGGGGATGTAGGTTGGGGAGGTAAACAGACAAGACCAACAAGACGCATACAGGGGAGGAGTTTGACACATGGGGTGGGTGACCACAATTGACGGGGAAGGATGTTTGGAAATCGCAAGCCCATGAGCCCACAGATGGTAACAGTGGAACTGAGATCCCCACCCATGGGCAGTCACCACTGCACCTTCACAGTTCCGAGGGTGGCTGTGCTGAGGGCTGTGTAGGATGGGCAGGCTCACCCGGGAGAAGCACCACTCTTGCCTTGAGCTGGCGTAGGGGATCAGCGAATGAACGCTGGATCTCCCTACGCACCACAGCCCGGACCCTAGCACAGGTGACAGGTGGCCCTCCTCCACCCACGCTTGTAGAGGGGGGATGAGCCCCATCCCCTGCAGCGCTTCCACCTGAAGGTGGCACAGGACCAATGGAGGAGGGGAACCCAGGCTGGGCACCAGAGCCGCTGGTGCAAGGTGCACTCGCCAACTGAGGAGGGACACGTGGGTCCGCTGGGACCGGCCTTCCCATACATTCTGTGATTAGGTGTGTTTAATTGCAACATAAACGACAGCATTCTAGATTAGTTGTAACAGCATGCAGTAATATTCTCATTAACCCAAAACACCAAGGTTCCAACACTTGAACAGCAAGCATAACACATGCATATATTGAACGACAGTGGATATTCCAACAGCATGCAGGGATGTTTGGTAGCAACAGGCCACCATGAACGTGTTTTTTGAACAGGGCACATGCATCAACATCAACGCAAATATTTATAAAACAATACGACGTATGTCCCAACAAATATTTAAAGTTACACATACCCATTGAGGTGTGGAATTGCATGGTTTATGCACATACGGTAGGGTGTAGAAAAAAACCTCGGTTAACATCTTATAATGACCTTTTAGTCTACACTACATTCCCAGTGACTGCAAGTGTATATCCCTTACCTGTATTATTACACTTGCCACAATACATTAGGTTGTGTCATGGGTTTGGCTAGTTCAATATATGCCTGACCTATATCTGACATACTAACTGTCCAGGATGCAGATGTTACTGCTACATATTTCTTGTTTGCATTTATATTTCTTTATCTACATATCTGGGATGTTTTCACATGACATTTTCACTTCGATTTGTACAGAACCCTGCATTTCTTGACACACACTCACATTTCTGGTGAATAATTACATGCTACATATGTGCCAGGTTTGCTTATTCATGCCAGCCAGTAACTGACTATTGTGGACTGTATATATGCTTCACAGCTACTAGCACTTCCATCACCCACTTTATATGGGACTGCGTAACTCTGGGTTGCCAGCACATTTTCAAACAGTACTGTTTGTATAATGCAAAGGTACAACAACATTTCAGACTCTGTGACACAGACACACTCTGGGTTTTAGACCTTTATTAATGACATTGCACACTTTTCCACAGGCTCACTCCTTTATTTGTTTTAACGGTGTTTATGGCAGACATGTTCAAGACATATTATATCTTTATTAATAGGTTGGAACAATCTTTTTTTCAGGCTCACTCATTTATGTTATATGACAGTGCCTGCAGAGATATTATTCCAGACATATGTTACCTTTCTTAATGGGTTACTACACTCTGCCTCTCTGATGTTTTTATCTGACAGTACATGCAGAGGACTTATTCAGGCAATTCTATGGCTGTTTTATTGGAGTAAAACACTTTCTTTCATGCTCTCTCCCATATTTTATATAACAATACATGCAGAATAATCATTAACCTGCCTGGTGGCGCAGCCTTAGCAGCCTATCAGCATAGGCTTGCTGATTTGTAGCACGGTCACCTGCAGCTGTAAAGTAAATGAAGGGATATTGAGACATACCTATCCGTTATACATACTCCATTATCAATTCTTACATACTGCATTCCATGGCTACATACTCAGTTGTGGGGCATTCTGCATCCCACGGGCCTCCTGTATCCACTGGTTCAGGTGGTCCTGCTTTCATCTCTTCAGGTCTGCATGGTGGTGACGGACCTGCTCACCAGTCTGAGGAATGCCTGTGGCACTGGTGAGGTCATGAGCTAACCAGTTCCAAGCCTCTGCCTTGTACTCTGTCCCTTGGAACTGGCCCTGCAGGAGTCTTGACTTGTGATGGTGGACAAAGAGCCAAACCATGTATTTGGACTCCTCGATGCCCCAGCATTGCACTCGGAATTGTGAACCCTCTCCTCCATCTGCCATTCTGACTGCAAATGTGAGCTACAATCCATTATGGCAAGTATTCCCACCTATGGGGCTTAAATATGCCGCATTTCCCACACTTTTTTGTGATTGGCCGTTTTGTAAAATTCTTGGCTGACTGCAGACCTGCTTAGTAATGGTTAAACTACCATTCGTAAGTATATGAATGTTAATAGTGGCTGCTTCCCCCTATGTTGTCATGGCTTAGTGATTCTGTGCATTGATTATGATGCACAGGGTCCTGGGTTTGAACCTCATCATTCTTTTATTTTAATACTGTCTAGACAGGCTAGGGGGTGTGGCTGCATTTAAGCAACTTACCTCTACGTTGCTCCATGGTGCCCTACAGTGCCCTGGTTGGTGGGGCGCGCACGTCCACGCAAACACATTGCACTGGGTAAAGCGCTTTTAACCTTTGGGCAACTCTATTGTGCTGGGTAAAGCACTATTAAACTATGGGCAACTCTGTTTAGCTGGGTAAAGTGCTATTAAACTATGGGCAACTCTGTTTAGCTGGCTAAAGTGCTATTACACTATGGGCACCTCTGTTTAGCTGGGTAAAGTGCTATTAAACTATGGGCACCTGTGTTTAGCTGTGTAAAGCATTGCTTAACAGCAGGCTATTATATATCTGGGTCCTTTAAAAATATTTAGTTTGTTCACTGATACATTGGCCATGTCACTGCTTTTAATAAAATTTTAATCATATATGTCTTTTATTATTTCAAATACTGATTTAAAACATAAATAAGAAGGGAGGTGGTGGGACTCGAGCCATGAATGCCTTCTCTTTGTGCATACGCTCTACCATTATGCTATTGCAATTTGGTGTGATTTGCGTAAACATTCTTTCTTATGCTCTTCCATGTCGAATTACTAACTCTAGCTAAGCAATAGGCACACCCGCGCACACACGTGCAAATATGGGCAGCTATATCGTGGATTAAAAAAAAATATATATAATTATTTACTTTATATAAGTGTGATGGGGGTTTACAGTGTCAGGGAGTGTGGTGTTGGGTGCAAGTACATTTGAGCGAACTCGCTCTTGTGTGTTGACATTATGCTTTTTAAAACCTTGCAGGGGCGTGGACATTTAGACTGCTCAGCAGTCGGACATGCCCCCTGCTTTCCTACTCAGTCCGTGTAAGAGTTACGGTTGAGTCAGTGGCCCTCATGAATATTCATGGCACACTGATGTCAAACCGTTCAACTTCAGCCTCCGAGTAAGACTTATTAAGTCTTACACGGAGGATTAGTGAATCCAGGGGGTCTGTATTAGCTGAGCAATATTGTTAAAGACTTATCTGAAAGCCAGTGACTGTGACATTGTGCACAGATACCCACTGCACCGCAGATGAGTGTAGCTACAGCTAGACTACCATCACCTCTATGACAGGACATATCTGACTGCTAACATGTAGACAGAGATGCCATATGCATGTTTGTAAACATATGCAGTCCTCAGAATCAAGTGTGATGCATGGAATGTGCCTGACAGGGGTCATAGAGGGAGTTTCACAAGCCACAGCCTCTGAAATCCCACCAGTTCCTTGACATGATGATACAGTACAAGGAAAAGTATAAGTGATTCCACAGACAGCAGAAGAGAGAAACACCCAGACACAGGCATTCTATAACATAGTCCAGCTCCATGATGTTCAGAAGGCACTTGACTGCTCACAAAGTCCATCTCGGTTCATTATGGTATCCAGTATATCAACCAGAAGGACTTCTACTCCACCAGCTGCCAGCTGAAATGCAATTCACAGGCTATTATTTAGAATGTGTCTGTGGGTCATCCTGGCAATTCCACTAATTCCTTCAGCTGGCATATAAGCAACCTATCCCAGTGGTCTGTTTGGGGTGTTTTCTTAAACATTCAACTAGTCAGTAGGTGCACACATGTTCCCTTCCCCCAGGTTGAAACAACGTGTCAACAGGTATGTAGGCTGCAGTCTACTCATAATGCTATCCATAGTTGTGTGTTGCAGGTTGTGCAGGATATGCAGGTGAGCTCTAACTCATAACACCTATCGACAACCCTCAGCCCTCAGACCATTGGGATGACTGCAGACAACCATGCACTGTCGCAGACTAGTACCATGTTCAACACTTGGTCAATGTGATGAAGGCCTGCTTTCATTGCCTAAATGCCTCTGGTGGCCTACTACAGTACAAAAAGATATTTGTCACATACGTCATACTGCACAACATAGTTCAGCATAAACAACCATAGCACAGCTGCACAGGTGTTGTGCCACACAGACAATAGCTAGCAACAAAGGAGAAGACAGGTGAGGAGTCATTGGATAAACCAGCAACACTGACATCACATGTGATACTGAGTAGGTACAATAAGCTATGGAAGTAGCAAGGAGGCAGCATCCACTCCCCAATTATCAATTATGACAGAAACAACACACAGTAATACTGAAGCATGCAACAGAATACCCAGTCTATGCAGTGTAGTGCAATGGCTAGCCATAGTGTGTATCAAACATTACATAACCCACAAAGTCTGAAAAGTGGGCTGGGCACATTCATCATGATCATCATCATCATTTATATTGTTGGGGTGGACACACTGGATGGATAAAGTGATGCTATCATAATTGAAAAAGTGGAGACTCTATGTTAAGGGGATATGATAGCTATGCATATAGCTGGATGGTGAGGGATGTCAGAGGCACATTGTCTAGGGATTTATTTATTTATTTATTTGCAGTTTGATTACCGGGGAAGTCCACTGGGCCAAATTGCCCCACTTTCAGTGGCGGGTCAGGGAGAAAAGCTCCAAGATGCATTATACAATTTAGATACAACTGATAGTTAATATTAAAGATAATATTATGTTGAATAGTTACTCATAAATGCATTTAATATCACGCATAGTTAACAAATTCATTATCACAGTGAGCACAGGATGCAGTTGAGATTCCAGATTAGGAATGTTGGCTGGGTGGCCTAGGTGAACATACAGTACCTGGATAGGAGGCATGCTAGCATAGTGCTTTGTGAGTGGGTATGTGATACCTGTTCTGGTCTCATATATGAAAACTTTGCATACTGTGGATTGCTATATATATCCATGCATATGGGTCCATTGAAGGACTGCTCACTGGATAACATTAGAAGTCATAGATAGTGTGGAGCTGTATAAGCTTGAAAGAAGATCCTTTGGGGTGTACCCATATTATTCGAGGTAGAAAAGTCATGACTATGAGTACACTCATTCCTAGGTTTAGAGGAAGCCACAGGAAGTGCAATGAGTGATAAAAGGCCCTGAAGTGTTGTGGAACAGTTGTGCCAGCCTGCCCATAATGCTGCACCTAAAAAGTGGACAGTGGCCCCATGCCTCATGGTAATTGCAGTGGATTACAAATGGCCGAGCCCTGTCTTCAGTGTACATGAGTACACCCTTCCTCTATATACCATGTCAGTGTGTAGGCACTACAGGCCCTCAAATGTCTCTTCACATATTCCCTGTATCACACTGATGTCTGTAACAGGGAGTGAGTAGTACATGTTTGTGTCTAGATAACTGACCCATACATCTGCTGATTGATGCCCATGGTGACACCAGGGTCTGTGAATAAGTGAAAGTGGTGGTGTTGATATCTGCCAAAACACCTTCGCCTATGCCCTGTATATGCTGTCAACACAGCAGCCAAGTGATGGACTTCCATCAAACTTTAGGTAGGAAGAGTGGACATCAATGCCTACACAGGCATATATCTAAATATGGGTGACAGAGGCCCTCTACTGTTATGTTGATGACAGTATGACTGCATCAGCTGACTGTGCTACTAGCTGGTTACAATCCTTGTCAGACACTGGTGATGCGCAGTCAGACATGTCCTGTTCTATTACACTTCATCCCACACCAGTGGCACCTCTGAATGAAGACAGAGAAAATCATCTGGCTATGGTAAAACATAAGTGATACCACACCACCCTGTTGCACACACACCGATACATGACAAGAGTGTACAACATTAAAAGACACATGTATACCTTTCAACACTTGTCATGTCTGTTGCATTCCTGATGCACCTGGAGGGCAGAGATAGTGAGACACTGTGTTATGGTACTGGCACATAGGCATTCCAATCCTGTGTGCCCATAAGAGACATATGCGGTGTCAACTTCAGGTTCTCCTCCTGGTATAAATCTGCAGACATTGTCTGTGGACAGGAACTAAATTCCTCCATGTCTCTGAAGGTGTTATATCTACATGTTCCTCTCTCTGCAGCCATTCTTCCCTGGTAATACCATGTGCATTGTTCCTTACATACAAGATCATATCTATCACCCTATTTTGGACTTGCTATGGGTTTCTGTTAAGACCGCACACATCACTGTCATTATTTACAGGCCCTACCACATGTATTCCTGAAAGATATTGTCAATATTTTCCATACCCAGCATCCTGTTGCTACGGGTATGAAAAGCATGCATGACCACTTCCATTTCTGTGTGTGAAATTCTCCAGCCTTTGAAACAAGTTTTGTCCCATCTTGTTAACTGTATACCCATTGGATCCAACTACGATCAATGCATGTTTGCAGAGTTGGCCCTTGTTTTTGATCAATGGCCACTGTCCACACTGCAGCTGTGTAAGTGACAAGCGAAATGGCTGTTATACTGTGCTGTCATACACCCTATCAGCATGAGGGGCAGAGGCACAGTGCATATAGCACTGGATATAACGTACATATGCGACATGGACCACATGGTATACATTGTGGCCCACGAAATCCCAAGTGTCAGTTATGTGACCTCCACACTGCAAATTCTTCAGGTCATGTGGACATAGCAGCGTGGTCTGTGCTATAAAGCAATTACTTCTGTTAGTGCAATTGCTACTGATTCTGGCTGTGCTCAGCCTTCTGACTGCACATTCCCTACATTTACACATACATAATTATCATTGGGATGCATTGTGCTGCCAACACTATGGTTTCTCACTACACAGCTGTATTATTAATTTTTCTGACTATCCCCAGGATATGAATTCAACAAGAACCATTACTGATCTGTTAAAGTAAGAGAGGTCAGATAGCTACATGATGAGCCCAGGATCAATAGCACCACTTAAAGTCACAGGCACCTATAACAGGCTATACTTGACATCATACCTTTCAATCTCTTAATATAAAACATCTGGACAAAACCAAAAATAGGGGGGTGGGGGCAAAGGCCCAAAAAATAAGGACATATTTTAAATATTGCTCTTATAAACTTAGAAAATTGTTAAAATAAAGGTTTTGTGTTATTATGCATTTTCTGCAGGATATACGTCTGAAAGTCAAATGTCTGTCATTATTTAAAGAATTATATCATCACTGATTTGCCAGAAAACCTCAAATTTTATGATGACTCAACCAAAAATGTGAGACAAAAATCTAAACATTCTGTTAAAATCTGGACAGTTAAGAAGTATGCTTCACATACTGTATTTATCACAAGTAAGGTGGTAGTCAGTGCTCAGTAATAGACATATTTTAATATTATCAAGCCTGACAAAGGAAGTATTGTTTTCAGAATGAAGAAAGTGTTTCAGCATGTCTGTTTGAAATGGACAGTTAATTCCTTAATGATGGAAGATGGTGACTTAGATACTTCTGCTCAACTTTTTAGTACTTGTCTGGCACACTCATTTGGTGTAATGAATATAATTTTAGATGTCTGGGGAGCATACCTCTCACTGTCCACATTTGCACAGAATGTCCAGATTTTTGCTTCATAATTTTCAAAGTCAAGTCAAAGTTCAAGTAAACTTTACTGTCATTCAGATATCACACAAGTGCAAACACTGAACGAAATTCCGTGTCTCCAGACTCAATGTGCAGACAACATATAGACTATATTCACAGACATTTACACATATAACACCTAGCTATTACATCATGGACATACTGGTAGACAGATTAATATTGCACATAATTAGAAACATTTTAACACTTTTCGAACTGAACACTTTCTTGCATGAGACTTTAGTATTACGTAGGTACTTGGTTAAGACATTACATTGATCCTTGCACAGAAAGAGATATTTGAGTATTGCACTATGGTTAATTTATGAAGTCACAACATGTATTGCACTGAAAGAAGATATATTGTTGTGCATTGCTACTGCCTTAGATGGCCTGTAAGTTACAGCCATGATGAATACTGCACTAAGTATTAGATAAGACTGGTAACCAGGTTAATGCACAATTTGAGACAGTTTCTTCTGACCCAGTTAGACATCATGGAGTGTAGTGGTTACTAGAGTTCAGCAGCCTGATGACATTAGGGAAGAAGCTGTTCCTTAATCGCGCAGTTCTGCAACGTATGCTTTGGAAGCACTTTCCAAATGATAGATGCAGGAACAGTCTGTAAGCAGGGTGAGTGCAGTGTTTAATTATTCCTCTGGCCCTACTAAGACATCTGGATAAGTACAAGTCATGGATAGGTGGTAAGGTGGTCTTAATGATCCTCTCAGCTGTCTTCACCACTCTCTGGAGGGATGTGCACTCAGACGTACAGCAGCTTCCATATCATACTACAAGGTTGCGTTCTTTCGTACCTCTGTAGAAGATAATGAGAACTGTCGATGGGAGATTCGCTCTCCT
Organism: Protopterus annectens; assembly: GCF_019279795.1. Lineage (NCBI taxonomy): Eukaryota > Metazoa > Chordata > Ceratodontiformes > Protopteridae > Protopterus > Protopterus annectens. Next base: position 920,827,202 of record NC_056728.1, read on the forward strand.
CAACCTTCTTAAAAAGTGCAATCTCTGCTGTGCTTTCTTGACTATAGCATTTATATTTGTGTTCCAAGGCAAGTCCTCATTAATGTGCACTCCCAGAAACTTTTTTTTTAGAAATTCCAGAAACTTCTTCTTTTCTTTTTTTAAAAAAAAAATTTGGTCTATTCCTCATAAAATTATGGATTTCCTGGCAAATCATTGTCAAATCACTGAAGATTAAAGCCAGAAAATAATGTCAGATATTTGAGTTTCAAACTTTATACCCTTCAGAAAAATTCCTGTTGATGCAAAATCTGTTATTCCATTAAATTCTTCCATTCTAAGAGCAATATTTAAAATAGTTCCGATTTTGGGGGGTTTGTCCTCCATTATTTATGGTTTTGTCCAGATTTCTTGCTCTTAGATGTTAATAAATACACTGGGCAGTCAAAGTAATGCCAGATGGTAGTGTGTGTGTCAAATGATTAAGTAGGCTCATCCAGCAAACAGAAATTCAAGAATTAAATTGGAGCAGAGATAGACAAACCCCAATTGTGCAAAACGCAGATCTCATATAGGCTATTTCAAAAGTTGTGCTCATGTGCTAAGGAAGGTACCCTATATTCTCCCACTGCCAAGTAGTTTGGGTATTAGTACTATCTGTAGTCCTGTATTTATTCTGAAAGGTGAAAAAGTTTCCTATTTATTTGTTTTACATAATTAACTATATGTTTACTTATAGTCACTGATTAATCTAAGGTATTTCCAAGATGATATTTCTCCTCTACAACCCGATAAACCCAGAATACACAGCTAAAGACCTGCATTAGCTCCTTTAGTTATGTGTGGGTTTAAAAGTATGAGTTTTATTTTATTTTCATTAAAATTGGTTTAAGCTGTGAATGCAGAGTTTGAGGAAGTTAGAACCTGATTGCAATGTCATTTTGAATGAGTTTGTGCTGGCTACATTGCACATTACAAAAGAATTATCAGCACGTGACTTTTCATATAATTCCAGTAGAGTTTAGTGGACTGTAATAATAGTTATCAATATGAACAGTAGCTGTCCCAGTATAAATTCATGAGGTGCGCCAAATGTAATAATCTATGAGGCTGAATGGAGAAAGAGCCTGGGTACACAGATGTGCATAACATTTTCATGGACAGCAGGAAACAGCATTTGTGTAATTCTGTCCATTTATTTTCTGTGTGCAGTGTGGTGGTACCATATGCATAAGATTTTGTCCCCCACTTCTACTATTATATTAGCAAGTCTAAGATTGGGGTGGTTGGCTTAACAATTAAGGTCTTAACCTCAAAGATACAAGGTACAACGTTTGATTCTGACCTCTGATTATGCAAAATGGTAGCTTAGTGTTTACCTATGAACGTTGAAAAAGAGAAATCTCTCATGGAGCGAAACCCTTTTGTCACACTAATGTGGATGTGACATAGCTTTCCATGAGACTAGTGGCTTATTTCTCGACTGACCAGCTTTGACACCACAATGAATTCAGAGCTTGCAAGAGGAAAACTTCATAACCAGCTAAGCACCATACCAGTAAACAAAATCTTTCTCAGATGTTTTATCAGCAGTGAATTGTTAAAAGAGTTTCAAAGGATTTGTAGTAATCCAAGCACATAGTTGTCCTAAGTGTCTTGTCAAAAGAACAGGAAATGGACTTACCTGGCTTAAGCAGTGCTATTTGTGTGCAGCCCTGAAGCTAATTTTGCATTTTCCTAAGATGTGATGTTCATTTAGCTGTAGTGAATAACTTGAGTATGACACAACACTCTCCCTAACACTTCTGACATTTGATTTAGAATGTTTTCAGCTTTCAGGAAATCATTACATTGTAGTCTTGGTGTGACTTTGCTGCACTGTGATTTGTTAGGAACGTTACCTTCTCCTAAACACCTATATATTACTTCTGATTGTGGATAAAAAATGAAAGAGCTCATTTGTTTTCAAGAAGGAGATGGTAACTTACCTGCAAAGGCTATGCACTGCTTTTTACTACAGTAAGTATAAGTTTAGTTACAGTGGCTGCTGCATTTTTTAAATTGAATGTGGATCTGTCAACCACTACTGTCACACATACAGAAGATGATATTTTATATATTCCTCACATAAGCATTTCAGCAATAGTGGAAATTTATATGCAGAAAGTATTAGCTATTTGCAGAGTTATGCTCATAGACAACGGGTTAGCATTGCAGTCCTGATAATTATCCATCATGTATCTGATGTCTTTCTAATATTTGAGTGGATTACTAAAGTATTTTAGATGTAGAAACTGAGTTGTAGTTCTGTTTGGCCACTCTTACATCAGCACTTCCCCTGCTACTGCTTTTCAGTCATCCTTTCACCCTTCTCATTCTTGCACAGGCTGTTCCACCCCCCTGAATATAATCTAAGAAACCTAACTCCTTCCCCTGTTCTCACTAACCTCTCTTGTCCCAACACCCCATAAATAATGCCATGCAATGCAGGTACAGCATAATGAAAGAAAACATATGTAAAATCACATAAATAATACCATAGTTTGTTATGTAATCTAAACATAAAAAACAGTTATTCTAAAATCTTAATGTGCAAGAAGAATATGAAAACAATCAAACTCTAACCTACTGAACATGTTAATAAATAATTTGGGTATTAAATACAAAACATTTAATATTTAATTATCTTTTCAAAGCTTCATGTTTTAATAAACTGGAAAACTGACTGGCTATCATTCAAGCCTGGCCAATGAATGCAGTCTAGTCTGATTTGCCAACTTAATTCTGCTTTCTCCAGCAAATAACACCATGCTCCACCTCTGGCTGAGGGAGATATTGATTCTAATATAACAAACTTGAATTTATGTTCATTATATTACCTTATATGTTTAGGAAGTGCATTGAGTGGACATTGATCCCTGATATTCCTAAGGTGTTCACTTATTCTGTTTTTGAGTTTGTGTTCCATTTTTCCAATGTAAAAGCATGGACATAGTTCACAAAGGGCACAATAAACCACTCTTTATGTTCTGTACCTTGTACCTGCATTGTATTGCATTATTTATGTGATTTTATACATGTATTCTTTTACTGTAGTGTACTTGTTTTTTAAAAAAAAACAGTGGTCCCTTTAAGAACAAAAAACTTTTTTGTATGTGAATGGAAGAAAGGAAGTGAGGTCACTAGTGAATGGAAGAGAGGAAGTGAGGTCACTAATTTTATCTTTTAAAAGGAGGCTGAATGTAAAGTACTTTGTCTGATGAAGTTCCTGTATTAATGTGTTAAGGGACAAAAGCACTTACATTTTGAATTTGGATTAAACTTGGAGTTCAAAGTTGGATTTATCTCTGCTTGCTGCATTACGTTTGTATTTGGATTATATTTTTGCCTGCTGCACTACACCTGGTGTGAGCTTTTCTGTGGATTTACTGGTTCTTTGTTTTCATTTTCTATTCCTATTGTCGAGGTGCTCACTAGACCAGCTGTTGCAGCATTTACATAAAATTTGACTGGTTCCTCAAAGGAGAACAACGAAGTAACAACTCAACTTGCCAATTCTATGGGTGGCCTTACCGTCTTTATTAATCAACTAATGGAAAGGATGGAAAGGCTAGAACAGCTTTCGTTGTCACAGTTATCATAACTGTCCATCCATGCCACACCGGGCACTTCTCTTCCTGCACCACATTTTTCTTTGCCTGGGTCAAGCTAAAATAATGGGAACCAAGCCGCTGTTCAGAGACCTGTAACACTCTCAGAATCACAGGTCAGTAACAATGCTACTTGCCAACTTAATAGAGACAATGTAAACAGTACTGTAAATGGTTCCAACTCCATTTTATCAAGCTGACTTGTGAATAGTTGTCCGTTTACCAGCAGAGTGGGAGAGGTGAACACTGACCGCTCATTTAACAATCTGTTGAATCAATTAGACCGCATTCTGCTTAAAAATAAAAAAAATACAAATGGACAACCATTATTTCAAGGAGTGTATCAAAAAGAGAATTGTTCCTAAGGGTTTGCAAATGTGGCACTACCCAACAGGTCTAATAACAAATTCGCAGCTTCAGAGAGAACTTCTCCAGTTATTTGACTGCTATGGATTTGAGTATTTGGACATGGTAATAAAAAATAATGAAACACAAATTGAATTATTGGGGGAAGAAGTAAAAATATTAGACAGCAAAATCATTTAAGACCCCCTTTTTGCTACTAATAACTTTGAATACACTCGTATTTTTCGATCTATAGAAGAGCAAATGTACACTATTAAAACTAGGAAATATAAAATGATTGCTAGAGATGAAAACAAATATAACAACAACAATGCCTACCCCCCCACCCTGTTCTCAAGAGTGGACTTTGAATGGGAGACCTTTACCTAGTAATGAACTAGGCAACTACTCTGAGAATCAGGGAGTAGGTAACAACTTGGATGACTCTTTTTTTAGGCGAAAAGGAATATCCTTCCCTGAGATGCTCAGAGTGAATCAAAAATCAACAACCCCATCGTATGAACACTTATGGGAAACAACAAGAACAGAATTTCCAACAAAGGGGGAGAAGGGGGAACAGAGGACAATACAAAGGCCCCTGGAAAGTGAAACAGAGGAGGTATTCAACATTGACATTTCACTTCAAGATACGACAGAGACGTTTGGGGGGGTACTACTGAGACGGTTTTGTTACCAGCTGTTTCAATTCATTTTAACACTGTAAGTGATTTTAGCATGTATAATTTCACCACGTTTGATTTAAATGTTCATGTTTGCAACCTTTTGGCAAAAGGTTTTACATTTACTCATAATAAACCAGGTGAATACACTCATGGACTTAAAGAGTACATCAGAAAATTAAATTTGAATCTGACGTTTCAAGTAGTGGAGAATGTTATGCATCCTTTACACATTTCCAGTACCTATAACCCCCCCCCACTCACCCCTCTTTGGACATTTTTGAAAGGGTATGTGAGTTGGACATCCGGACTCACTGTGGAAATATGTATAAGCAAAGAACTAAAACTAACTTAAGTGTTGAGGAAGAAATGGAACTTAATTTTTTTGTCAACAAATACCAATTTGAGGGTCATGAAACCAGATAAACGGGGTGGTGTTGTCCTTATGTGGAAAACAGATTACATAAAGAAGATGAAAGAAATCTTAAGTAGTAGGACATAAGCACATAGCTCACTGAACAAACTAAATGGAGCATACAGGAAAGTCCGTGGTTTTCTTGAAGACCTCTTTATCAATGGTCTCATCACTTTAGAGGAACATAGATTTTTAACCATGGACTTTCCAATCACACCTACTATTTTCGGGGTTCCAAAGATGCATAAGGACATACACCAACCCCCTTTCCACCCTATTGTCGATGCTAGAGGTTCTATAACACATTCACTGGCAAAATTCTTAGATTTACAGTTAAAGTATTTGTTAAAATCTGAACCTTCCTTATGCAGCGACTCATGGGATTTTTTTAAAGAAAATCAATACAATTGAGTTTAATAACTTGCATATTCATAACAGTTGATGTAAGAGACTTTTACTCTGTTATTCTTCATGACTTAGGAATACATTAGTTCTGTGACTATCTGGTGTCAAAGGGAGTCAGACAAGATAAAATTAACATGCTGGCACAACTCCTTGATGTAGTTTTAAGAAATAACTAAATTGTGTTTGACAATGAGTATTACATCCAGATAGAGGGAATTCCTTTTTCAATTGTTTCAACCTCCAGTTGACTAGAGTGGTAGGCTGTAGGCTCAGATCTAACACTGGTACTACTGTTATTGAATTCAAAATTTGTTTCTACATTACATTCAGAATTTAACAAGGGTAAAAAGTGTCCACTTGCTCTTTTTTCTATTACTTCGTTCATGCTTTTTCCACTAAATCAGGTGGATAATGTACGCAAATGTAATGTTGGAGTGGGTAAAGAAATTCTTATTTGAGTCTATTTTTTTTCCAACATTGCCACATGTATGCCCGTTTCCTGGATGACACATTCATCATTTGGAATGTTCCAAGAGAACAAACAGATCCATTTCTAGACTATATAAACAATTCTACATCCTTTTTGAAATTCACGCATTCTGTGAATGATAAGGAAATTGCTTACCTTGACATCCTACTTAAAAAAGACTTAGAGCATAATAGATTTACAGCTGAAATATACCGTAAAGATACATACTCTAACAATTTTTTACACTACACGAGCTGCCATCCATTCCACCAGAAACGAGGAGTCCTCAAGGGACAATTTGTAAGGGCAGCTCATATGGTGTCACTAAATAAATACTTTCTAAATGAATGCAGTAATTTGAAGGAAATGTTTTTGAAAAGAAGTTATCCACCTGATTTAGTGGAAAAAGCATGAACGAAGTAAGAAAAAAGAGCAAGTGGACACTTTTTACCCTTGTTAAATTCTGAATGTAATGCAGAAACAAATTTTGAATTCAATAACAGTAGTACCAGTGTTAGATCTGAGTCTACAGCCTACCACTCTAGTCAACTGGAGGTTGAAACAATTGAAAAAGGAAATTAGTTTAAATCATGCTTCCTAACAGGTTTTTCTACTGATGCATACTTTATAAAGGATATATTAGTGAAAAATTGGAAACTTTTAGTATGTGAAAGGGATATAAAAACAATTCCAGGTGATAAACCTATATGTGTGTTCAGGAAAGGACACAATATTAAAACACTACTTGAACATCAAAAAAAGGCACAACATACAGGGTATATGTACAAATGTGGGCCCTGTAAATTTTGTTCCTATATCTTAGAGGTTAATGAAGTAAACATCAATGGAAAAAAATAACAATTAGGAACAGATTTTCTTGAACCACTGAAAGAGTGGTTTATTGTGCCCTTTGTTAACTATGTCCGTGCTTTTACATTGGAAAAACGGAGCGCAAACTCAAAAACAGAATAAGTGAACACCTTAGGAATATCAGGGATCAATGTCCACTCAACTCACTTGCTAAACATATAGGGCAATATAATAAACATAAATTCTAGTTTGTTATATTAGAATCAATATCTCCCTCAGCCTGAGGTGGAGCATGGCCTTATTTACTGGAGAAAGCAGAATTAAGTTGGCAAATCAGACTAGACTGCATTCATTGGCCAGGCTTGAATGATAGCCAGTCATTTTCCAGTTTATTAAAGCTTAAAGCTTTGAAAAGATAGATTAAATATTAAATGTTCTGTATTTAATACCCAATTTATTTATTAAGACATTCAGTAGGTTAGAGTTTGATTGTTTTCATATTCTTCTTGCACATTAAGATTTTAGAATAGCTGTTTTTTATGTTTAGATGACACGACAAACTATGGTGTTATTTATGTGATTTTACATATGTAGTCTTTTACTGTGTTGTACCTGCATTGCATGGCATTATTTATATGATTTAATACATCTAGGGCCGGATTCACGAAACCTCCGTGTAAGACTTAATATGTCTTACTCGGAGGCTGCAGTTGAACGGTATGACATCAGCGTGCCATGAATATTCATGAGGGCACGCTGACTCATCCATAACTCTTTCACGGACTGAGTAGGCAAGCAGGGGGCGTGTCTGACTGCCGAGCAGTCTAAAAGTCCACGCCCCTGCAAGGTTTTAAAAAGCATAATGTCAACAGACAAGACCGAGTCCGCTCAAATGTACATACACCCAACACCACACTCCCTGACACTGTAAACCCCCATCAGAGTTATAAAACGGAAAACATTTTTTTTTTTAAATCCACGATATAGCTGCCCATATTTGCACTTGTTTGCGCAGGTGTGCCCATTGCTTAACCACAGTTTGCAATTGTGACATTGAAGAGCATATAAGAACTACTTATGCAAATTAATCCAAATCGCAATAGCGTAATGGTAGAGCGTATGCACAAAGAGAAGGCATTCATGGTTCGAGTCCCACCACTCCCCTTCTTATTTATGTTTTAAATCAGTATTTGAAATAATACCAGACAAATATGATTAAAATGTTATTAAAAGCAGTGACATGGCCGATGTATCAGCGAACAAAATATATATTTTTAAAAGACCCAGATATATAATAGCCTGCCGTTAAGCAACGTTTTACGCAGCTAAACAGAGGTGCCCATAGATTAATAGCGCTATACCCATCTAAACAAAGGTACCTATAGTTTATTAGCCCTTTATCCAGTTAAACAGAGTTGCCCATAGTTTAATAGCACTTCACCCAGCTAAACAGAGTTGCCCATAGTGTAATAGTGCTTTACCCAGCACAATAGAGTTGCCCAACATTTAAAAATGCTTTACCCAGCGAGATGTGTTTGCACGGACGTGCGTGCCACGCCAACCAGGGCACCGTAGGGCACAGGGGAGCAACGTAGAGCTAAGTTGCTTAAACACAGCCACACCCCCTAGCCTGTCTAGACAGTAGGCAGGATTCACGAAGCCTCTGTGTAAGAGTTTCAAAGCTTACACGGAGGCTGCAGTTAAACGGTGTGACGTCAACATGTCATGCATATGCATGAGGGCATGCTGAATCACACCTAAGGCTAATACGGTCTGTGTAATACAGTAGGGGGTGTGTCTGTAGGGTGAGCCCTGCAAACGGACATGCCCCCAGAAGAGTAAAAGTCCCAAAAGTAAATGCCCACGACAGAGTCCGTGTAAATGTGAATAAACACAACACATGCCCCCACAGACTATGAACATAAAATGTAGAAATGAACATCTTATATTTTTTTTATAAGTTGTAAAGATGTTTGCCCGTGAGTGCTTCGTTTGCTGGGGCGTGCCAGCTTAGCCACAGTTAGCAGTCAATGGAAAAGCATATAAGAACTAAATATGCAAAGTAAGCCATGAAGCAATAGCGTAGCGGTAGAGACATTGGCTGAAGAGAAGGCAGTCATGGTTGGAGCCCCCACTACATCAATTTTTCTTTTTAGTGAAATAAGCACGAAACAATTCCCTGACATATATGTACATATATAAAATTATATTTTATGTAAAATGTAATGAAATGGGCCATGTATTTTGAAGAAATGTGAGATAATAAAAAATAAAAAAAAATGTCAGATGTGCCCATAGCTGAGCTACACTCTAACAAGTTGAATATATCTGCCCATAGGTGAGCAGTGTTTTAACAGGTTTAAAATGAGTGCCCGTAGGTGAGCAGTGGTTGAACAGGTGTAAAATAAGTGCCTGCAGGTGAGAAGTGGTTTAACAGGTGTAAAATGAGTGCCCGTGGTCGAGCAGCATTTTAACATGCTGAAACTGTGTACCTGTAGCTGAGCTGAGCGTAATATGCGTGCTGACAGCCAAACGGCGCGTAAGCCAGCATGCCCCATTTGCACGGAGCTGCGCACCTCGTCAACAAGCTAACCGACGGGCAACGTTGAGCAAGCTGTATCAAAACTGCCTTTATACAGACACACCTCCTAGCCTGTGTAGACAGTCATAAAATATAAAAAGCAATGGTCAGGTTTGAACCCAGGATACCATACACCATAGTCAAAGTACTGAACTACTAAGCCATGACAGTTGCACTTAGGAATGCAGTAATAGCATATATATAGGAATGAATAGAAAGAGGAGCATGACAAAGCAGGTTTTGTGAAGCTGATACAATTCCAAAATGGCCAATCACAGATAAGTGCGGGAAAAACGGCATATATAAGCCCCATAGGTGGGAATACACAGCATAACCGATTGTGGAACTGACTTGCAGCCAGGATGTCAGGTGTAGGAGAGGGTAGTTGCTTCCGAGCACAGAGGTGGGGCATTGAGGAGTCCAAATATATGGTTTGGCTCCTCGTCCATAATCATGAGGCCCAACTCATGCAGGGCCAGGTCCTGTGGGGAGCATATAGGGCTGAGGCATGGGACCGGTTGGCACATAATCTCACCAGTGCCACAGGAATACCAAGGACTGGTGAGCAGGTCCGTCACCACCATGCGGACCTGAAGAGACGGAAGCAGGACCAACTGAACCGTTGGATCCAGGAGGCCCGGCAAATGCCCAATGCCCCACTACTGAGTAAGTTACATGTAATTATTTATGTAAGAAATAAACCTAGCTGATATTATGGAGATGTGTATTCCAATATTACTTAATTTATATTACAGCTGCAGGTGTCCGTTCTGCAAACCGTTGAGCCTATGGTGATAGGCTGGTGCGGTTGCGCCACCAGGCAGGTCAGTAATTCTCTCCCTGTAACTGTAAATAAATATATAAGTATGACAGTTAGCAAAAGATTGCAGTGTAGTCACTAATTAATAAAATGTGCAAGTAACAGTGTAAGAGAGTTTGCAAGTATTGCTTGATTACAAAAGTGTGATGCAGCCTGTAATCCAAACATAAAAATGAAATAAGTCTGAAATAAAGATGTCCCACCTGTAATATAATAGTACATAACCTGCAGCAGGCTGAAAAGTACAGCTGCAGAAGCTGAGTAAAACACGTGTGAAATATATCCCTGTTGAAATTTTGAAACATGACATAAGTGAGACTGTTGGAAAGGATTGTTATAACTAAAGGAAAAACATGTCAATAAAGCCTAGAATTAAGTACCATCCTGAATTGTAAAAACAAAACAAGTGAGAGAGTGTGAGAAAGAGGTATGAATCCACCAATAAAGTAGTAATAACTCCTGAATAAAGTATACTGCAGTCAGTACAGAATGAAATGAATGTGACAGGTACAACCAAACAGCAACATGTGTTGAAAACAGTACTGAAGCTGGAATGTGTGTCCCAAACTCTGGATATGTTGCTCTCAGTCTGCAATATGCAGATAGTATGGTTGTCTGAAATACCAAACATCCACAGTTGTCCATAGCCATATAAAGCAAATGTAGCAGGATGATGTAGCTGAACAGAGCCAGATATGAATGTATATGAATAAATATGAAATGTATATTGATGTAGCAGTAACATTCCTATCACCAACCTGAAGTAGTTATCACATAGGAAACTGTAGGCAGACCTGTAGTGTGTATATATCTGCAGCTAGTAAAAATGTACAGCATATGTATAGGCATTTGAAGTTGTTAATTAAATATTTCTTCACCCTACCCTATAACCACAAATAATCTATTCCACATGAAACGGGTATGTGCAATCACAATTAACACCCCTGGACATTTGTTGTGTTGGTTCATACATATTTGCATGTAAGTTGATGCATCTGCCCTGTTCATACATCCAAACCTGATGGCCTGTTGCCATCAATCAACCCTGCATGTTGTTGGATTGTGTATTGCTGTTCAAATTATGCATGTGCTATGCTTGCTGTTCAATGGCTTGAATTTATGGGTGTTTGGTTAATGGGAATACTAATGCATGCTGTTACAACTAATTGTGAATGGTATTGTATGTTACTAACCCAAACTGTCATAACATAATGCAAAATAGAAGGACGACAGGGAAGGCGGGTTCCAGCGGACCCACCTCTCCCACCTCAGCTGGCTAGTGCACCTGGCAGTAGTGCCCAGGCCGGACCCTCCTCCGGTGGCCCTGTGCCACCTGCAGATGGAAGCACTGCAGGGGATGGGGCTCGTCCCCCCTCTGCAAGCGTGGCCAGAGGAGAACATCCACTCACCCTCCATAGTGTCCGGACTGTGGTGCGTAGGGAGATCCGGCATGCTGTGCTTGGGCCCTTACGCCAGCTTGAGGCATGGGTGGCACAACTCACGGGCATGCCTGTTGCCCAGCCTACACAGCCCCCAGCACAGACCCGTCCTGGGCAGTGAAGGCACAGTGGCAACTGTCCATGGGTGGGGATCTCAGTTCCACTGTTGCCATCTGTGGGCTCATGGGCTCGAGATATCCAAACATCCGTCCCCGTCAATTGTGTAACCCCCCCACATGTGTCATACACCACCCCTGTATGCGTCTTGTTTGTCTTGTCTGTTAACCTCCCCAACCTACCTCCCCAGCTATATCGACTTCCTGTACCTGACATACCACTCTCACCTGAAAAAAAAAAAAAAAAAGGGCACTCTGTACCCACAAAAAAATTATGCCCCATACATAGCTGCCCATTTTGCACACATGTCTGCTGGACATGTAAACTGGCAATTACAATTGGCTGTACAACAAGTAATATTGCTCTTCTTACACCTCTCTCAGGGGTGGAAGGTTTCAAATTTCACATCAAATTACAAACATATGCACAGCTGTGGCTGAGGAAGAAATGGGCAGCTATGGGCCTTTCCTACATCCCTCCTGCAAAACCCAAGCTTGTTTCCCTACTGTCCTACCCTCTTTGTGACCCCTTTTTCACCACTTTCCTATCTCCCCATTTTCTTTTCTTTCAAAGAAAGTAGCGTGGGTGTGCGCGAGAGTAAGCACTTTTAAGCAGTAATAAGCGGGTGTGCGCGAAGCTAAGCGGCAGTGCACATGTGTGACCTCCGTGCAAACCAGCGCTAACCCGCTTACAACTGCTTAAAAGTGCCTTAGTCACTCTGAATGACAAGGCCTGTAGTTTTCTCAGCAGCAAAATAAAATACCTCCTTCAGTCTTGAACCCAGGACCTTGGAAACACTAGTCTGCATGACTTACCACTAAGACATGAGTGCTATACAAGAACATTGTGCTGAAAGAAATATATCATAAAATAGTAGGAATTAATGTAAAGGGAATATACAAGTCTAGTACACAAAGCATGTCATGTATATTTACTGTCAAATCTAGTGGATTTGTAAAATAGTACTGTGTGCTGAGAAACAGTCATGCTAGTTGGTAGCTACTAGGTAATAATGTCACAGTAGCATCTGGCAAGCCACACACATACTCAGAGCAGGATAAACACTGCCATAGTTAAATAGTTAAGAGTTCAGACATAGCAACTGTGACTGAGTTACAGGGATGTCCCTGATGTGAAAACAAATGTCAACTGTGCCCCACTGACACCCTGCCAAATGTACTAACAGTAGGCAGAAAGGTGTAACTACACATGCAATGGTAACCATGACTGACTGAAGGTATGCACCACCTGCACGGCACAAATAGTGTACTAATACATATGCTTGAAATAACCCACAGTCACAACTGCAGAGTATCAGAATATGTCACTGGAGTAACCCACTGCTATGTACCATTCCATGAGGCTGATAAAAGATGCACCAGAGAGTATCTGAGGCCTGCTCAGCAGCATGATCAAATACCCCTGTAAATGTCAAGGCCCACACCATGGCCAGACCATACTGCATGCAGTAACACCCTACCACAATAAACACATAGGGAATTGCTGGCCAAACAGATTTAGCAAGCATTACAAGCTGTGAATGTAAATGGAAAATAGGAAAGCCATAGCAACACATAACATGAAAGACACCTAGCAGGCATACAACAAGTGAATGTAAAGGCCAAATATTGAAGCCATTGCAACAGATTGCAAGAGCCACTGCTATATACCAGTTACACCACAATCTCCACAGGAAAGCACACACACACCCATATACACAGTTTTACTAGTCGTAGGTGTCAGTTTACATACACATGGAGAACAGGACACTGGAGGAAGGAATACTCAGCTTACAGAACAACATGCATTGCAGTGTCTACAACACAGCCTGAAATATGAGAGACATACCAACCCTTACACTCACAGAACAGTGTCCACAGCAAACCAGCATGGTCCCCACCCTGATAATCTGAAAGGCCTACGCCTACCTAACAGACCTTTTTATAGCACAGGCCTGTAATCACAGTGAGAACTGCAATCACTACACAACAGGCTGCATGCAATTAGTAAATGCTGGCTAACAATTGGTGCAGAGGCCATCACATGGACACGTGCAGATACCTACAAAAGCATCCTGTACTCCCAGTCCACACATGCAATACTGTCATTGCACCCACTGGAAGTAGAGAGAGAGAGAGAGAGAGAGAGAGAGAAAAGAAAGAAAGAAAGAAAGAAAGAAAGAAAGAAAGAAAGAAAGAAAGAAAGAAAGAAAGAAAGAAAGAAAGAAAGAAAGAGAAAGAAATAACAAACCTGAAACAACAAAGCAAAGAGGCAGACAGCAGGCCAAGCAACTGCAAGCCTACACAAACAGCTGCAACAAACACAGGTAATGTAAATTACTACTATAATACTCTACATACTGTGAACCCTCCAGATGTGTTATTGGTCTGTATCTATGTATATGAGGATGTGCATAGGGACGGGGACATACTGAAACTGTCACTGAAGGTTCCACATACATATGTATGTGATGGTAGCTATGTGCACATAGCAATGTAGGTTGTAGTGCAATGTACAAGTAGGTGGTACAGTAATGGGTGTTCAGCAGTACGTTACTGTGTGTATACATATGTGGAACTATAAAGGAGTATATATATATATATATATATATATATATATATATATATATATATATAAAACATGTGTATACGTATGTATATCGAGATATGTATGTGTATGTATATATATATATATATATATATATATATATATATATATATATATATAATATGCATATGTGTATACATAGATAGAGAGGGATGTAGAAATACATAGACAGATATAGTTTCACAGTGGCATAGTTTAGTACTAGGCTATCTGCAGACAGTGTATAGACTAGATTTAGAAACCTGCGCCTCTGTATAGTAGTGACACAGTGAAGACCCCCTTTCATAATAGCATTAATGTACTGTGCCTCTGTCTAGTAGTGACACAGAGAAGACCCCTGCTGTAAACCTATGATCTCCCATCCACTTGTCAAGAATGCACATGAAGAGTGTCAGTGAGGGTCTCTGCCTAACATGAACTGGGATCCTGTTCCACAGCATGGGAAGCCTCTTAGTGATGGATCTGTCCCTACAATATGTCCTATTCATATGTGTGCTGAGGTTTCAATCCATAGCTGTCGTGCATCTGATGGATTTGGATTGTATGAAGTGGAACATGTCCATCACTACCAGATTGGACATGGCCTACTACATCAGGCACAAATCACCCCTATGTAGGCAGTATGCTATGGAATAGAGCATGAGTTACGTTAGTCTGGCAGCATATGACAGTTGTTGCAGACCCTTGATCCTCATGGTGATGTACTCATGGGGTCCCCCTAGCTGTTGCAAGTGCGAGGTGAGGTACATACCAAATGGGGCATAGTACACAGTCATGGGCCTGATAAGGGAGGAGTATAGGGTTACAATGACCCCTTTTGATGTGGATGTGAATCTCTTCATGATAAGGTGGGCAAGGTAGGAAGTCCATCCAACCACTTTGGCAACGTGGGTGTCAAATGACAGGTCAGCATTGCACAGTGTCACCAGGTCTCCGATTACTTTGTCTGTACTCAGTGGGTTATTGTCTATGTGATAATATGTAGGTACCTTGTCCGTCCAAAAGGGTATGAGTATACATTACGTGGCTTGCAGTGTCAGGCCATGACTCCACCACCAGTTGTTGGTGTCCGTGAGGCCTGTCAGTAGGATGTATGTGTCAGCAGGTGTATCGCCTATGGCACCTAGTATGCAGTCATCTTTGGACATTGTCAGCCACTACCCTCCCATGTCTGCTTACACATCTGAGAATGATATGCTGAACATGAGCAGTCCCAGGACAGAGCCCTGTGGGACACCACATGTGACTGGCTCTGAGTCTGACATGGCACCAGTGAGGTTGACTATAGGGTTTCTATCCGTTAGCTGGTTTGCAACCCATCATGTGACATATGGATTTACATGTCAGCTGTTGATCATGTCTATGATGGCAGAGTGTGGTATTGTGTCGAATGCTGTAGGCAAGTCCAGGTAGGCTGTATGGACCGCTATGCCCTCAGCAATGGCTATAGTGACTGATTTGAAAAGGTCAACCAGGTTCATATGGCAGGATCTGCCCTCTACAAAGCCAAACCGGGTGGGATCAAGTATCAAAGTCCCAAATGTCTCTGTGTATGGGTACCATAATGATCCTTTCCATAGTGTTGCAGACCAGGCTGGTTAGGCTTATGGGGCAGTAGTTACCAGGGTCTGTAGAGGTGCCTCCTGTGTGGAGTGGGACTACTGTTGCTGTATGCCAGTGTCCAGGTACATATGCTGTAGTAAGGCTATGGCTGAATAGCATGTAATGTGCATGTGTAGCTCCTCTTGCAGTTCACATAGCATGCGACCTGCAATACCGTTGGGTCCCATTGATGCTGTATTTACAGCTCCGCTGAGGGTGGTTACGAGCTGGACATCTGAGATGACAGGGAGGTTACAGTCAGCTGGGATAAGTAATTCCACATGTATGGGTGAGGGAGTGGAGAAACCTGCACTGAACCTATCTGCCAGACTGTTGGCATTATCTGTGTGTTCAGTGTAGCGTATGTCACTGTGAACTAACTGTGAACACAACTGAGGGTTCCCACCCAGGTGTGTAACATAGCAGAGGAAGGCCTTGTGGTTATCTGTAGTGGCCATAGCGATGTCCCTCTCATTGTTGGCCTTGCATGTTTGTACGACAAAACTTATCTTTCTACTACTGCTGATGAGAGATGCCGTAGCTCTATGGAAGTATGCTCTGCAGTGCAGTAGCTACCATCTGTTGTTATACAATTTGTTCAATGCTGGGGTCCACCAGACAGGACGCCTGCCCTTGGTGGAGAGGGTCATGGTTCCATTTGTGATTGCATGATCCATGCATTCTTGGAGATGTCTGTAGAAGCATATGTGAGGGTGTCTGCATTGTGGGAAGTGGATTACACTGGCCCAGTGGACATTAAGGATACCAACCCAGTTATAAGATGTGTAAAGTCGGCATGTGAGAGGTTTCCCACTGTAGTCTGTTGTGTTGTGGGGGAGGTGGGATATGTATATCCAGGGGGGTTAGTCTGTGGTCAGATGTGACTAGTGAGGGGTATACTTCCAATGTGTAGCACATTGTCCCCATGTTTGTGATGATCAGGTCTAGTATATTATCTCCTGTTGTGGGAAAGGTGGCTAGCTGTTCCATTGCATTTGACATAGTGAATTCCGGGAACCTTTGGGCTAGGGTGTTTGGGGTAGAATAATGCACCCAGTGTATGTTAGGGTAGTTGCACTATCCCAATATGATGGTGTGTGGTGGGACATTCATATCCTCCAATGTCTACAGGAAGGCCAGTTGTATAGCAGGTTTGCCTACGGTTATCTGCACCTGGATGGTCTGTGATGCTTCATGTGTTGCCACTAACCTGGAGGTGTGTGTGTCCTCCATGAATATGGACACACCCTCCCTTTTTGTTTTGTCCCGAGTCCTGGGGCCAAAATGCATGATACGGGGTATAGCCTGGTACTGCTGGTGTGCTCTCAGGAGCCTTGAACCAGGTTCTCACTTACTGCACAGACATCGAGATTGGTAGAATATGTACGTACAGATATATGTAATACACACATACATATATAGATATCTGTAGAGACTTACACATATACAGATAGATCTGACTGACAACAGATATGTCTGTATATGACTATCTCTCACTCTCTGTCCCACCCCCTCACACTCACCCTGTGTCTCTCTCTCACTCTCTCCCCCTCTCCCCACATCTATATGTATATATCTACATCTATATATACATATTATATATACATATATACAAACAGATATATATCCATATACAGATATAAATATATCAATGCATTTATATACATATATATATACATATATAGACTGTGTGAGGCACATGTGTGCAGATGTCTTGCTACAGGTGCCTGGTGTCACAGGCATGGAGTGAACACCAGTGTGGATACTGGAGTACCATACCCCATTCAAAACACTGACACCAGTAACCACCACATATGTACATGCCTGCCCACCACTGCATGTGTCAGGGGGGAACAGGGTCAACAAGTGTACAATAGGCTCCACATCGATATACACAGTGGCACACTAGTTCTGTAATACCTGTACATGGAATGTGTCAGCGGACATGGTGTGTCAGCTATGGACATGTAGGTCACTGTACCCCTCCACACCCCACAATGTCCTACACGATATGTACCTCCCATGACAGCTAGAGATATGGTGAAGGACACAGACATATGCAAGTAACTGTGTCAATGCACTCAAACACCACAGAGTGCACACAGACTACCTACATGGAGGTTACCACTGATGGATATACATAGTTCAGTCACACCAATGACAGTTGTCTTCCAACCATGGTAACACCTCCAACATCCACAACACAAATTACCTATGTCTGTCGTCCTTGTCACTGCAGTATAGAGCACATGGTGGAGGTATGGGACCCTACCCACAGATATGACATACCCTGTAGTAGACCACACAGAATTAAGAAGCAAGGCTCCCCTTGAGTAGATGCCAGACATACCCCTGCTGAATGTTATGCTGATAGGTAATATGCCATATGAGTCACCCTGTTTAACTGTTTGTAAGGAGCAGGTAGGATCATAACACATGTGTCACAAGGGGCAGGGTAGCATAACAGTATGCTGCTGTAGGCCCAGGGCCAAAAGCACACTACCTACCTAGGACACAATGCATACCCATTAACACATTGCAAACGGAATATGTGAGGTGGAATGAGTGTGCTAGTGACTGGGTGTATGTTGTGTACTGGTGTGATTGCTCACCATGACTGTCTGTCTGTCATGGTAGTGTGTGTCCTTGGTGTGAGGCCAGAGACAGGTGTGTGGGGTATTGTGATCAACATATACTACATTGCCATATGTTGTGCTGTGTTACCCTGTATGTCACTGTGGTGTAGGTAGGGTTATGGCAAGTAAGAGTAATGTGCATTACCAGTAAAATATGTAACGTGCATTGTGTGCAGTGCATGGGCTGATAATGTTCCCCATACAGTACCTTGATTCAAACCCCCAGTGTGAGGTTGTGCATTGTACCTGAAACAGTGCGTTGACTGCTACAGTATACTAGTCTGTTGTATGGAGTGTGCCAGGTACTGTTGCACAGTTGTCGGATGAGCACTGATATCTGGTCATGTACATGTGTATCCCACAATAGACAGACAGATGCTATATATGGTGCCTAAGTTATATCACTGCAGTCAAGTATAATGTGTATTATGTGTGCTATAGTCTCCTGACAGATATTGCTGACATATTTCCCTTCTCCTTTTCAGGGCCATGGTTCACCAGCGGAACCCAGTCTACTCCGCTGCAGAGGAGGAGGAGATACACCAGAGCCTGATGCGGGATTTCACTGTACTCTTTTCCCACACCAGCCAGAACCAGCAGGAGAGGGCTGCACTGTGGCAAGACCTGGTCCGTCAGGTAATGACATAGGCACACATAACCGGACATATGAGCAGGTACGCCATCACTGCAGTGATTTAATTAGAAATGTCCGTCAGCGTGCGTCGGATATCCACAGGCAGCAGCTTGCCACAGGTGGAGGGGTGGCTAGACAGCCCCCCCTCACCAGACTGGAGGGACTACTCCTGAGTGTTGTGGCTCCAGCACAGCAGCAACAACAACAGCATACATGTGTAATGATGGAGGCTGGAGCCACACAGCAGCAGGACACAGAGCATGCAGGTAACATGCCATGTGTATAGTGACCATTCTGTACACTGTTAGGTTATGCATGTGTGGGGTGTGTCCTCGATTTGTAGCTGTTATCTTGGTAATTATTGTGCATTAGTGATAACCTCATTATCTGCAGTACACTTGTGGAAGCTAACTGTTGCACTACTGAACTGTTTCATGCCCACAGTATCAATGGCAGAGTTGTGCCCACTGACGATAAATGTCTCTTTTCCGCAGGACCCTCTGGTGTAACAGCAAGGCAGCCTATCCATGCTGGTGAGTGTGTAATACCATTAGCTTCACTACTCTGTATACTAATAGTAATAATAGGCTGAAGCAGTAGTGCTATGTGTATGATTGCAGGTGTGTTTGTGTCTGTGGGTTGATATCTCATATACTGAGGTGTGTGCATGTGTGCATGTGTGCATGTGCCCATGTGTGCATGTGTGCATGCGTGCATGTGCCCATGTGCACATGTGTGCATATGTGCATGTGTGCATGTGTGCATGTGCACGTGTGCATGTGTGCATGTATGCATGTGTGCATGTGCCCATGTGTGTATGTGTGCATGTGTGCATGTGTGCGTGTGTGCATGTACCCATGTGTGTATGTGTGCATGTGCGCATGTGTGCATCAGTGGTGGCATTGTGTACACATTGTAAACTGTGTTTCCTGTCTTACTCCCACAGGTTCTGGTGCTGCTCTGGTGTCATGCAGCAGGGAACCTGAATCAGCTGCTGTGGATAGTGATGATGATACCTGTGTAATGGCACAGGTAGGTGTGCCAAGGTCTGTCATTGGTCAGCCAATTGACACTACACAGCTGTCAACCCCATCAATGTGAACAGTCATCCTGCCAATACATCCTTTGTCACCAATGTCCCTAGTTGATGGACAGGATACAGTGGGCATTGGCCAGGGTAATGTGGTACTGGTGGCACATGCATCCCCACACTACAGCCATGGTCAGGGCCCTGACACAGTACCACACAGGCAGACGTCCATGGGTTCTCGTGGGAGCATCCGTGGGTGTACCGCCCCTGTCAGACGTGCCCACAGAGGTCTTTCAACCCCAGCTATGTTTCGGGCTGTAATGCAGGCACAGTCACGTATGGAACGGTACACCAGACAGGGTCTGAGGGAGCTGAGAGCATGTCCCACAGCCATGAGTGACAGTATGCGTGATGTTGCGGCTGCCATCCGCAACTTTACCGAGGTCATTGACAGATGTTGGGGGGACACATTAGATCTGTTCCACAAGTATATGTCCATGAGCCAGGGCAATGGTGGATGGTTGAGGCATTGATGTGGCCGTATGCCAGCAACAGCAGCAGCTGGCAGTCATCGCGGACGTCAACAGGGCCGCGGCCGCTCACATAGTGCCAGCAGCAGCCCCAGCAATGCTGGGTCTCTGCTGTCATTGGACCTCCCCAGGAGACCACGTGCACGTGGCACTGGACATTCCCAACAGGGAACTGTCTCCAGTCAACGAACACCTGCTTCTGATGACAGTACCCAGTCTGGCTTGGTACATGATACAGTCCGTAGCACCCCTGCCAGGCACAGGTGCCATGTCCGTGGCCACAGACAGTGATCTGTATGTCCTGGCAGGTACAGTCTGTGGCTGTCCACAAAGACCTGTATATGGCAGCCATGAGGTGGGACTGTGTGCATTCATACACACATGCAAAGTGATAACACCTAGGGCTATCACATACACGCACACTGCATCAACATTGCCCCATCTTGTACTGCTGTCCCTCACCAACACACACACACAGACATGTCAATTGGTTGTATCAGTGGCAGACTCAGGCATACCAGGTACACACCCTGTGCATATGATGAAACTGTGCCACCTCCTGCAATCTGTAAAATTGGTGCAGGAACAGGTTAACATGGTGCTGATGCACAGGGTGACTACATAGACGTATTGTAATAGTATGATGTTGACAACAGTACATTGTAATTATAGCATTGTGGGTATATACCAGCATGCCTGATGCAGTTACAGTATGAATGTCATTGTATTGTTTGGTACACCCATACTAATTACCACAGTGTTCTGTCTGCACATCTTTGCATACTGGTGGTGAGGCTGTGAAGGGATGGCCACCTACATAGGTAACACAGGGGATACAACAATGTACATATTGATACTCAATGATGGCCATGTCAACTGTGAGTTGCATGCTGCCCACACACGACTCTGTAATGCAGATTTTTCAGGATGTTGATATCTGTGCAGTACTACACAACAGGTTCAGGGCTCACAAGAGCACACTAGCACTGCAAGGTCACACCTCATACCATGCATGACAGCACCAAAACACAGAACTAACTATGACAGGAGGGAGAGTGTCCATACATGTCAAGGATACTGTGGTGCCAGGACAGGTAGCATACATCATACTACATCTGGAACTGCTGAGTGAAGGCTCAGTGTCTGTTATTTGACATGTGTATTATTACAGGTATGAGCACTTGGGTATCAGGCCAGTTATTCAACATTATGAAGGTACATGGTCTATACACTTGTGGGGGTTGTGGCTGGACCGAGCCCGTCTGACCTGGTAATGTCTGGGTACTGGCTTAGAGTGCCTGCATATATGCACTGTTACATACTGGAAGTCGTACACCTTGTTTGTTGTAGCATAGTCTACATACAGGCCTGATGACTGTAGCTTTATTTGTATGCATGTTTGCCTGTTATGTTCCTGAAACACTGATTCCACCTGCAGTGCAGATAGACGGTGCCTCTGTGGATCCCTAGTGACATCTGTGTTGCTTACTGTACTGATTTCCATGTGTCACTTGACAGAACGTCACTGTTTGTCCTGTTTGCATGTAGCTTGCCTGTAACACATTGCATATGACTTACCTCACATTTGCTCAAGACAGCATTCATATATGCCAGCACTAACAATTCAGGAGCACTACACCCTTGCATAGTCACCTTGAGTACCTTGTTCCCCATTGGCCCTATGTGTCGTTACTTAGTATGGGAGTCACAATGCTATGGTAGCATGTGCAAAGGTCACCTGTCAATCTACTCTCAGGTCCAGTTGGTGAATCTGCGAGTCATGTGGCAATGTTACAGCTGCCTCATGTACACAGACAACCCTCTCCACTTCCCATACATGTACAACACTTGTGAGAGATGCAAACACATAGCCAAACTGGGGGCTAAGCTCTGTTTACACAGCACTGGCATTCCCTGTCAGGTGGAGTGGGATACTACAGTGAATACAGTACCAGTCTCCCATAGACCTGCCACAACCCCAATCCAAACACAGACACACACAGGTACGTTATTGGGCTCTCAGAATAGCATCCTGCCTGAGCAGTTGACACCTGCAAAGCAGACACACAAGCAAACATTACGCCAGAGCAGAGCACATGCAACACATAGCTCAGAAAGCCTGTGTGCCAAACAGTGTCAGGCCATACAGCTAGACAACACACCTGCTACAGTTGTATGAGGTACCTCTATTGACACGTACATGGTGGTCCTGCTCCCAGGCTGAACAAGGTGATGGTCATGCTGAGCTGCCCGTCGGGCACTATGATCCACCACATAACACAAGCAAAGCAGTCACTCCAAGGCATGTAGCAGTATGACTCAGTCATTGTCTGTGCCAGTGTGTATGACCTCTGACGCACCTCCCTGGACTACATGTTACGGGACATGGAGGGGCTCTCTGAGGTTGTGGCACAGGCTGGTATGACCCTGGCTTTGGGTAGCATCTCACCCTCACCATGAATGCTGCCACAAAATGTAGACAGGATCATCGGTTTCTGCACTTCATGTATCTTTCAGTGACATCCAAAGGGAATCCAATGCCTGTCAGTGTGGGATTATATGCTGGACATGCCACATTGCTTTGCTTGGGACAGCTTGCACCTGTCACCCATAGGCCATTGTATATTGGCAGAGGCTGTTGCTACACACATACTGCCTTTGTATGCAAGGCTGACATTACATAGCCACCTACACAGGTATCACACGGGATGGGACACTAATAGCAATGCTACTCAACAGCAGCAGTATAAACCTCAAGATGCATGCAGTGGAAACTGTCCTTAGCATGGGGTACATCAATATCTGTGCAGTAACAGACTCCTGGTACAAGGCTCCCAGGTGCACACCATCAGTGCAGGTCATTCCTGATACCATGCTTGTCATCCCCTACACATGCACCAAAACAGAACAGGGGGGATGTATCCAAAGGCACCTCAGATACACACACCCCCAGGTTGGTGGCACTGCACAAAGCATCAGAGCCTCTCCATGTGCAACACACAGTGGGTTAGACTGCCTTCAGGTTCATAGCCTGGCACACACCACACTGCCATACCCAGGAAACCCACTTGGCCTTCCTGACAACACTGGGAATATGATGGTCTCTACACACACCATTATATGGTTGTACTGCAACTACCCAAACATACAGTGTGAGCATTATTCTAGCTGCAAGATCCTATCTGAAGGTGTCTTATCATTCATTCCCTGCATTGCTATGGAACAACTTGTTACCACTCCCACAAGTGGTGACAACATGCTGCACCTGTTCATCACCAACATGTGGACTATATGCTCCAGACCAATCATGTATCCCTCGCTGGTGGGATGACACCATCTACAACCCACACTGTATAGTCACATACCACATGCAGCCCCTGCACAGAACACCCCAGTCATACAGTTGTCTGATGCGTATTCCATGTATTCACATGAGGCAGGCTTCGGACATGGAAACTCTTGCAGTTCACAGGTACATATGTGTAGGTGGCACACACATACATCATGTGTGCATTGACATTACTGATATAATGTATGTCGTGCAATATTGGGTACAACACCCCACACACATGGACAAACTGTGTGACAAAATTACACATGGCATTTGTAGGATACAAACCCCTACCTAACTATGTTAGATCACTTGTGAAAGTCGCAGTAGCAGAGTGTATTATTTGCATTACTGGGAGGGTTGCTTTCTCCTGCTGTACTTATAGGGTGCTGACATCATCAGTGTTTAGACAGTGGAATATGCAGCATGTTTTGTGTAGTAATAGTTGCCAAAAGGGACATTTCTCATTCACATGGAACTGCACACACTACTCCCTCATACACAGTCACACACACACTGGACACTTTCAGGATTCAAACCCCTACCTAACTATGTTATGACACTAGTGAGAAACGCATTAGCAGAGCACGCTATTTGCATTACTGGAGGGGGTTGCTTTCTCCTGCTGTACTTATAGGGTGCTGACATCATCAGGGTTTAGACAGTGGAATATGCAGCATATTTTGTGTTGCCAAAAGGGACCTTTTTCATACACATGGAATTGCACACACTACTCCCCCATCCACAGTCACACACACACTGGGCACTTGCAGGATTCAAACCCCTACCTAACTATGTTATGACACTAGTGAGAAACGCATTAGCAGAGCACGCTATTTGCATTACTGGAGGGGGGTTGCTTTCTCCTGCTGTACTTATAGGGTGCTGACATCATCAGGGTTTAGACAGTGGAATATGCAGCATATTTTGTGTTGCCAAAAGGGACCTTTTTCATACACATGGAATTGCACACACTACTCCCCCATCCACAGTCACACACACACTGGGCACTTGCAGGATTCAAACCCCTACCTAACTATGTTATGACACTAATGACAGACACATTAGCAGAGCGAGCTATTTGCATTACTGGGGGGGATTGTTTTCTCCTGCTGTACTTATAGGGTGCTGACATCATCAGTGTTTAGACAGTGGAATATGCAGCATGTTTTGTGTAGTAATAGTAGCCAAAAGGGACATTTCTCATACACATGGAATTGCACACACTACCCCCGATACACAGTCACACACACACTGGGCACTTGCAAGATTCAAACCCCTACTTAACTATGTTATGACAATAGTGAGACATGCATTAGCAGAGCACGTTATTTGTATTACTGGGGGGATTGCTTTCTCCTGCTGTACTTATAGGGTGCTGACATCATCAGTGTTTAGACAGTGTAATATGCAGCATGTTTTGTGTAGTAATAGTTGCCAAAAGGGACATTTCTCATACACATGGAATTGCAAACACTACTCCCCCACACACACGGAGTACTTGCAGGATTCAAACCCCTACTTAACTATGTTATGACACTTGTTAAAGATGCAGTAGCGGAGCACGCTATTCACATTACTGGATATTATTTCTGATCCTGACATATGTATAGTGTGCTGACATCATTATGGATGAAGAGGTATGTACATCTGTTACTATCCATGAGTAAAGGGGAGAGCATATCTATGCATTAACTTTGCACAGGCACAGTGGCCTACTGTACTGTGGAGGCAGATGCCAAATATACTGTGGATAGCCTTCTGTATTCCCTAGGGACAACAGTCAGGTATTGCACTCTATGGCCATATGTTTACCTGTCAGATGCACATATCTGTTGCTCATATACTGTTTGTGGGTCTTTATTGCCATAGCCTTCCCTATCTCTATAAACAACGTGTGTACTGTGGGAGATGTTTGCATATGAGTGGGATCCAGTACTTTACTTATGTCTCTGTTGTAACTTCACTGTGTGCACTGGGCAGATGTCTGTATTGTGGGAGGTTCCTGTGTTAACACATAGAAATGCCAGATATGTGTGTGCAACTGCTGAACTGTGACATGGCCTAAGTGTGTGAGCATGCCCAGTTCACAGTTTGTATGGCTTCTTGACTGCCACATCTCATTTATCTAAGTGTGTGAGCATGCCCAGTGTGACCTTTCCTTATGTTTGGATCTGTGGACCACCACATTTCTGTTTGTGTGTGGACGCCATCTATGTATCACATGTACCGTTGAGTGTTAGAATCAGGTTGTGTTCTTACTGCTCAACTGCTGACTGTCTGAACCTAACAGGCATTATGCTGTGCCTGTAGGGTCGTCATGGCATAGTTTGCATACAGTTGTCATCATCCTTTCCTGCTGACCAAACAGTTGTATTGTTGTATAGTGTACTGGTGCAAAACTTTCACTGTGGTGGACAGTATAATCGGTTTCAGTCCTATCACTGCTTGTACTGTTTATAGTGAGCACACCAGACTGGTTGAGGTCCAGTTATGCAGATATGACCATGTTGCATTTTGTTCAGATATGGACAGCTTAGTACATGATTGTCCAACATTGTTAATGTATTTCACAACTTGTGTGGACAGTGACAAACAATGGCCATGTGCCCTAGTCCATTTGTAATGCTAGTCAGAGAGTGTTTGTCCTTCAACACACATTTACTGGTGTTTGCCATTACATATGTCACAGTTAGTGTGCTGTGCCTCTGGCTACCCATGACATACAGGTGATATCCAGGGTACACCTGCCATCTCCCATCCAGTCATCATGTTTCCTCTGGATGACAGTCACTGAGGGACTCCCTGGATATCCTGTAGTGGGAGTTTAATTGTGAATGGAGTGAGCTTCTGGGTTGTGGACCAATCAGTACAGCATGTCCTGTTTATGTCTGTGCTGTGGTTCAGGCCTGTCAACTGCATAGGTCACCAGCATTCAGTGTTTACATGGTGCCAAATGTCCATTGATACCAGGTTGGTCATGGCTCTATACATCAGGCACAGTTCACCTCCAGCCAGGCAGTATGGCACTGTGTGGAGCTGCAGTTACTTTACTCAGGCGACACATGGCATCTGTTACAGCTCTGCAATCCTCCTGGTGGGGTATTTGTGTGGTCATTCCAGTTGCTGCAGGTGTCTGCTATGGAACATCCCTGAAGGGCCATTGTACATAATTGTGAGGCTGCTGATGGATGACTGGAGAGGCACATTGACCTACCCTAACCAAGCTGTGCTTACCTTCATGATTAGGTGGGTATATGGTATGTTTCTGTAACCACTACAGACACATGGTTGTCACATGCAGGATATCTATCACCTTGTGTCCCCAGGTCTCTTATTGCTCCTGATGTACTTACTGGGTTAACACCTATGTGGTAATTTCTGGCCATGTACTGTGTTTCCACAGGGGTTGACTATACCCTATTCTGCATTTAGCTTGTTGACATGGCTGTGGCACCACTTGTGTGTTTCTATGTGTGCCTTTTGTAGGTTGCTTGTGTCAGCCGGAGGGACCGATATGGTGGCCAGTTTGTTGTCCTCTGCAAACCTGTTCAGACAGAGTCCTTCCTTGTTGGCCTGTACCTATGTGACATATATAGCATACAAGAAGGATCCCAGGACCATGCCTTGTGGGATGCCAGTTGTACCTGGTTTGCAGTCGGCCATGGCTACAGCAAGTCTGCCAGGTCAGTTCTCTCCTTGAGCTGGTTTGCAACCCATCTACTTGCATAGGGGTTTATAGTTAGGCTGGTGAGCTTATCTGTACCACCAACTAGGGTATTGTATGGAAGGGTTTAGCAAGGTCCAGATAGGCTGTGTGATCAACATTCCCCACATCACTGGGCTTGATGCATGTTTCACATGAGTCAGACATGTGTACGGGGCAGGATCTGCCCTATGACAGCCACACTGGGTAGGGTCCAATGTCTGTAGGTACCCAATCTCATTATTTATGGGATCCATGATCATCCTCTCCATTACTCTGCCAACCTAGATATTTGGGGCTGAGGGGTGATAGTTTGCAGTATCCATTCAGGCACCCCCTTTGTGGTGTGGGACCACTGTTGCTGTACACCGGTCTTTGGGTACATATCCAGTGGTAGGACTGATAGTGCACAGTAATGCTATTTGCTGTTCCATTCTTCTTACAGTACTTGTTGGACGCAACCCAGGACACCATCTGGTACCATTGATGCTGTGCACTGTGCTTTGTGGATACTGGCTGTTACCTCATCATCTGCAATGTCGGGGGGCCAGCAATCTCCTGGGATAGATATTTGGCAGTTAGGTGCTGGTGGGGAGTTTGCAAAGAATCTGTTAGTTAGGATGTTGGCAATGTTTGTGGGTTTGGTGTATTGTTTGTGATATTAGAGTGCTGCAGAGCATATCTGTGGATTATCACCATGGTTCCTACCATCAGGTAGGACATCTGTGTAATAATCCTTTGTGTCCTGCACAATTTGTATCATCATAGGTTCATAGGTTCATACTAGGCTATCTGCTCTGGCCTTGTTTGAGCATGAACAGACTGTGTGTGGGTCTCAACACCCCTTGCAATGTGCATATTATGCCCATGTAGGGTTTACTTTCCTAGATATGACACAGGGATGGCCCCCAGTGTACACCTGCTATCTCCCATGCACTTCAACAGATTTCTCTTGTTGAGTTTGTGTGTGGAGCTCAGCCTCTCATGGACTGGGATTCTGTTCCAGAGTGTCCTGAGCCTCTGGGTTATGGATCTATCCCTCCAGCACATCCTATTAATCTATGTGTAGAGGTTCAGATATCTCACTGTGGTGTGTCTGCTGGATTTGGGGTTCCTGCAGTGGAGCATGTCCATTCATTCTGGATTGGGCATGGCCTTGTACATCAGGCATACATCACCTCTGACTGTGCAGTATGCTTCTGAATTGGGCTGTGGTTTCTTCAGCCAGGCTGCAGATGTCCAATGTTTGGACCCTTTATCCTGTTGGTGGGGTACATTTGGGGTCTTTCTGACTGCTGCATGTGTAAGGTAAGGTACATGCGAACTGGGGCATAGTTGTCACGTATGGGCCTGATAAGGGAAGGGTATGGGGGCACAGTGACCTCTGTAGCTCTACATGTGCATCCTTTCATATTAAGGTTGGCAATATAGCAGGTCTTCCTGGCCACCTTGGCAATGTGTGTGTCACATGACAGGTTACCATCCACTTGTGTCCCTAGGTCCATGATTACTTCTTCCATACATAATGGATTGCCACCTATGTCATACTTTGTGTGTGCCTTGTTTGGTATTTGTTGGGTCATTCATACTCTGAAATGTCTTCAGGAAGGCTGGCTGGGGTACCTGGGTTTGTGTGTGGGGTCTGTAGCAGGCTTCAAACAGGTACACAGTTTGAGACAGTGTTACTTGCCCGTGGATAGTCCATGCTGCTTCTTGCTGTGGTACCAACCTGGGGGTGTGGTTATTCTTGATAATTACTGGTAGCCACACTCCTATTGTCATGTGTTCCATGTTTTGGAGCTGTAGAGCATGGTATGAGGCATAACCTGGTAGTATTAGGGTGCACTTCTGGGCCTTGCTCAGGTTTCTGTTACAGAACACATATTACCGATCTCCATGCTGTGGTGGGTTTGGTCTGCATGCACTTTGCAGGTTAGAATTCTGGCATTGGGTAGCATTACGTCCAGGTTATTATCCCTTGTGCTACCTATGTTGGTGTGTTTGTGTTTCTGGACTTACCTATTCCAGGCAAAGTGGGGGTAACAGCAGCCTTTGCTAGTATCTACACAGCCAGGTGTGCTGGGTGCATGCCATCCCTAGCAGGTGGGGCATCATGTCTTGCTTGGCATGTCAGCCCAGGCTGTCAGCCATGTGTTCCCCCTTGCTAACAGCAATACCTCAGCCAATTATTGTACTTGATCTTGTTATCTTCATAGTGTGGCATCATGCTTGGTGAGGGTGAGATGTTAGGTTGGGTCTTCATGTTTGCATATACTAGATGGTGTTACATTGCTTAACACATGGCAATCATGCCTCAGGTGGTGCTGCAGGGCTGCCTCTGTTGGATGCACATACTACACCCCCTGTACATGTTTGAGAGCAGGTTATGTCATGTTAGGCATCCCTGTTACTATATGAGTGAGTCAGAGAGGGGTTAAATTTCCAGGGTTCCTATTGAGCCAGTGTATGTGCTATGCGTTGCCTCTTTGCCAAGGCCAGGGCATACTGGGCATGCCTCCTTCTGCCTACTGGGGCAGGCTCAGGTTGTTCCTCCTCCGAGTCATGCTCTGCCTGTGATGGCCTTGACAATGGTCGGGGGCTGTTTGTCCCGGCCCTGTGCTGGTCCTGCTGCAGCTGTTTTCACAGGATTATATTATGTAGCATAGCACATACCATGACAATTTGGGTACATGTAGTTGGTGAGTACTGCAAGGCTCCACTAGATGTGTCCAGACACCGGAACCATGACTTGAGCAGCCCAAACACATGCTCTATTACATTACATGTTTGTGCGTGTGCCTCATTATGGCGTTCCTGTTCAGGTGTGTGTGCGTTTCTGATGGGTGTCATCAGCCACGGCTCCAGTGCATAACCTGCATCCCCCACTAGGTGTCCATGTGGGATGTCCCCATTGGCAAATGTCTGGTACAGCTGCGTAAAATGCCAGATATGGGAATCATAGTAGCTCCCAGGGCAGCCAGCACACACATTCATTATTATGCCCTGGGCATCACACACAACCTGGCAGTTGATGGAGGGGAAGCCCTTGCGGTTAATGTAGGCCCTACCCCGCTCACCGGCTGGTGATTTGATGCATATGTGCGTGCAGTCTATTGCACCCACTACCTCAGGGTATTCCGCTATTTGCTGGAAGAGATGCATATTGCTGGCCAATACCTCACGGGCATTGGGGAAATATACATGATCACCGACATGTGCTGACATGGCATCGAGGAACTGGTGCAGTACCCTGGAGGCTGATGCCTGTGATATCCCCATCATATCACCAGTTGGTCTCTGGAAGGTACCTGTTACTAGTATTCTTAGGCCAACACATACCTTGGTTTCCAATGGGATGGGTTCCCCTCTGTTGGTTCCATGTGTGAGGTGTGGCCTGCACAGCTCGACAATTTGCTGCAGGAGGTCTCTGTCCACTCTATAGTGCTCCACTATCTCCAGCTCATGTAACCCCTGGTAGGTGACCCTGGGCCTGTACACTCTTCTCCATCTCCTCACTGTGGGTTGTCTGGCAGCATTTCCATTGTCACCACCCTCAGCAAGTCTCTTATGTCTCCTTATGACAGCTATGGCAGCCCCTAGCATGTTTGGTCTGAGTGCAGCTATTTCAGATTTCACTTCTACTAGCTTACTCCTGTCTTGCAGTATCTCTTGAGAGAAACATACTGCAATGCTGTTTGCAGTATTTTAAGTGCTGGGCTGGACTTCTATTCTGCCTGTGTAATTGCCTGCTTCTAATTGTTTTCATCTGCTACCTCTACATGTATTCCCTGCTAGTTTCCTTCTATTTCTTCTGCTTCCCTTTCCTCTCTGTTTCCTCAGGGGAAGCAGCATGCATACCAGCGAAAACACGCTCACAGTGGCTACCACACGTGCACACATGCTTACACGGACCAGAATCTGCTTATTCAGAATAAAACGCATGCACACCAGCGCAAACAGGTTTACAGATCTTTAAACAGGCTCCTACATGCTTACTCTGCCTTACACGCACGCACTCTGTATTACTCGCGTCTCCCAGCACGCACACACACGCATGCACGTACAGCAAGAAACTTTGGTGTTGGCCACAGTGTACACCTTCCATTTCTTGACTTTACCATGCTTATCTGTTGACACTCATCTTTTTCTGCTGTGTGATTGATATGTTTCACATACCACTTTGCTCCAATGAGCTTGCTTTTTTCCTGACATTCCCCCCTGTGATGTCACCTATCTCCTCCTCTGTTACTCCCCCTTATCTAACTCTTACACTACACGGACTGTGCTCATTTGCTATGTGACAGTGTGATTCACTATCCTACCATTCATTTACATAGGATTGCCTACTAATGCTTAGTTACATGTCTTACACTCAGCTTCCCCCCTTAGCAACCACTAGACGGTGGCCATGTTGTTTTTGGTCTGCTAGTCCCTGCATTGCAAATCCATGCATTACATAAAACCCACATTTGTGGGTTTCTAACCTTCATTTTTCAGTTTTATATAGCGCAGCCCGTTTGCGCGGGGCTGCGCTGCATTTAAACATCGCCGATCTCCGAAAAAAAAATCTTTTTTTTCATGTTTGCATCGGTTTACCATGCTAATGGCCACATATTTGGCCATTGGCATGCTGTCTGTAATATTTGCACAGCTTATTTGGCGCTGTCATGGCTCCGTTGTGTTATTTGCAGTAACGTATTCAGTTGTCAACTGAGTACATTTCTTCAACTAACACGACTCTTACACGGTCTGTTTTCAGCTTCGTGGATTGCTAATCTACCTCATTTGCATGCCTTTCGGCTGCAAGTGGGGTGATTAGCATATCCACCCCCTGCCCGTGTAAGAGTCATTTTAGCTTTTTCTTACAGGGGATTTCGGGCTGTTCCTGGATCGCAATGGCTTCATGGAGTCTTACATGGCTCTTAGACTCCGTGCAAGCCATCGTGAATCCTGCTCAGTATTAAAATAAATGAATGACAAGGTTTGAACCCAGGACCCTTTGCATCATAATCAATGTACAAAACCACTAAGCCATGACAACATAAGGGAAACAGCCACTATTAACATACATAAACTTAGGAATGTTAGTTTAACCATTACTAAGCAGGTTTGCAGTCAGCCGAGAATTTTACAAAATGGCCAATCACAAAAAAGTGCGGGAAATGTGGCATATTTAAGCCGCACAGGCGGGAATACATGCCATAACTGATTGTAGCTCACATCCATAGTCAGAATGTCTGGTGTTGGAGAGGGAGTGCGCTCCCAAGCGCAGAGATGGGGCACCGAGGAGTCCAAATACATGGTTTGGCTCCTAGTCCACCGTCATGAGGCAAGACTCCTGCAGGGCCAGTTCCAAGGGATGGAGTACAAGACAGAGGCTTGGAACTGGTTAGCTCGTGACCTCACCAGTGCCACAGGCATCCCCCTGACTGGTGAGCAGGTCCGTCACCACCATGCGGACCTGAAGAGACGAAAGGAGGACCGCCTGAACCAGTGGATACAGGAGGCCCGTGGGATGCGGAATGCCCCACAATTGAGTATGTAGCCATGGAATGCAGTATGTAAGGATTTAAAATGGAGTATGTATAATGGATAGGAATGTCTCAATACCCCTTCATTTACTTTACAGCTGCAGGTGACCGTGTTATGAATCAGCAAGTCTATGAAGATAGGCTGCTAAGGCTGCGCCGCCAGGCAGGTTAGTGATTATTCTGCATGTATTGTTATATAAAATATGGGAGAGAGCATGAGAGAAAGTGTTGTAATCCAATAATACAGCCATAAAATGGACTGAATAAGTCCCCTGCATGTACTGTCAGATTAAAAACATTAGAGAGGCAGAAAAAGAGTGTCGTAACCCATTAAGAAAGGTAACAAATGTCTGGAATAATATCTCTGCAGGCACTGTCATATAAAAGAATATGTGAGTGAGCCTGAAAAAAGAGTGTGCTAACCTATTAATAAAGGTATAATATGTCGTGAACATGTCTGCCATATATACCGTTAATACAAATAAAGGAGTGAGCCTGTGGAAAAGTGTGTAATGTCATTAATAAAGGTTTAAAACCCAGAGTGTGTCTGTTTCACTTAGTATGAAATGTTGTTGTACCCAAGCATTATGCAAATAGTAATGTGTTAGAAAGTGCTGGCAACCCAGAGTTCTGCAGTCCCATCTAAAGTGGGTGATGGAAGTGCTAGTATCTGTGAAGTAAATATACAGTCCTCAACAGTCAGTTACTGGCTGGCATGCATAAGTAAATCTGGCACACGAGTAGCATGCTAATGTGTTCCCCAGAAATGTAAGTGTGCTTCAATAAATGCAGGGTTCTGTACAATTTGAAGTGAAAATGTCATGTGAAAACATCCAGATATTTAGATAAAGAAATATAAATGCAACCATGAAATATGTAGCAGTAACATCTGCATCCTGGACAGTTAGTATGTGAGATATAGGTCAAGTATAGATTGAACTAGCCAAACCCACTACACAACCTAATGCATGGTGGCAAGTGTAATAATACATGTAGGGAATATACACCTGCAGTCACTAGGAATGTAGTGTAGAGTAAAAGTGTTTATAAGATGTTAACATAGGTTTTTTACACCCTACTGTTTGTGCATAAACCATGCAATTCCACACCTCAATGGGTATGTGTAATCTTAAATATTTGTTGGGATATATGTCCAATTGTTCTATAAATATTTGCACTCATGTTGATGCATGTGCCCTGTTCAAACACCACATTCATGGTGGCCTGTTGCTACCAATCATCCCTCATGCGGTTGGAATAACCACTGTTGTTCAATATATGCATGTGTTATGTTTGCTGTTCAACTGTTGGAACTGTGGTGTGTTGGGTTAATGGGAATATTACTGCATGCTGTTACAACTAATCTGGAATGCTGTTGTTTATGTTGTAATGAAACACACCTAACCACAGAAAGTATGGGAAGGCCAGTCCCAGCTGACCCACCTGTCCCTCCTCAGTTGGCGAGTGCACCTGGCACCAGTGGCTCTGGTGCCCAGCCTGGACTCCCCTCCTCCATTGGTCCTGTGCCACCTTCAGGTGGAAGTGCTGCAGGGGATGGGGCTCATCCCCCGGTGCAAGCGTGGGCGGAGAAGGGCCACCCGTCACCCTTGCTAGGGTCCGGGCTGTAGTGAATAGGGAGATCCAGCATTCAGTTGCTGATCCTCTATGCCAGCTTGAGGTGAGTGTGGTGCATCTCTCGGGTGAGCCTGCCATCCAATTCAGCCCCCAGCACAGCCTCCCTCTGGGCTGTGAAGGTGCAGTCGTGACTGCCCATGGTTGGGGATCTCAGTTCCACTGTTACCATCTGTGGGCTCATGGGCTTGCGATTTCCAAACATCCTTCCCCATCAATTGTGTTCACCCACCCCATGTGTCAAACTCCACACCTGTATGCATCTTGTTTGTCTTGTCTGTTTATCTCCCCAACCTACCTCCCCAAATATACCTACTTCCTCTACCTCACATTCCACTCTCACCAGAAAAAAAAAATAAAAAAAAGGGCAATCTGTTCCCACAAAAACATTACGCCCCATACATAGCTGCCCAATTTGCACACATGTCCACTGGACATGTAAACTGATAATTCTAATTGGCAGTACAACATATTTTGCTGTCCTCACCCCTCTCTCAGGGGTGGAAGGTTTCAAATTTCACACCAAATTTCATACATATGCACAGCTGTTGCTGGTAAAGAAATGGGCAGCTATGGACCTTCCCTACACCCATCCTGCACATCCCAAGCTGGTTTCCCTACTGTCTTTCCCTCTTTGTGCCCCCTTTTTCACCACTTTCCTATCTCCTCATTTTCTTTTCTTTAAAAGAAATTAGCACGGGGGTTAGCGGAAGTAAGCACTTTTAAGCAGTAGTTAGCGAGGGTGCACGAGTGTGAGCTTGTGTGCGCTTGGCTAAGCATTGCTAAGCGTCACGCAAATCTGCGCAAACCCACTTACAACTGCTTAAAAGTGCCTTAGTCACTCTGTATGACAAGGCCTTTGTACTGCTCAGCAGCAAAATAAAAAACCTTGTTAGTCTCGAACCCAGGACCTTGGACTCACCAGTCTGCATGAAGTACCACTACACCACAGCAGATATACAATAACTTAGTGCTGAAAGCAATTTATCATGCATTACCATGAGTGAATGTAAAGGGAAAATAGCAATGGCATAACACAAATCTTGTTATGTGGGCCTTCACAAGCAGGTGTTGTTGAATTGCATGACATGACTGTGAAAAGAGAATCAGACATGCTAGTAGGGAATAAGGTTACAGTAGCAGCTTACAAACCCACACAGTATCAGGGCAGGATAAAGACTGGCATATTTGCATAGGTCCCAGGCCAGACCTCCCAAGAGTGACTGCTCTACAGTGATGACCCTGATTTGTAAACAGATGTTAGCTGTGCCCCTCTGACTCCCTGTGAAATGTACTAACAGTAGGCAGAAAGGTGTTGAATCTCACTTAATAACAAATGTCAATAAGTGAGAGTAGACACCGCTTGCACGTCAGAAAAGGTGTAGTAATAGAAATGCTCTGAATCACCCAAAGTCTGAACTGCAAAATGTCTGAACTATATGACAGGTATATCCCAGTTATATGTACCTTTCCCTGAGGCTGTTCAAATATATACGCGAGAGTATCTGAGGCCTGGAAGAGTCAGAAACACACAGGCATATCAGCTTGTCTGCTGTTACACACTATGCAAATCGCTGTAAAATGAATCCAACAAGCATGCCCTTATGTAGAAGTACAACACAGAAATAGCAAAGGATGTAGCCATGTACTGCTAGCAACCACCTGTGACAATGCCGTTGTTCAGGTGCTGAAAAGACTGTTGTGGTGCACAGTCAAAGAATACTAGGCTGACCTCTGCCTACCATCTAGATATGTCCACAGGTGGGAGCTACTCAGACAGACTACAAGCCTTCATAGACTTACAGGTACACAGCAACTCTGCATGTTCAGTAAAATAAACATCACACGATAATAAATAATGCACACTGCAGTTCTGCACCCCTACCCAAAAGTACTATATACCCGTGTAGTCAGGCACAACCAAGGGTGTAGGTAGGCATACACAGTACAGAAATATGTCCAGTCGTCCTGAGCAGACTGTGCTAATGCCAACACAAACCACAAACTGTTCAGATGTGAGTAACGTACTAATGACAGTATAGCAGTTCACAAACAGTGCATGTGCCTGATATTCATAATTGGTAGTACAACATACTTAGATATCCTCACCCCTCTCTCAGGGGTGGAAGGTTTCAAATATCCCAAATAATGTATTCCATATGCACAGCTGTTGCTGGTAAAGAAATGGGCAGCTATGGACCTTCTCCACACCCATCGTGTACATCCCAAGCTAGTTTCCATACTGTCTTCCCCTCTTTGAGCACCCTTTATCACCACATTCCTATCTCCCCATTTATTTTTCTCTCAAAGACATGAGCGCGAGGGTTAGCGGGAGTGTGCACTTATAAACAGTAGTAAGCGGGTTTGCACCAGTGTGCGCATGTCTGCGCTTAGCTTAGCATTGGTAAGATGTGATAAGCTACGCCAAGCTTAGCTTACTATTGCTAACATAAAATGAACTAAGCTAAGCTTAGCTTAGTATTGCTAAAATACAATAAGCTATGTGGTGCTTAGCATCGCTAAGCATCGTGCAAACCCGTGCCAACTCGCTTACAACTGCTTAAAAGTGCCTTTGTTACTCTATATGACAAGGCCCTTGTATTGCTCAGCAGCAAAATAAAATACCTTTGTCAGTCTCAAACCCCACACCTTGGACTCAGCAGTCTGCATGATATACCACTAAGCCACAGCAGATATACAATAACTTGCTGCTGAAAGAAATATAAGATGCATTACAAGGAGTGAATGTAAAGGGAAAATAGGAAAGTCATAGGAATACATTGCAATAAAGAAATATGACATGCATTACAAGGAGTGAATGTAAAGGGAAAATAGGAAAGTCATAGGAATACATTGCAATAAAGAAATATGACATGCATTACAAGGAGTGAATGTAAAGGGAAAATAGGAAAGCCATAGGAATACATTGCAATAAAGAAATATGACATGTATTACAAGGAGTGAATGTAAAGGGAAAATAGGAAAGCCATAGGAATACATTGCAATAACTACTGTTGTATGCCAGTTAATTCCCTAATTCCAAAAGAAAGTACATACTCCCATGTATCCAGTGTTAGGATTAGGAAGTGTGAGTAAACTTACACACTGAGAAGAGTGTACTGGAAGAAGCAACAGTCAGGTTCCAGTACAACATGCATTTCGCTGGCTACAACACAGCTTCAGATATGAGGCATATACTAACCTTCTGACTGACACAACAGTGTCCACAGCAAACAAGCAAGGTCCCCACCTTGCAAAACTGAAAGGCCTATGCCTACCTAACCTATAATTTTATAGCAGTGTCCTGAAATCACAGTGAGAACTGCAATTACCACACAGCAGGCTGCATGCAATTACTAAATGGTGGGCACCAATTGGTGAAGAGGCCATCACATGCACATGTTCAGATACCTGCAAAAGCAGTCTGTACTTGCTGTCCACACATGCAATAATATCATTGCAGCAACTGGAGAGAGAGAGAGTGAGAGAGACAGACAGACAGACAAACAAACAAACAGAGGCAGATGGAGACCAACCCAGTAAATAACAACAAACAGAGGCAGTTGGAGACACCAACCCAAAAAAAAAAAAACAGGTGTTTCGAGACACCAACCAAAACAAAAGAAAAACAACAAACAGAGGCAGTTGGAGACACCAACCAACCAAACCAAAAAAAAAAAAAAAAAACAAACAAACACAGGCAGTGGAAGACACCAACCTAAACAAAAAAAAAACATCAACAGGTACAACAGACTGAGATGAGAAATACAACGGTAAGGTATGTAACACAAATGTCTTTGCTGGCATCCGAATGATGTGTCTGAAGGGTACTCTACATTCTGTGAACACTCCTTATGTGGTAGCAGTCCGTATCTATATGTATATGCAGATGTGCATAGGGCAAGGGACATACTGCAACTGTTAGTGAAGGCTGGACATATATATGTATTTGAAGGTTGCTATGTGCACATATCTATGTAAGGTGTAGTGTGTGGCATTGAAAACAGCAAGCAGTGCAGGTATATGTCATGTGGTGGTTAAATGCTGTGGGACTGAGTTACAGCCAGTGAGGTCTGCTACGGCTATACGGCCTGAGGACAGCGAAATGCATTCTGCACAACACTGTGCAATATTATTACATAATTGTATGTCTCACAACTGTTCCATAATTGATATTCCCACCATGAAAGGTGTGCAGTATATGTGCATATATGTGCATGTATATGTACAGCAGTGGCTGTTTATATATATATATATATATATATATATATATATATATATATATATATATATATATACACATATATATATATATATATATATATATATATATATATATATATATATATATACATATATATATATATATATATATATATATATATATATATATATATATATATATATATATATATATATATGGGTCTAGCTGACAACACCGACGCACGACAACACCGACAACAAAATCACCAACACCACATAGCCGAAAGTTCACAAACATGAAACCTCACATGCCCGACACACCACAATCCCGACAATCAACAAACAAAACAAATCCCCTGTCCAAAAAGCACACACACAACACAAGCACACCAAAATCCTTACAAACCCACACTAAACCTTACATACACAACTATCTATAACCTTAACCCGCACCCTAACCCTAAGGTCCGTCACTATCGCACACTCACCTAACCCACACCCTAACCCTAACTCAGTTAACCCACCCCTAACCCTAAAGAGTGTTACTATCGCATACTCACCTAACCTGCACCCTAACCCTAACTCACTTAACCCGCCCCTAACCCTAAAGACTGTCACTATCGCACACTCACCTATACCGCACCCTAACCCTAACTCACTTAACCCACCCCTATCCCTAGAGTCCGTCAATATCGCACACTTACCTTACTCGCACCCTAACCCTAACGTCCTTCACTACCACATACTTACACAGCCTTTTCACATGTCAGTGTTCTCAGTGTCGGGGTTTTCATCCGTCGGTCATCTCAGTTTTCGATCTTCTGGTGTCGGTGTTCTCATCGTCGGCATTGTCAGCTTTCGGCATTGTCAGGTAGACCCATATATATATATATATATATATATATATATATATATATATATATATATATATATTTATATATATATATATATATATATATATATATATATATATATATATATATATATATATATATATATATATATATATATATATATATATATATATATATATATATATATACATATATACATATATACATATATACATATATAGGTAGATAGATATAACTATAGATATGTAAATATATAGATATATAGATATATGGATATATAGATGTATAGATATATAGAGAGATATATAGATATATACAGATATATAGATATCTATGGATATATATAGCTATGTGTATATATATATATATATATATATATGTATATATAGAGTGATATATAAATATATATATATATATATATATATATATATATATATATATATATATATATATATATATATATATATATATATATATATATATATATATATATAGTGAGAGAGGGAGACACAGGGTCAGACATATTGCAACAGGTGCCTTGTGACCAAGGCATGGACTGAACACCAGTGTTGATACTGCAGTGCCATACCCCATTCCAAAACATTTTACCCACTAACTACCAGATAGGTGGTTGCCTGACTAACACTGAAGGTGTCAGAAGGGAACATGGGACACAGGTAGACAGTAGCCTCCCCTTTGATATTCACAGTGCCACACTAGTCTTGTAATCTGTCTACATGGTACGTAATCACAAACGATGTGTCATGTACGGAAATATAGGTCAGTGTTCCCCTGTACTCATCACAATGCCCCATGTGGTATGTACCTCGCATGACAACTACAGCAAGTGGAAAGGCCACAGACATACCTCACAAAGGGTAATACTGCCCTGAAACACATACTCTATGCAGACAAACTTACATAACCACAGCTACAGTGCGTTGTATACCGGCCATCCAGAGGTTACCTCTGCCAAACATACAGAGGTATGCGACACACATAGCAGTCAGACAACCACCATGTCAATACCTCACAATCCCACTGGGCTACACGGCCTATGTCCCTAGTCCCCCCAATCTCACTAAACAGCACATGCTGGAGGTATAGGCTCCTATCGGCAAATATGCCATACTCTGGAGTAAACCACCCAGCATGAACAAACAAGGCTCCTCAGTAGCAGATGTCAGACATACCCCTGATAATTGTCTGGGGGATAGGTAACACGCCCTGGGAATCACCTCTATGTATCCGGTTGACAGGAGGAAGTGAAATCTAATTACATGTGTGTCACAGGCCAGGGTAGCATATGGCTAGGCTGCTGTAGGCTCCAGGGACAATAGTGTATTACCTACTTATGACACAATGCACACAGACATGTACACAGTGCAATACCTGCTATGTGAGGTGGAATGAGTGTGACAGTGAATGTGTGCAAAGTCTGTGATGGTGTGATAGCTAAGTGTGAGGTTGTTTCTGTCATGGTCATTTGTGTCCTAAGTATGAGGCCAGAGAAAGATGTGTCAGTTATTGGGATGCAGACATAGTAGGATGGTATATGTTGTGACGTAGTTCCTTGTGTACGACTGTGGTGTCCCATCATAGGCTGAAGCAATACATGTATGCTCAGTAAGTGGTACTGCTGGTGAATCCAGCTGACATTTGAACTGTTGTACCACCTGAAGCTGTAGGCCTAAACAGCACAGTATGGTGTATGTTTACATTCCCTGGTAACACTGTCTTGTGTGATTCCTGTAGTCTGCACAGATTACATTCCTCAGGCATAGGTATCTGTAAGTAGGGGCACACAGTACTGTAAGGTACATAGCAAATGTTCATATGTGTTAGCATACATTTGTGTGTTGTATGAATGTCTGATGTGTGTGTAATGATGCCTGTACCATGTCCGCAATCACATGTGTGATGCAGGGTTTGCATGTGTACCTAGCAACATGTATACTCTGTTACAGCAGTATGCCAGCTATATTAACAACTGTGCACATATGTTAGGTAGGAGTATGGCATCAATGACTAGGGCGGGTTACTGGTTATACTGTAACTGTACTTCACATTCATTGCAATGTATGACATATTTCTTCATGCATTAGCTTGATATGCACCCCCTGCCAAGGCTGTGCATTGGATCCCAAACAGTGATCCAAGTACTGGTGTATACTGATGAGTCATATGGAGTGTGGCAGGCACTGTCAGCCAGTTGTGGGCTGAGCACTGATATGTGTTATTGAATGTGTGTATCCTCTGACAGGTGAACAGATGCTATATATGGCAGTTAACTGATATATGTCTGTATAATGATAAGTGTGCCACATGACTTGCTCACACATATTGTTCACTTGTCTTCCAGGCTTATGGCTCATCACAGGAACCCCTGCTACACAGCTGCAGAGGAACAGGAAATCCACCACAGCCTGGTTCAGCACTATACCCTGCTGTTTTCAAGGGCCAGCGAGCACCAGCAGCAGCGTACTGGACTGTGGCAAGTACTTGTTCATTGGGTAAATGACATAGGCATGCATAACCAGACATATGAGCAGGTACACCATCACTGCAGTGATTTAGTTAGACATGTCCGGTGGTGTGCATCTGATATCCACAGACAACAGCTTGCCACAGGTGGTGGGGTGACCATACATCCCCCCTCACCAGAGTGGAGGAACTGCTGCTAAGTCTGGTGGCTCCTGGCCTACAGCAACAACAACATCACACATGTGTCGTCATGGAGGCCGGAGCCACCCAGCATGGTGACATGGAGCATGCAGGTAACATGCCCTAGCTGTAGACTACTGTTACCTGTATTGTTAGATTATGCATGTGTGAGATGTGTACTGTGTTTAGCAGTTGTGCTGCCTATTGTGTGCAATACTGATAATTTGAATAGCATCTGTACACCTATGCCTGTTGTTCTACTGTAGTTTAGCACACTCACAGTAGCAATGCCATAGTTGTGGCCACTGACAAACTGTGTCATATTCTTGCAGGTCCCTCTGGTGTCACCGCAGGGCAGATGTTACATGCTGGTGAGTGCGTTAACACTTTAAACTTGGTATTGATCTGTGCATGTCATAGGTGAGGTTTAGGCCATGTACACATATCACACCTTCGCATAATGCATGTTGTGCATGTTTGCTGTGAGATGTGAAACATCTCAGTAATGTCAGTAGCTGCCTCAATCACATGCAATGCACAGAGCATCAGACACAAATGTGGCAACACTGTACTGCACATTGGATAGGCATAGTTGACACACATGTACACAACATAACACTTTTGTCATATGCAGTACACCTCAACATGCAACACATAGTTTAACTGGACACCCG
Source organism: Protopterus annectens (assembly GCF_019279795.1). NCBI lineage: Eukaryota > Metazoa > Chordata > Ceratodontiformes > Protopteridae > Protopterus > Protopterus annectens. The sequence continues at coordinate 920,870,546 of NC_056728.1, forward strand.
CTGCCAGGTCACACTTCAGTATCCCACATGTCATCCACACACCACACATAGTATACCTGAGGGGTAGAGGCCTAGCATGGGGTTGTGCAACACTCCTCAACACATAACACAGTCATGTTAGGCAATGCTCCCTATTGAACACCTCACACACCCTTGTGCAACGTGGCTGTGTAATTGTGAACTTAGCCACGGCACTGCAGTTCAGGTACAGCATGCTAGGTGGTGGTGTAGCACACTTTAGTGGCCTTGAGTGACTACATGATGCATGATGATGATGGCTAATGGTACTACACCCCATACTGTTACAATGGCCATGTCCAGGATTGGTATCCCATCACGTATACATGCACCACTCATCCCACATGTGTACATAGCATGCATGTGCTACACCTGTGTCCACAATTATCTGCTACAGACACAGACACTGCAATCAGACATGGAAATCCATGTGACACACAGATAACACACAGAGCCATGGTATGTATACCTGTCTGTGATGGTGCACAGGACATTACAGAGCTTATAATACTTGCACAGAAATGTTGTGTCCTTGTACACATTGTGTTCCAGGGTGTAGGCAATCACTGAACATGTACACACATGCACCACAGCCATGTACACTGTCATTAACTTTGGCTGTCTACACTCACACTACATGGACTTGAGCAATGCTTATTCTGCATGCTGACACGTGTGTGCAACTGTTTGCCTTGTGATACTGTCACCCACCTTCAAACAGTATTGAGTATGATTTGGATTTCTTTTGTGTGTGTATGTGTATCAGCTGTAGTGAGGAGTGTGCATGTGTTCCTGTGTTCCTGTGTGCATGTGTTCCTGTGTGCCTGTGTTCATGTGTTCATGTGTGCATGTGTTCATGTGTGCATGTGTTCATGTTTGCATGTGTGCATGTGTGCATGTGTTCATGTGTGCACGTGTGCATGTGTGCATGTGTTCATGTGTGCATGTGTGCATGTGCAGACCATAACATGTGTTTCCTGTCTTTCTCTCACAGGTGCTGAGGTAGGGCTTGGCGAAATCAGCAGGTGACTTGAAGCCACTGCCATGGATAGTGGTGATGATGACACATGTATTTTGGCACAGGGAAATTTGACAGGGTCTGTCGTTGGTCCACCAATCGACAGCACACAGCGTTCAACCCCATCTATGCGCACACTCATACTGCCATTACATCCCTCACCACCAATGGCCATAGGGGAGGGACAGCATACAGTTGGCATTGACCAGGAAAGTGTGGTACCCATGGCACGTGCATCCCCTCACAGCAGCCATAGCCATAGACCCGGAATGGTACCACATAGGCAGAGGTCCAGGGGATCTCGGTGGAGCACCACTGGATGTATTGCCCCTGGCAGGTGTGCCCTCACAGGTCTTACGACGACCACTATGTTCCGGGATGTAATGCAGGCTCAGGCAAGTATGGAATGGTACACCAGGCAGGGACTTAGGGTGCAGAGGGCACATAACACCGCTATCAATGACAGCATCCATGACCTTGCCGGTGCCAGCCGGACACACACCAAGGTCATTGATAGACATTAGGGGGAGACAATAGATGCCCTCTACAATATGTCTTCCTCAAGCCTGGACCGTGCAGGACAGTTGCACCATTGACACAGACGCATGCCAGCAACAGCAACAGCTGGCAGTGGTCACGGATGGACCACAGCTCACAGCCGGTCCCGTAGTGGCAGTACCAGCCCTAGCAATGCTGGGGCTGGCCTGTCCATTGTCCATCCCAGTAGACCACGTGCACATGGCTCTGGCCAGTCCTAGCAGGGACATGGGTCCAGTCGACATACCTCTGCCTCTGATGACAGTACCCAGTCAGGGTTGGTACCCGATACCATCCGTAGCACCCCTGCCAGGCACAGATACTGTGTCCGTGGCCAGAGACAATGATCTGTACAGCCAAGCATGTACAGTCTGTGGCTATCCCACAAACCACCGTATATGGCAGCCACATGGTGGTGCTGTGTGCATGCAGACACACACACATTAAGCAAACAACTAGGGCTCACACATACACACACACATTACATCAACACTGGCCCATGCTGTACTGTTGTCCCACACACACACACACACACACACACACACACACACACACACACACACACACACACACACACACACACACACACACACACACACACACACACACACACACACACACACACACACACACACACACACAGACATGTCGATTGGATGGGTCAAAGTCAGGCTCTGGCAAACAACAAAACGCCCTGTGCATATGATGATACCTGTGCCGCCTCCTGTCATCTGCATTATTGAGGGAGGGACAGGCTAACATGGTGCTGATGCACAGGGTGACACTATAGCAGTGTAGCAATAATAGCGAGTTGTCAACAAGGAAGTCTAACTACATCCTTGTAGGTATATCTGAGCAGACATTATGCATCAAAGCTCTGATTGTCAATGTAGCATTGTTTACACCACTGTTAGGTCTGAGTATGTATTATCCACCCATGTGCCACTTGGCTGATGTGTGATGTGTTGCCAGCATGTGTTAGCGAGTGGACAGTACGTGTGTGATGTGTGCAGTACAGATTAGCAAGTGTACATCTGTGAACATGGTGGGTGCCACTGTCTGGATGTACATGCATAGTGGACACATGGGATGTGTGGCATACCCTGTCATACACATTATTAACATCCCATTGCATCTTTCAATGGCCAGTATGCATTCTACTACAGTTATGTACTAACATGGGTAGATGTGTGTATGACATGGGTTGACACTATGCTGCAGGTGATACCGTTAATATCAGTCAATGATTTGCAGTCTGGTACCATACACAACCTCAACAGCATGACTATAAGCAATCATTGGATGATGTCCTGACAAATGACACACAGTAGTAGGGAACCCAGTATCAATTGGATCCTTCTGGTGCTACACTATAACACTAACCAGTGGTGATGACCGCCACTCATTACTGTGACCACACCTGTGTGTCATATAGCCCCCTTAGGTACATGCAGACACACTAGGGATGTGTTCATCCAAATCTGGGAATGCATGGAATGGCCTACAATGAATTCCCTGGATGGGACGCATATCTTACACAAGGGTATCATACAGACAGATACCTGTTGTGTGATACATGCTGTATAGCAGTAAGCCGACTATGGCATAGTCATCCTCATGTACTATACATACTATCCCGTCAGTACCACACCGGTGGTAGCCCTCAACATGTATGTCAGGTACCATTGTGTGCATACAGACCCATGTTATGTCATGTGTCCCTTGGTATCCACATATCTATATGTATTGTGGAGTCCGAAGGTGTATGACAGACATCAGAGGCCTGAATGCATATCCACAAGGCAGTTGTACACCTATAAAGACTGTCCGTTCTTGGCAGACTTTGTTGTGTATAACCATGTCTGACATATGCCCCAGGCATATACCCTCACTCACACTACTCTTAAGTAACTGTCATAGGTGTGCGTGCCACAGATGACCTTGGCCACAGAACATGACAGTGGACGGCCATATCACATAAATACATACATATGTGACCTACGATCTGAGTAGCAGCGGCCCAACCTGTCAATAGAAACAAATGTATTCATGTAGTATGCAGGTTTCACACCTATGTAGTGATTGAGGGGACATGTACACATATATATTTGCCATGCAGATACCTGATGTATGCAATGCACTTACTGTTGTCATCATACTATGTCATACCATAGTAAAAGCAAAACCCACACTGTGTTGGCCAACAGTGATGCACACACAGTCAGCATTTGCAGGATTCAACCCCCTATCTAACTATGTTATGATACTAAAGAGAGACGCACTAACACGGCACGCTATTTGCTTTATTGGCTGGCTTTCCTTCTCCTGCTGTATTTGTAGGATGGTGACATCATCAGACTTTCCAAAAAGGAATGTACCTCTTTTAGTGTGTTTTCACAGTCTCCAAAAAGGGAACTCCTTTCGAAGAAAATTGCACACATACACATACTGCCTGCAGGATTCAAACCCCTACCTAACTATGTTATGATACTAGAGAGAGAGATGCACTAACACGGCATGCTATTTGCTTCATTGGCTCCTTGTTCTTCTCCTGCAGTATTTGTAGGATGGTGACATCATCAGACTTTCCAAAGAGGAATGTACCTCCTTTACTGAGCTTTCCCAGTCTCCAAAAAGGGAAGGATGGTGACATCATCAGACTTTCCAAAGAGGAATGTATCTCCTTTACTGAGTTTTCCCAGTCTCCAAAAAGAGAACGCCTCTTAAAGGAAACTACACACACACACACACACACACACACACACACACACACACACACACACACACACACTTTGCAGGATTCAAACCCCTACCTAACTATGTTATGACACTAGAAAGAAATGCATTAACATGGTGCACTATTTGCATTATTGGTTGTTTTTTAATTCTCCTGCTGTATTTATAGGATGGTGACATAATCAGACTGGACATGGTGATGTGTGTACACTTTGTTTTATGCCATTCCAGGAATGGTCCATGTGGGTCAGCAGGTGTCAACAGCTGGAACATGACCTCAGTATCCTTACCTTGTGTGATCTATCTGTGGACACATTGACATTCTGTCATATGTCAACACATATTTATGCACAGCTTCTTGGTTTTGTTGATACTACATGTGTCTGGGATGTTGATAAAGGGCTATTCAAAGTCTATGTGACACATGTGTAGATGTGTTCATTGATGTATGTCCTGGGTGGCTGCCTTGCAAACAGTCTAGCATGTTTGGGAACCATGATCCGCACATGAACATACCACAGTTGGTAGGGTTGTGTGTGTGTCAGCTTCCAATAGCTCTGTTTATGACTGCAACCATGATGGACTCCATGACCTTGCAGATCAGACCTCATAGGCGTACTGGACTTGACTTCCCATGGTGTGTTGTGCACCAACACTTGTGGGGAGTGCCATATGTAGCTGTGACACATTCAACGGTTCCACATCCTGTGTAGGTGGTGCGGGTCAGCTGACTATTCAGGTGCATGATCTGTTTGTTCTGTAGTTTGTGCATGACACATATTGGGAATCAATGTATTCCACCTGCTGCCATGCTTTTGCCAGTGGGGATAGCTGCTCATTCATTCTACATGTGATACCTCCTGGTATGATGATGTGGACTATTGTCAGTGGGGGATGGGTATGTACATATGGGCCTGTCTGTCATGATGTCGGCATTGACACTCAGGTACAGTTGGCCCTGACTCAGGACATATATGTGTGTACATTGATATTTATGACATAGCTGAAGGAGGTGTCATGATTCAGTCTGGACTCCTTCTCAGCTCCTCTTTACAAAACACTAACGAACATGAGCACTAATCCCTGTTATACTCTTTTACATGCTTAACACCCTACTGATCCTTTGTGATCAGGCTACAGAGTATGTCATGATAATATCCTGGCATGTCCAGGGGTCGTTTTTTTTGCGTACTCTTCAGTCCAGCTGGTGGATATTGTGATATTGACAATGTCACATCTGCCTCATGTACACAGACAACCCTCTCCTCCTCCCAACAAATTCAGATATATGTGTGAGATGCACATATATAGACATACAGGGAGCTGAACTCTCTCAACACATGACTAGCACAGTCTATCAGGTGGTGAAGGTAACCACACACACCACATATCAGTCTCACATATCCTCTAGCAACAGCACTCAAACCACATTAGCACACATTGACATACTCAGATGCTGTAAATGTACTCTACCTAAGCAGCAGAGACCTCCAAAGCAGACACTCACACACCTGCTACCCCACTACAATACCCACATATCACTAAGTTCACAATGTCAGTGTGCCACACAGTCACTGCCCTTCGGGCTAAACAACACACCTAATACACTTGTAATAGGCAACACTTATGTTCAGACACACTGACGTACCACTCACCAGCCCTGACAAGGGAATAGTCCCTTTGGGCTGTCCGTTGGGTGCCAGGATCTGCCACATAACACAGGCAGTCAGGTCATTCCAAAACAAGTACAAGACTGGCACCATCATTGTCCATGCTGGTGTGTGTAACCTCAGACATTACTCCCTGGACCACATGACATGATACATGGAGGTACACTCTGATCATGTAGCCCAGGCCAGAATGACCCTGACCTTGTCTAGCATCTTACACCCACCAATTATGATGTCACAGTATACGGACACACATATCACATTTAACAGTTGGCTAACAAATTTGTTTCATTCATAGGGGATACAGTGTCTGTCAGTGTATGGCGACATGCTCAACATGCCACGTAGCTTCACTATGGACAGCTTGCACCTGTCACCCTTGGACTTTGGAATGCTGGCTAAGGCTCTTGCTACCACCAGAGTGCCTTTTTTAAGCAGGGCTCAGAAGACAAACCCACCTTCATAGACATTACAGGTTAAATGAAACTAAGGGTAATGCTGCTCAATAACAGTTGTGTTAACCTTATATTGTGGCCACTCAGGACTTTCCTCAGTATGGAGGAAAGCAATATCTGTGCACTGACAGACACCTGGTTCAGGCTCGCTTATGCACACCAGCACTACCAGGTTATGTTGCATACCATGCTGTCTGACAACAAGACTTGGAACAGACAACACAACTAGGGGGAGTATCCATATACATCACAGACACACACACCTCCAGGTTAGAAGCACTGCACACAGCATCACAGACCATACATATACAACTACCATTGTGCAATACTGCCTTTCAGTTTGTTGCCTGCTACTGAACACAATCCCAAACTCAGGAAACACACTTGGTTTTTGTGGGAACGATGGAGAATATGAAGGTCTCCACAGACACCATTATATTGTGTGACTTCATATACACACATATTGACTGGGGATACTACTCAAGGCCCGACAACCTCACCCAACAGCACTACAATTTGTGGACTCATATGCTTTGGCACAACCAGTCAGCACAGCCACAAGAGGAAATACATATTGGACCTGCTCATCACCAACATGGGGACTCTATGTTTCACACCAGTGATATACCCCTCATTGGTAAGGTCAGAACATACATGTATCTCACAGGACATACACATACCCTCCACACACCCATCCTGGGTAATCTTGGTGAACTTCACATGAGCCAACATCTCACTTCACCGAAGCATGGTGGTATCCTTCAGAGATCCTGAGACAGTGGCATATACAGCTCACACTGCTGCATCCTTTACATACACATTCTATGGACACCTAGTGGACTGCATGGATTTTGTTATCCCAAATAACAACAAAACCCACTACTACAATGGCAGGGGACCTGTCTGGTAGACCTCAGCCATTAATAAGATGTACAACGTCAGGAGGACACTACTACATGATAGAGCACAATCCCAGACTGGGAAGGCATCTGTGATCTGTACTAGCAGACAGCTACAATCACTCATGGACTTTTCTAAGGGCCCCTTCTACCAGACAATTGCACCTGACATGTAGGACTATCACATGACCTTCTTCAGTTATGTCAGGAACCTGGGTGGACACTCACTGATATGCTGTGAGTTACTGCATACTGACTAAACCTACCCTGAACCCACTGGCATTGCCTCCATCCTGGCAAACAGGTTCAGTGCAGATGTCTCCCACCCATCCCCCCTAAGGAACAACTATCCATCCCAACAGAGTATAACCTCCCGGACATCAGACAGTAACAGTTGAGTGCTGCCCTCCCCACAGCGTACATCACAGTATCAATGTGACCAGATGGTGTCCCAGCCTGCATCATACATGAGCATCATGACAAACGCAACCCTCACATTACATCACTGTTCAATTACCACAGGATATGTACCCAAGGAATGGCATACTGGGACAGTGGTCCCGCTCCACAGAGTTGGTGCCACAACGGACCACAGACAATATTGCCCTATAAGCCTATGTAGCCTGTTCTGCAAAGCTATGGAGCATATTGTCATAGGACTCCTACACATAGACATCAGGAACCTGCAGACACTGTGTCCTACTCATTTCAGCATTGTTGTGGGCAGATCTTGTCTCTTGAACCTTTAGGTATTCTTTAAATGGCTAACAGGTCCATTGACATAGGGACGGCTATCCACACAGCCTACCTGAACCTTGCAAAATCATTCAACACAATAACCCACCGGGCCATTATGCATAGGCTCACCAGCGTCAATTAGGACACATATCTCACACAATGGATTGATACCTAGATCAGGGATAGCACCCACATGGTCAGGATTGCAGGTGCCATGTCTGACTATACACCAGTTGCACATGGCATCCCACACAGCTTGGTCCTGGGATCTCTCTTGTTCAGTATATATTTGTCTTACGTACAGGCTATTACAGGGGGAATATGGCTGAACATGTTTGCAATTGACTGCAAACTGGGTGCCATGATCAACTCTCCAGCTGCCACTTGCATACTCAGTCAGGGTCTCACAGAGATGGATGACTGGTGCCTGAGCCATGGCCTACAGCTAAATGCCATTAGTTGCATAGTCATCCCCTTTGGGAGTAACAACATGCCCACACATTACCACATAGGTAGTACTCCATTACATACGGTAGGAGTTGTTAGGGGTTTGGGGACATCACTTGTTCGCACTGTCGCCTTTAACATTCACGTTGCCAAGGTGGTTGGACACACCTTCTATGTGTGCCACCTTATCCCATATGGTTTCACATCTAGATCAAGTGAGGTCATTGTGCCCCTATACTCATCACATCCATGCTTGGTTACAATGCCACATTTGGGGTGTACCTTACCTGACACCTGCAGCAACTGTACTGGCCATGGACGGTCCTCACCAAGCAGATCTAGGGACTCACACAGATGCCCTGCATAGTTCAGATGCAGTAAATCCAGCTCTACTCAGTCGCTTACCACCTACTCAGATATGATGTGTGCCTGCTGTTTACAGCTATACCCAAACCAGAATTACTGGACATACTCCACCTCAGGATATCCAACTCCCTTGGAGTTACACACTGCAGGGATGTATACCTCAGCACAGATGTTAATAGGACATTGTGGAGGGACAGATTCTTATTCCAGTGGCTCCACTCACTACAGAATGTAATCCCAGTTTCACAAAGGCAGAGCCACCCACTGACCACCTACTGGAGACATCTTGACGACTGTATGGGTGATTGTATATTTACCCCTGGGATATCTTCTGTGTCCCTGCTAGACAGAGGCACACTAGCATAAACGTACATGGGCTATCTTGTGTGACCTACTATTCACACACACAGTGTAGTAATCTGACAGGGTTGCAAATGCCAAACACACTCTGGCTAGGCTTGTACATGCCCTAGGGCAGATAGCCTAGTATCGACCTCTGAACCTATGCTAATGTTCAAGATGCACAATGTTTATTGCTGATACTGTTTGCAGGTCTTTATCATCTTTACTTTACCAGTTTCCATGAAAAACTTCAGTATCTGCAGAACATATTTGATTATGACAGGGTTTCACTATATTATAGATGTGTCTGTTGTCATATAACTGTGTGCACAGGGCAAATTGCTGTATAGTGACAGGTTCCTGGGTTAACACATGCAACTGCCAGATATGCGTGGCCCACTGCTGTACTCAGACATGGCCTAAGTGTGTGAGCATGCCCAGTTCTAACATTACATGTTTTGTTGCCTGACATTTGTCTCATTTATTCAAGTGTGTGAGCATGCCCAGTATGACCCTTCAGTATGTTGCTATCTGAGGTCCACTACATTTGCTGATGTGTGCGAACATGACCAATATTAACATTTATACTGTTTGTGTTGGAAGTCAGGTTCTGTTCTCACTGCAGGACTCACCTTTGTGTCATAACTCAGCAAGGATTATGCTGGGCCTGCAGGGTTTCCATGGAATACTTTGCATAGACATATCAATATTTCATCATACAGGTGGACCACTGCAATACTGTCATGGTTTAGTGGGCCAGTACTTTGGCTATAGTGCACAGTATCTTGGGTTCAAGGCCCATCACTGCTTTATATTTTCATACTGAGCAGACCACACTGCTTAAGGGCCTCTTAAACAAATATGAGCATGTTGGCTTTTGTTCAGCTATGCCCTACTTAGACCAGGCTTGTCCGACATTGCTCAATATTCACCAACATTGTTGGACGTTGCCCAATATTACTGAACATTGACCAAAGTTGTACTAGTTGGTGTGTGCGATTTTGTTTGCATATACTACATGGTGGTAATTGCTGTTTAACACAGCTTTATATTGTTTAACACATGGCATTCATGCCTTAGGTGGTGCTGCAGGGCTGCCTATGTCAGATTCACATACTACACTCTCTGCACATGTTTGGAAGCAGGTAATGTCAACTTAGGCATCCCTTTTACTTTATGTGCGAGTCGGAGAGGGGTATCATTTCCAGAGTTCCTACTGAGCCAGTGTATGTGCTATGCGTTGCCTCTTTGCCAAGACCAAAGCATACTGGGCACGCCTCCTTCTGCCTACTGGGGCAGGCTCAGGTTGTTCCTCCGTGTTAAGCTCTGCCTGTGATGGCCTTGGCAATGGTGGGGGGCTGTTTGGCCCAGGCCTATGCTGGTCCTGCTGCAGCTGTTTTCACAGGATCATATTATGTAGCATAGCACATACCATGACAATTTGGGTACATGTAGTTGGTGAGTACTGCAAGGCTCCACCAGATGTGTCCAGTCACTGGAACCATGACTTGAGCAGCCCAAACACACACTCTATTACATTATGCGTTTGTGCGTGTACCTCATTATGGCGTTCCTGTTCAGGTGTGTGTGAGTTTCTGATGGGTGTCATCAGCCACGGCTCCAGTGCATAGCCAGCATCCCCCACTAGGTGACCATGTGGGATGTCCCCAATGGCAAATGTCTGGTACAGCTGCATCAGATACCAGATATGGGAATCATGGTAGCTTCCAGGGCAGCCTGCACACACATTCAGTATTATGCCCTGTGCATCACACACGACCTGGCAGTTGATGGAGGGGAAGCCCTTGTAGTTGAAGTAGACCCTACCCCGCTCACCGGCTGGTGCTTTGATGTGTATGTGTGTGCAGTCTATTGCACCCACTACCTCAGGGTATTCCACTATTTGCTGGAAAAGACGCATATTGCTGGCCAATACCTCACAGGAATTGAGGAAATATCCAAGAACCAACGAACCACAAACAGAAAATAAATGAAAACGAAGTCCAAGCCAAAACGAATTTATTACCAACAGCAAAACTTCATACACGGTTCACCAATTACCTAGGTTTCGTCCCAAGACTCGGACTTCATCAGAATGGTTGAACCAATATCAAAACACACTTAAATATGCAAGCAACCAATTAAACATATAATTGCATAAAACAATTAAGCCCAATCAATTGTAATTGCCAAAATCCTACAAAACCTTGGCTGTAATTACACATTAACACCAGTGTTACACTTCTATCCATATCACCAAGGTAAAAACGTAATAAAACCTATGATAAAAAAAAAAAATATATATATATATATATATATATATATATATATATATATATATATATATATATATATATATAAGTTATATATAAAAAAATAGTTTGCATGATTTTAAACTATACAACTATTCCTGTGTTTCATTTGGCATTGAGTATGTCGATTTATTTTCTAAAGGATTTAATTTTGTTCCATGTAGGAATGGTAATTTAGTAGATACACTAATTGATTTAAAAATGTTCACACGGAAAATGAACTTAAAGGCTTATTTTGGTGCAGATAACAATGCTAGTTAATTGGCGAGTAATAAGGGCATTTCTAAACCAAGTGTTTTTAATCCACCCTTGAATCAGACTGTGGCACTGTTTGAAAGAATGTGTGAATTTGACATTAGAGATCATTTCAGACAGCGGCAAGGTAAACCACAACGTAATATGACCGAGGATGAGTATGTTTTGATGGATAATTTAGGTAGGTTGGGGAATATACGAAACATGAAGCCTGATAAAGGTAATGGAGTGGTGATAGTCAACAACAATGATTATATAAGTCTTATGATATCTATGCTCATGGAAGATAATTACATTGAAACCAGTATTAATGAAATTAATATTGCTTATAGGAAAGTGGATCTTCTTTTAGAGGATATGTTGTTCCAGGGTGAATTGACTGAAGTTGATTATGAATATATGACTAATACATTCCCTGTGGTCAGTGGTATTTTTGGTATACCCAATATTCATAAAGGACTGGATAACGTACAGTTTAGACCTATTGTAGATGGCAAAAGGAGTAAGGTGTGTTTTATTAGCCAGTTCTTGGACCATCACATGAAATTGGGTATTAGGAGATTTCCCCACATTACCAAGGATTCTTGGCATTTTTTGGAGAGGGTGAAAAGTTTGGAAGTTAATGGGAATATTACTTTTTTAACTATTGATGTTTGTAATTTGTTTTCTGTTATACCACATGATATTGGTTTATCCTGGTTGGAAGAACAGTTGTTGGCCACAGGTATGTACGAGCAGGACCAGGTTAATGTTTTTGTTAAACTCATGGAGGTGGTTTTATGTAATAATTTTTTATTTTTTGAAGGGCACTATTTTAGACAATGTACTGGAGTGGCCATGGGTGCCGCTTGCACCCCTATTTATGCCAATTACATTATGGCTTATTGGGAAGAACAATACATGTTCAATAGTGAGTTTTTCAAATTTGTCAAGTTATACTCATGTTTTTTGGACGATATTTTTATTATTTGGGATGGTGATTTGGTTACTCTTGAGGCTTTTATTAAATATATCAATAGTACAGTTTGGTTCCTGCAATTTACACATGAAACTAATGACAACACCATTACATATTTGGATGTTAGATTGACTTATGACAAGGTCAATGGCACCATCAAATCTAACATATACAGGAAACCTACGTTTTCCAACTCATATTTACAGTACAACAGCTGGCATCCTAACCATCAGAAAAGGGCTATAGTTAAGGGCCAAATGGTTAGGGCAGCCCGGATGGTTAGTGATGACAACGATTTATTGGATGAGTTGGATTTCATGGTTTCCTTGTTTCTGAATAGAGGTTACCCGGAACAACTTTGTTTAGATGTACGCAGGGAAATTGAACATAAAAGAGATATTGGTGTGCTTCAAGCTATACTTAGGTCAGAAAACAACCACTGTGGTTACAGTTATGTGCATACCAAAATAGCTTCCTTGACAAATGTAACCTTAATGTTTATCTCCACATACGATGGGAATTCTGACGTTATTAAAAAGATGATTTATAGGAATTGGAGTATTTTTCAGATGAATAAAGATTTTGCAGTACATTTCGGAAAGAGACCCATGTTTGTTTATATAAAGGATTTAGCATTTAAGGACATTTTTGAAAGGAATTTATTGGTCAAGGGGCCTTCTACCAACAGAAGTATTGGTAACTTTAAATGTGGAAGATGTTTGACATGTCCCCACATTTTGTTAACAGGTAGTAGGTTAGTGGTTAACAATTGTTTTATTTCTATTTCAGGTCATTTTGATTGCTACACTAGAAATGTCGTTTACCTTGCCAAATGCCAGAATTGTACTGCCGTTTACGTGGGCAAGACGTGTAGGCATTTCAGGGATAGGATCAAGGAACACTTATTAGACATTAAACATATTAAAATTACTAATACCCTTACAAGACACTTAGTGGGTAGTGCTGATCACACGTTCAAATTTTGTATTTTACAACAAGTGATGATTGATCAACAGGGTAGGATCACTGATTTACATTTGGACGTGTGTGAATTAAAATGGCAGCTCAGGTTGAATGCCCACAATTTTCCTGGGCTCAATGATTATAGTTCCATTAAGCCTTTACTTAGGTTGAAAAACATTATGGGATAGATATAAATTGATATGTTACTTTTATACATTTATATTTACACTGGGCAATCAATAAATATATATATATATATATATATATATATATATATATATATATTGACACATATATATATTTTTTATTTATTGATTTTTAAATTTAATTCCTAAATCCAACTTTTTATTTACAGCATTTATATTAAATATTTCCTTATGAATCTGGTTTTATTTTATTTTATTTTATACATACACATTTACGTCTACGTATACATATACTTTTCATATTACATTTCTCATTCATTCATACCTTTTATACTCATTTTTTTTGGTTTACATTTTAACTTTTTTTATATAACCTATATATATATATATATATATTTTTTTTTTTTATCATAGGTTTTATTACGTTTTTACCTTGGTGATATGGATAGAAGTGTAACACTGGTGTTAATGTGTAATTACAGCCAAGGTTTTGTAGGGTTTTGGCAATTACAATTGATTGGGCTTAATTGTTTTATGCAATTATATGTTTAATTGGTTGCTTGCATATTTAAGTGTGTTTTGATATTGTTTCAACCATTCTGATGAAGTCCGAGTCTTGGGACGAAACCTAGGTAATTGGTGAACCGTGTATGAAGTTTTGCTGTTGGTAATAAATTTGTTTTGGCTTGGACTTCGTTTTCATTTAATTGAGGAAATATACATGATCACCGACATGTGCTGACATGGCATCCAGGAACTGGTGTAGTACCCTGGATGCTGATGCCTGTGATATTCCCCATCATATCACCAGTTGGTTTCTGGAAGGCACCTGTTGCTAATATTCTTAGGCCAACACATACCTTGGTTTCCACTGGGATGGGTTCCCCTCTGTTGGTTCTGTGTGTGAGGTGTGGCCTGCACAGCTCAACAATTTGCTGCAGGAGGTCTCTGACCACTCTATAGCGCTCCACTATCTCCAGCTCATGTAGTCCCTGGTAGGTTACCCTGGGCCTGTACACTCTTCTCTGTCTCCTCACTGTGGGTTGTCCAGCAGCATTTCCATTGTCACCACCCTCAGCATGTTGAATATGTCACCTTTTAACAGCAATGGCAGCCCCTAACATTTCTTTGTCTCAGTAAAGCTTTTTCAGTTTCCACTTCTATTAGCTTACTGCAGTGTCAGTTGTGAGAAACATACTGGACCGTTGTTTGCAGAGTTTTAAGTGCTAGGCTGGGCTGGGCTAGTGTACTGCCTGTGTAATTGCCTGATTCTGATTGTTTTCACCTGCTAGCTCTGCTAGTACTCCCTGGTAGCTTCCATCTATTTTTTGTGCTTCCTTTTTCCTTTCTGTTTCCTCGGGGAGGGGGGAGTGCCGCGCACACAAGCGCAAACATGTGCACAGCAGCTAAAATGCACGCACACATGCTTACATGGACTAAAACTTGCTTATTTGGGTTAAAACGCGCACACACCAGTGCAAACGCACTTACAACTCTTTAAACAGCCTTATACATGCTTACTCTGGCTTAAATGTGCGCACTCACGCTTACACGCGTGCACTCTGTCTTATTCGGGGATACAGGTGCGCACACGAGTGCATGCACACTCAGCAAGAAACTTTGGTGTTATCCATGGTATACACCTTCCATTTCTTGGCTTTCCCTAGCCCACCTGTTGACACACCTCTTTCCATGATGTCTAACTGACAGCGGACACATGCCACTCTGCTCCAATGAGCTTCACTTTTTTCATACATACCCCTCTCGTGATGTCACCTATCTTCTACTCTGTTACTCCCCATATCCTACTCCTACACGCCACTGATTGTGCTCATTTGCTATGTAAACTAGTGATTCACTATCCTAACACTCATTTACATAGGATTGCCTACTAATGCTTGGTTAGATGTCTTAGACTGAGCTTCCCCCCTTAGCAACCTCTACTCGGTGGCCATCTTGTCTTCAGCCTGCCATTCCCTTGCATTGTATATTACCACTTTCAATAAAATCCACATTTGTGGGTTTTAATTTGTAATATTCTGTTTTTTAGAGTGCAGCCCATTTGCGTGGTGCTGTGCTACGCTTAAACATCGGAAATCGGCTAAAAAAATATATTTTTATTTTAATTTTGCATCAGGGAACATTTCCAATGACCGTATATTTGGCCATTGGCATGCTTCCTGCACTGGATGCAACCTTTATTTGGAGCTGTCACGGCTCTGTTTTGCTATTTGCAGAATGGTACTCAGTTGTCAACTGAGTACATTTCTGCAAATAACACTGCTCTTACTCGGACAGGTTCGGGTTTCCTGAATTGCAAATCTACCTCATTTGCATGCCTTTCGCCTGCAATTGAGGTGATTTGCATGTCCCAGCCCTGTCCGTGTAAGAGCCGTTTTAGGAGCTCTCTTACATGCCCCTACAGGCTGTTCCTGGATCGCTCATCGGACATGATGGCTGCATGGAGTCTTACTCTACTCTTAGACTCCGTGCAAGCCATCCTGAATCCGGCCCCTAGTCTTTTATTGTAGTTTACCTGCATTTCAAAAAACAAAACAGTGATCCCTTTAAGAACAAAAAAACATTTTGTATCTGAATGGAAGAGAGGAGGTGAGGTCACTAGTTTTATCTTTTAAAAGGAGGCTGAATGTAAAGTACTTTGTCTGATGAAGTCCCTGTATTAATGTGTTAAGGGACGAAAGCGCTTACATTTTGAATTTGGATTAAACTTGGAGTAAAAGTTGTTCTATCCCAAATTGTAAATAGTGTACAGTTCATTTGACTCTCTATCTGCCAGCCTATTTCAATTCTTCTCCCTTACGAGTCAGTCGTATTATAGCAATTTCTACTAAATAATGTTGCCTCTCCTTTGTTTGTACACCAATAACAACTTTGTCCTTTATTTGCTTGTATGTATGATTGGTTCTGTGTTGAGTGTGATTTTGATTATTGTTCTTTTTATTGTAATTTACTAGTCTGTTAATGGAGCTTTTCTCCTCGGGCCTCTGCTGAAAATGGATAATGTATCCAGCCAGACTAGCCCGGTTAACAAATGTAAAATAAAATAAATAAAAATAAAATAAATAAAATTCAAAGTTGGATTTATCTCTGCTTGCTGCATTATTGCTGTTTGCTGCATTACATTTGTATTTGGATTATATTTTTGCCTGCTGCACTACACTTGGTGTGAGCTTTTCTGTAGACCATAAAGCAAGGTGTACAAAATGGTGGTGAGACAAGTGTTTCTGTATGACACAGAAACCTTAGCAGTGAAGGTAGAGCAGTTGACAAAGCTAGAGGTGATAGAGATGAAGTGTGTGAGATGCTTGGTAGGATGTACACTGTGGGGCAGATGAAACAAATGATGAGAGCAGAGAAAAAGCCAAAGTAGCTCCAGTGCCAGAGAAGGTAAAAGATAACAGATTATGGGGGAGGGGTTGGGCACATGTGCATTAAAACAGAATGAGATTTGGTGAATACAATTTGCGTAAGACAGAATGTCCAGCAAAGAGATGCATGGATTGTATAAGAAAAGACTTGCAACAGTCAGGCATGACTGGTAATGAAGGTAAGAGACTGGCAATGGATTGAGAGAGGTAGCAACATGATGCGAGTTCCAGACTCCATGTAGAAAAGATGAGGGAAAAGGGGATGATGATGATGATGACAATGAAGCTACTTTATCATAACCAGCTTAATGGTATGTTATATAAGAATAAAAAAACTGAAACTCAAACTAACACTGTACTCTAAGGATACCCAGGTCCCACTGCACTCCTGATTCCACTAATGGCAGGTCTATTAAAAGCTATGAATAATACAGTTCTTTGTTTCCATTCCAGTGCTGAATTGAACTTGACATTTGTAAGTCCATTTTTTTTATTCAGTCTTCATGTTTCAGGGCTCACTATAGCGGGTCCTTACATTTCAAATGATTACCATGTATCACATCTCACACCTTGACCAATTCATCCCTATCTACGAAACTATGATCTTCTTCCTGGCATCTTGCATATCATAGTTCAGGTCTTGTCTCAATCTAATCATCTCATTCCTGTCATTAAATTTGCAATTCTTCCCATTACTCCCATCAAGATTCTCTGGCTATGTATTATCACATTGGTTCAATTGCTATGTCTGGCATCCATCTTCAGGGTCAAGCTAAGGCATCCAAATCTGCCTAACACTTGAGTCAGATGTAATATGTCATATGGTGAATGATCATAGGATCATAGGAGGTTACTAGGCTAATGGCCCTGAGGCTCTTACAAGCTTAATGGTGCAATTAGTAGACCTGACTCAACCCCTACTGCCCCATCCAGAAGGGATGCAGGTAAAACCCCAGGGGTGAATTTGTGATTCCCCATTCAATTATTCAAATTATGCTTAAAGAGGGTCAGTGAGGGGCTCTGTTTTACTAGGATTGTAAGTCTATTCCAGAGTAGAAGAAGCCTTTGACAGATGAACCTGTCTCTCTAGCAGGTCCTGTTAATATCGCTTCTCATGTTGAGGTTGCTAGAACAGGTGCAGCGACTACCATATGTCTTGCTAATGTGTAGCATTTCCATCAGGGCAAGGACTGCAGTTGCCTTATAGGCTAGGCAGAGGTTATGCCTGAGTAGTGTGTAGGACACAGAGTAAAGCGACATGGGATTTTAGTCTGTTGGCATAAGATAGGTGTTGGACACCTTGAATTGCCTTTGTAAGGTACCTCTGAGGTCTCTCCAATTATTGGAGGTGCCTGGTGAGGTACATAACAAATGATGCATTGTATTCTATAATTGGTCTAATAAAGGAGGAGTATAGGGGGTTATAACCTCTTTTATTCTGGAGGCAATGCCCTTATTGAAAAGATGGACAATATAAAAGGCTTTCCTTACCACATTGAAAACATGATGGTTGATGGAGAGGCTGCTGTCAACCTGTGTGCCCAGATCTGTTACCACAGACTGGGCACTTAAGGTGTTGTTGTTAATGTGGTACTTTGCAGGGACATTTTCCTTGCTGAAGGAAATGATAATGCACATTTTAGCATTTAGCTTGACCAGTGACTTTGGCACCAGTCATTGGTTTGAATAATACCTTCCTGAAGGATGACAGTGTCACTAGGGGATTCAGTGATAATGCCCAGCTTGCAATCATCTACAAACTTTGTTAACCACATGCCTTTTGTTTTGACCTGTACTTCTGAAAAGTAAATTTCAAACAATAAGGGCCCCAGCACTGAGCCCTGTGGTAGTCCACTGATTATTGGTCTGGAGGTGGATGAAGAGCCCCTACTTTAACTGTGGAGCCATTTAGCAACCCACCTGACTATATATTGGTTTATGATCAGTTGGGTAAGTTTATCAATGATGCCTGAATGGGAAATAGTGTCAAAGGCCTTCACTAGGTCTAAATAGGCAGTATGCACATTTTTCCTTCATCCAGGGTTTTGGTGACTGTCTTGAAGAAGTCCACCAAGTTCAGTAGGCACTGTGACCCTGCCAGCCCAGCTCTCTGGAATTTTGTAAATAATCATATGTCATTTGTGAATATTGATATAATTTATACAGAACTGTATGTTATGTACTGGACTTCAAGGATGTGTCCACAGTGTGCCTACTGGAAAAGAACAGAAATGTATATAAACTATATAACTATGCAAATGTATGTTTTAATAGTAGAAACTGGAACCTGCAGGGTTAACTTACAAAACTTCAAGAAAATAAGTGGAAATTGTTTTACAATTGTGTTATCTCAGTTTCAGTGCAGCAAGCAGACACAATTTCTATAGCTACAGCTTTTCCTATTGTCTTGAAAAATAAATAATTACTAGGTTCCAAATGTAAAACTGTTTTTATTGCTCTATGACTTCCTAGCAGCTGCACACTTCTGAGAGATATGTATTTTTGGCACAGATGTGTTAAATTCTAACTATCTGTTTAGCCTGGGAACTGAAGTCAGGTGACAAAGAGTGATGTCATCTGAGCTAGCCCAGCAGTAATGCTGATTATTAATTGAAGAACTCTCTCAGAGAACATCTGTGCATTTTATATCTTGTCTTGGACCAAAAAGCATCGATTCAGCACTTCTGCCTGTGTGTTCCTTTGTAAGTAGGATTTAGGCATAGTATTTATTTTAGAGATACAGTAACTAGGATTGTAGTAAAAATTAGTTTAGATGTTTTCTGTATTCATTTGAAACTGTCCTGCAATGTTGTTTTAAAATAATTCCTGTGATTCTGAACTCTGAAGTTACTGAGTTGTTTGAGTATTGTCGTGTTCTTTTATTATTTATTATTATATATATTTAAACCTTTTAATTGTGGCTGGTTTGTTTAGAGATATTAAAGCTCTTAGGGTACTTGCATATGTATTTGGTGACACTGTATAGGCCACTCCTAAATAGCCTTAGTCTTGGTCACACTTACCATTTGGATTAGTAACATTACACAATAAGATTGGGAACCCTTTGGTTGTTGTTGTGTCTTTCAGCTTATCCCGGTTAGGAGTCACCACAGCAGAACTCCGGTCCACTAATGTTTGGTAGTGGATTTTTAAGTGCTGAGTTACCAGCCCTGACACACAATCTTCAATGAAGGCACACCCATTCACGCATGCCTCCACACAGAAGACGCTCTAGCTGAGAATCGAACGGGACAACGTCTTGCTGTGAGGCGACAATGCTACCGCAGCACCACTACAGCAGGGATTGGGAACCCTTTGGTAAGGGCCTTAAAAGTAGTTGATAAGTAGTGGCTGGTGGCATCTGGTACTACCTTATAATCTGGGCAGAAGGGGGCATAGCTAGTAAACCTAGGCCAGCCTTTCCCAGGTGTGTGTGTGCGTTTGTGTATAAATCAAATCTCAAACTGTGTGTGTATCAGCTACTTGGGTAGGGACACAAAGCACTGGTTGGACAGAAATGGTGCTAGAGGGTTTGGCTTTGTCACTCGGCTGAGATCTTAACCCTATAGCTGTGCCAGTGGGGAGTCTTATTGGGAATCCGGAGAAAGAGGGAGAAAGCAGACCAAGACTGATTGTGATCTCTATGTGCTCTTAAGGGAAATTGTACTTTACTGTGTATGTACTTTTCATCATCCATCACAGGCATGATCTCCCTTTGACAAAACCAATCTGGGATGGGTCTAGTGTTTGGAGGTCACCTATATCCTTGTTGATGAGGTCCATGATGATTCTCTCCAATTTTCACCATCAGTCCCCTCTCCTACTTTACTCCCAATTAAGTCCCATATATCTGGTCCCTTGAATTGCACTGCCATGTTCATAGCTAGAATACTTCCGTCCTCTACCTCTGACCTCACTGCTTTCCCTGAAGAACCTGTCACTGTCATTATCACTATCACTAGGAACCAAGGTCCCTTACCCATTAGCAGTTACCTGCTTTCCCATAAGAATACCAATGTCCTAGCAAGCCTGCCTGCCCCTCAGCAAACATCTGAGGAAGTTATCAGTACAACAGCAGAAATCAGATGGCTGTTCTTCCAAGTAATTACCATTAGGTCAGAGTACATTACTTCTACTGACACCCTTAACCAAAATGCCAGGCCCCATTATTACAAACCTGTCATTCTGTCTGCAACTTAGTAGAGAAGTCCTCCACATAATTCACTTTGTTTCCTGCTAACAGTATGTACCCAAGATTCTAGGGCATTGTTCTTTTCCCCTACCCTCTAAGCTCTGTATATTGGGGAATCATTTTATTATGGTATTCCTTTGAGCTCCCCTAAATTTATTTCCAATTCAATGATACTGTCAGAGACACCTACAAAGCCCATTTTGACTCCTTTTTAGAACAATTAACCGTATTGTTAATTTTGGTTGTGGCTGTCTGATCATCACATTTAGACTCCCTTCTTTGTGTTACTATAATTTTGAAGCTGGATATGCTCCATACAGTTTGGGAACAGCAGACTCTTCTTCCAGAGACTATGCATTTTGCTGAGGAGACAAAACTTTCCTTTAACAAGAGATGATTTAACTTAGGGCCAGATTCACGAAGGCTTGCACGGAGTCTAAGAGTAGAGTAAGACTCCAGCAAGCCAACATGTCTGCTGAGCGATCCAGGAACAGCCGGCAAGGGAGTGCAACTGAGCTCTCTAAACTAGTCCTACACGGACAGGGCTGGGATATGCAAATTACCTCAATTGCAGGCGAAAGCCATGCAAATGAGGTAAATTTGCGATCCAGGAAACCCGAACCTGTCCGAGTAAGAGTAGTGTTATCTGCAGAAATGTACTCAGTTGATAACTGAGTATGGTTCTGCAAATAGCAAAACGGAGCCATGTCAGCTGTAAAAAAAGAATGCATTCACAAGAGGAAGCATGCCAATGGCCAGAAATACGGCCATTGGCAATGGGAAGTGATGCAAATTAAAAATAAAATAACTTTTTTTTTTTAATCCCGATTTCTGGGGTTTAACTGTAGCGCAGCTGCACCCTAAAAAGCAGAAAATTAATAATTAAGATCCACAAATAAGGATTTCATAGCTAAAATTAATTTACAATGCAAGGAAATGGCAGGCTGTAGACAACATGGCCACCGAGTAGAGGTTGCTAAGGGGGGAAGCTCAGTCTAAGAGATGTAACTAAGCATTAGTAGGCAATCCTATGCAAATGAGAGTTATGATAGTGAATCGCAAGTTCACATAGCAAATGAGCACAGTCAGTGGAGTGTAGGAGTAGGATAAGGGGAGTAACAGAGTAGAAGATAGGTGACATTACGAAGGGGGTATGTATGAAAGGAGTGCAGCTCATTGGAGCAGAATGACATGTGTCAGCTTAAATTAACATAATAGTGAAAAAAGGTGTGTCAACAGGTAGGCCAAGTAAAGTCAAGAAATTGAAGGTGTATGCTGTGGATAACACCAAAGTTTCTTGCTGAGCGTGCATGTGCACGTGTGCGTGCCAGTAAACCCGAATAAGACAGTGTGCGCACGTGTAAGCATGTGTGCACGTGTGTAGGCTTAAGTAAGCATATGTAAGGCTGTGTAAACAGTTTTAAGTGCATTTGCACTGGTGTGCGTGCGTTTTAACAGGAATAAGCAAGTTGTAATCCATGTAAGCATGTGTGCACATGTGTGAGCTGGTGAAAACAATCGGAATCAGCCAATTACACAGGCATTACACTAGCCCAGCCCAGCACTCAAAACCCAGCCAAAAACATTCCAGTATGTTTTTCTCAGACACACTGCAACACTGCAGTAAGCTAATAGAAGTGAAAACTGAAAAGGCTTCAATGAGACAAAGAAATGTTAGGGGCTGCCATTGCTGTCATAAGGCAACATATGCAACATGCTGAGGGTGGTGACAATGCAAATGCTGCTGAGCAACCCACAGTGAGGAGAAGGAGAAGAGTGTACAGGCCCAGGGTAACCTACCAGGGGCTACATGAGCTGGAGATAGTGGGGCGCTATAGAGTGGACAGAGACCTCATGCAGCAAATTGTTGAGCTGTGCAGGCCATGCCTCACACACAGAACCAACAGAGGGAAACCCATCCCAGTGGAAACCAAGGTATGTGTTGGCCTAAGTATATTAGCAACAGGTACCTTCCAGAGACCAACTGGTGATATGATGGGGATTTCACAGGCATCAGTATCTAGGGTACTGCACCAGTTCCTGAATGCCATGGTAGCACATGTCGATGATCATGTATATTTCCCCAATTCCCGTGAGGTATTGGCCAGCAATATGCATCTCTTCCAGCAAATAGCGGAATACCCTGAGGTAGTGGGTGCAATAGACTGCACGCACATTCATATCAAAGCACCAGCTGGTGAGTGGGGTAGGGTCTACTATAACTGCAAGGGTTACCCCTCCATCAACTGCCAGGTCATGTGTGATGCCCAGGGCATAATAATGAATGTGTGTGCTGGCTGCCCTGGAAGCTGCCATGACTCCCATATCTGGCATCTGACACAGCTGTACCAGACATTTGCCAATGGGGACATCCCTCATGGTCACCTAGTGGGGGATGCTGGATATGCACTCAAGCCGTGGTTGATGACACCCATCAGAAATGCGCACACACCTGAACAGGAACGCCATAATGAGGCACACGCACAAACACGAAATGTAATCGACCATGTGTTTGGGCTGCTCAAGTCATGGTTCTGGTGCCTGGACACATCTGGTGGAGTCTTGCAGTACTCCCCAACTACATGTACCCAAATAGTCATGGTATGTGCTATGCTACACAATATGATCCTGCAAAAACAGTTGCAGCAGGAGCAGCATAGGGCCGGGCACAACAGCCCCCCCACCATTGCCAAGGCCATCACACGCAGAGCATGACTCGGAGGAGGAACAACCTGAGCCTGCCCCAGTAGGCAGAAGGAGGCATGCCCAGTATGCTTTTCCTTGGCAAAGAGGCAATGCATAGCATATACACTGGCTCAGTAGGAACCCTGGAAATGATACCTCTCTCCGACTCGCACATATAGTAAAAGCGATGCCTAACTTGACACTACCTGTTAACAAACATGTATAGGGAGTGTAAAATGTGCATCCGACGTAGGCAGCCCTGCAGCACCACCTGAGGCATGATTGCTATGTGTTAAGCAATATAAAGCACTGCTAAAGAGCTCTCACCACTATTTAGTATATGTGAACAAAATTGCGCACACTAAGTAGCACAACTACAGGCAATGTTCAGCAATATTGTGCACTGTCCAGCAATGTTGGGAAACATTGAGCAATGTTGTGCAAGTCTGGTCAAATGTGGGTATAGTTCATCAAATGCAGGTTAACAAGTTCATATTTGCTTCACTTTTCTTGAAGCAGTCTGTTCTGCCATGTATGAAAATATGAAGCAGTGACAGTCCTCGAACCCAGAGCATTATAGACAGAGTACATAACTACTACACCATAACAGTATGTCAATGGTCAGCTTGCATGAAAAAATGTTGATAAGTCAATGCTAAGTATCTAATGGAAACCTTGCATGCATAGCATAATCCCTGCTGAGTCAAGACACAAAGGTGAGGCCTGCAGTAATAATAGAACCTGATATTCAACACACATATAGTATAAATGTTAATATTGGTAATGTTCACACGCATCAACAAATGTAGTGGACCTCAGACAGCAACATACTGCAAGGTCACACTGGGCATTCTCACACACTTGAAACTATGAGACAAATGTCAGGCAACAAAACACTGAAAGTCTGAAATGGGCATGCTCACACACTTAAGTCAAGTTTGAGTACAGCAGTGGGCCACACATATCCCACAGTTGCAAATGTCAACCCAGGAACCTCGCACTATTCACCAATTTACCATGTGCACACAATGATATGACAACAGACACAATACAAAATAGTGAAATACTGTCACAATCAAATATGATATGCAGAAACCTTGGTTGTTCATAGGAAGTGGTAAAGCAAAGAAGAAACAAAACCTGCAATCAGTACCATCACTGAACAATGTGCGTCCTAAACATTAGCATAGGTTCAGAGGTTGACAATAGGCTATCTGCCCTAGGGTATGTAGAAGCCTAGCCACAGTGTGTTTGTAGTCTGCAATCACGCTAAATCAGTAGGCTGTGCCTGTCAATAGTAGGTCAGACAAGATATCTCACATATGTTCATTTCATTCTGCTTCTGTCTATCAAGGACCCATAACATATCCCAGGGCTAAACATACAATCACCCGTCCACCTGTGAAGATGTCACCTGTAGGTGTTCAGCGTGGGTCTGTGCATATGTGGTATGTGATCACATTCCCGAGTGAGTGGAGCCTCTGTGATGGTAATATGCCCCTCCAGCATGTCCTATTAACATCATTGCTCATGTACCTGTCCCTGGAGCATGTAGCTGTAAGGGACTTTGATATCCTCACATGGAGCCTGTCCATCAATGCTGTGATGGGCATGGCATCAAAGAAAAGGCACAGACTGCATCCAAGTAGGCAGTAAGCAACTGAGTAGAGCTGGGGTCACCATAGCCAAACTGTGCATACCATCTGTGTGAGTCCCTAGATCCACTTGGTATGTAAATCTGTGTACATTTCAGTTGCTGCAGGTGTTGGGTAAGGTACATCCAAAATGGGCCATTGTATCCAAGCATGTGTCAGATAACTACAGGGTCACAATGACCCCACCTGATCTGGATGTAAAACTGTATGAGATAAGGTTGCCTAAATAGAAGGTTGTATTGTATTCTATAATTGGTCTAATAAAGGAGGAGTATAGGGGGTTATAACCTCTTTTTTTCTGGAGGCAATGCCTTTATTGAAAAGATGGACAATATAAAAGGCTTTCCTTACCACGTTGAAAACATGATGGTTGATGGAGAGGATGCTGTCAACCTGTGTGCCCAGATCTGTTACCACAGACTGGGCACTTAAGGTGTTGTTGTTAATGTGGTAATTTGCAGGGACATTTTCCTTGCTGAAGGAAATGATAATGCACATTTTAGCATTTAGCTTGACCAGTGACTTTGGCACCAGTCATTGGTTTGAATAATACCTTCCTGAAGGATGACAGTGTCACTAGAGGATTCAGTGATAATGCCCAGCTTGCAATCATCTACAAACTTTGTTAACCACATGCCTTTTGTTTTGACCTGTACTTCTGAAAAGTAAATTTCAAACAATAAGGGCCCCAGCACTGAGCCCTGTGGTAGTCCACTGATTATTGGTCTGGAGGTGGATGAAGAGCCCCTACTTTAACTGTGGAGCCATTTAGCAACCCACCTGACTATATATTGGTTTATGATCAGTTGGGTAAGTTTATCAATGATGCCTGAATGGGAAATAGTGTCAAAGGCCTTCACTAGGTCTAAATAGGCAGTATGCACATTTTTCCTTCATCCAGGGTTTTGGTGACTGTCTTGAAGAAGTCCACCAAGTTCAGTAGGCACTGTGACACTGCCAGCCCAGCCCTCTGGAATTTTGTAAATAATCATATGTAATTTGTGAATATTGATATAATGTATACAGAACTGTATGTTATGTACTGGGCTTCAAGGATGTGTCCACAGTGTGCCTACTGGAAAAGAACAGAAATGTATATAAACTATATAACTATGCAAATGTATGTTTTAATAGTAGAAACTGGAACCTGCAGGGTTAACTTACAAAACTTCAAGAAAATAAGTGGAAATTGTTTTACAATTGTGTTATCTCAGTTTCAGTGCAGCAAGCAGACACAATTTCTATAGCTACAGCTTTTCCTATTGTCTTGAAAAATAAATAATTACTAGGTTCCAAATGTAAAACTGTTTTTATTGCTCTATGACTTCCTAGCAGCTGCACACTTCTGAGAGATATGTATTTTTGGCACAGATGTGTTAAATTCTAACTATCTGTTTAGCCTGGGAACTGAAGTCATGTGACAAAGAGTGATTTCATCTGAGCTAGCCCAGCAGTAATGCTGATTATTAATTTAAGAACTCTCTCAGAGAACATCTGTGCATTTTATATCTTGTCTTGGACCAAAAAGCATTGATTCAGCACTTCTGCCTGTGTGTTCCTTTGTAAGTAGGATTTAGGCATAGTATTTATTTTAGAGATACAGTAACTAGGATTGTAGTAAAAATTACTTTAGATGTTTTCTGTATTCATTTGAAACTGTCCTGCAATGTTGTTTTAAAATAATAACTGTGATTCTGAACTCTGAAGTTACTGAGTTGTTTGAGTATTGTCGTGTTCTTTTATTATTTATTATTAAATATATTTAAACCTTTTAATTGTGGCTGGTTTGTTTAGAGATATTTAAGCTCTTAGAGTACTTGCATATGTATTTGGTGACACTGTATAGGCCACTCCTAAATAGCCTTAGTCTTGGTCACACTTACCATTTGGATTAGTAACATTACACAATAAGATTGGGAACCCTTTGGTTGTTGTTGTGTCTTTCAGCTTATCCCAGTTAGGAGTCGCCACAGCAGAACTCCGGTCCACTAATGTTTGGTAGTGGATTTTTAAGTGCTGAGTTACCAGCCCTGATGCACAATCTTCAACGAAGGCACACCCATTCACGCATGCCTCTACACAGAAGACGCTCTAGCTGAGAATCGAACGGGACAACGTCTTGCTGTGAGGCGACAATGCTACCGCAGCACCACTACAGCAGGGATTGGGAACCCTTTGGTAAGGGCCTTAAAAGTAGTTGATAAGTAGTGGCTGGTGGCATCTGGTACTACCTTATAATCTGGGCAGAAGGGGGCATAGCTAGTAAACCTAGGCCAGCCTTTCCCAGGTGTGTGTGTGCATTTGTGTATAAATCAAATCTCAAACTGTGTGTGTATCAGCTACTTGGGTAGGGACACAAAGCACTGGTTGGACAGAAATGGTGCTAGAGGGTTTGGCTTGGTCACTCGGCTGAGATCTTAACCCTATAGCTGTGCCAGTGGGGAGTCTTATTGGGAATCCGGAGAAAGAGGGAGAAAGCAGACCAAGACTGACTGTGATCTCTATGTGCTCTTAAGGGAAATTGTACTTTACTGTGTATGTACTTTTCATCATCCCAATGTGTATGTCCCTCACTGGTGCTAGTGGTGAGGACTGAGGTTCCTTGATTACTGGGCCAGTGCAGGGGCATCACAGGCATGATCTCCCTTTGACAAAACCAATCTGGGATGGGTCTAGTGTTTGGAGGTCACCTATATCCTTGTTGATGAGGTCCATGATGATTCTCTCCAATTTTCATCATCAGTCTCCTCTCCTACTTTACTCCCAATTAAGTCCCATATATCTAGTCCCTTGAATTGCACTGCCATGTTCGTAGCTAGAATACTTCCGTCCTCTACCTCTGACCTCACTGCTTTCCCTGAATAACCTGTCACTGTCATTATCACTATCAATAGGAACCAAGGTCCCTTACCCATTAGCAGTCACCTGCTTTCCCATAAGAATACCAATGTCCTAGCAAGCCTGCCTGCCCTTCAGCAAACATCTGAGGAAGTTATCAGTACAACAGCAGAAATCAGATGGCTGTTCTTCCAAGTAATTACCATTAGGTCGGAGTACATTACTTCTACTGACACCCTTAACCAAAATGCCAGGCCCCATTATTACAAACCTGTCATTCTGTCTGCAACTTAGTAGAGAAGTCGTCCACATAATTCACTTTGTTTCCTGCTAACAGTATGTACCCAAGATTCTAGGGCATTGTTCTTTTCCCCTACCCTCTAAGCTCTGTATATTGGGGAATCCTTTTATTATGGTATTCCTTTGAGCTCCCCTAAATTTATTTCCAATTCAATGATACTGTCAGAGACACCTACAAAGCCCATTTTGACTCCTTTTTTGAACAATTAACCGTATTGTTAATTTTGGTTGTGGCTGTCTGATCATCACATTTAGACTCCCTTCTTTGTGTTACTATAATTTTGAAGCTGGATATGCTCCATACAGTTTGGGAACAGCAGACTCTTCTTCCAGAGACTATGCATTTTGCTGAGGAGACAAAACTTTCCTTTAACGAGAGATGATTTAACTTAGGGCCAGATTCACGAAGGCTTGCACGGAGTCTAAGAGTAGAGTAAGACTCCAGCAAGCCAACATGTCTGCTGAGCGATCCAGGAACAGCCGGCAGGGGAGTGCAACTGAGCTCTCTAAACTAGTCCTACACGGACAGGGCTGGGATATGCAAATTACCTCAATTACAGGCAAAAGCCATGCAAATGAGGTAAATTTGCGATCCAGGAAACCCGAACCTGTCCGAGTAAGAGTAGTGTTATCTGCAGAAATGTACTCAGTTGATAACTGAGTATGGTTCTGCAAATAGCAAAACGGAGCCATGTCAGCTGTAAAAAAAGAATGCATTCACAGGAGGAAGCATGCCAATGGCCAGAAATATGGCCATTGACAATGGGAAATGATGCAAATTAAAAATAAAATAACTTTTTTTTTTAATCCCGATTTCTGGGGTTTAACTGTAGCGCAGCGCCACGCAAACGTGCTGCGCCCTAAAAAGCAGAAAATTAATAATTAAGATCCACAAATGAGGATTTCATAGCTAAAATGAATTTACAATGCAAGGAAATGGCAGGCTGAAGACAACATGGCCACCGAGTAGAGGTTGCTAAGGGGGGAAGCTCAGTCTAAGAGATGTAACTAAGCATTAGTCGGCAATCCTATGCAAATGAGAGTTATGATAGTGAATCGCAAGTTCATATATCAAATGAGCACAGTCAGTGGAGTGTAGGAGTAGGATAAGGGGAGTAACAGAGTAGAAGATAGGTGACATTACGAAGGGGGTATGTATGAAAGGAGTGCAGCTCATTGGAGCAGAACGACATGTGTCAGCTTACATTTACATAATAGTGAAAAAGGTGTGTCAACAGGTAGGCCAGGTAAAGTCAAGAAATTGAAGGTGTATGCTGTGGATAACACCAAAGTTTCTTGCTGAGCGTGCATGTGCGCGTGTGCATGCCAGTAAACCCGAATAAGACAGTGTGCGCACGTGTAAGCATGTGTGCATGCGTGTAGGCTTGAGTAAGCATATGTAAGGCTGTGTAAACAGTTGTAAGTGCGTTTGCACTGGTGTGCGCGCGTTTTAACGGGAATAAGCAAGTTGTAATCCATGTAAGCATGTGTGCACGTGTGTGAGCTGGTGAAAACAATAGGAATCAGCCAATTACACAGGCATTACACTAGCCCAGCCCAGCACTCAAAACCCAGGCAAAAACATTCCAGTATGTATTTCTCAGACACACTGCAACACTGCAGTAAGCTAATAGAAGTGAAATCTGAAAAAGCTTCACTGAGACAAAGAAATGTTAGGGGCTGCCATTGCTGTCATAAGGCTACATATGCAACATGCTGAGGGTGGTGACAATGCAAATGCTGCTGAGCAACCCACAGTGAGGAGACGGAGAAGAGTGTACAGGCCCAGGGTAACCTACCAGGGGCTACATGAGCTGGAGATAGTGGAGCGCTATAGAGTGGACAGAGACCTCATGCAGCAAATTGTTGAACTGTGCAGGCCATGCCTCACACACAGAACCAACAGAGGGGAACCCATCCCAGTGGAAACCAAGGTATGTGTTGGCCTAAGAATATTAGCAACAGGTACCTTCCAGAGACCAACTGGTGATATGATGGGGATTTCACAGGCATCAGCATCTAGGGTACTGCACCAGTTCCTGAATGCCATGGTAGCACATGTCAGTGATCATGTATATTTCCCCAATTCCCGTGAGGTATTGGCCAGCAATATGCATCTCTTCCAGCAAATAGCGGAATACCCTGAGGTAGTGGGTGCAATAGACTGCACGCACATTCATATCAAAGCACCAGCCGGTGAGTGGGGTAGGGTCTACTATAACTGCAAGGGTTACCCCTCCATCAAATGCCAGGTCATGTGTGATGCCCAGGGCATAATAATGAATGTGTGTGCTGGCTGCCTTGGAAGCTGCCATGACTCCCATATCTGGCATCTGACACAGCTGTACCAGACATTTGCCAATGGGGACATCCCTCATGGTCACCTAGTGGGGGATGCTGGATATGCTCTCAAGCCGTGGTTGATGACACCCATCAGAAATGCGCACACACCTGAACAGGAACGCCATAATGAGGCACACGCACAAACACAAAATGTAATCGAGCATGTGTTTGGGCTGCTCAAGTCATGGTTCTGGTGCCTGGACACATCTGGTGGAGTCTTGCAGTACCCCCCAACTACATGTACCCAAATAGTCATGGTATGTGCTATGCTACACAATATGATCCTGCGAAAACAGTTGCAGCAGGAGCAGCATAGGGCCGGGCACAACAGCCCCCCCACCATTGCCAAGGCCATCACAGGCAGAGCATGACTCGGAGGAGGAACAACCTGAGCCTGCCCCAGTAGGCAGAAGGAGGCATGCCCAGTATGCTTTTCCTTGGCAAAGAGGCAATGCATAGCATATACACTGGCTCAGTAGGAACCCTGGAAATGATACCTCTCCGACTCGCACATATAGTAAAAGCGATGCCTAACTTGACACTACCTGTTAACAAACATGTATAGGGAGTGTAAAATGTGCATCCGACGTAGGCAGCCCTGCAGCACCACCTGAGGCATGATTGCTATGTGTTAAGCAATATAAAGCACTGCTAAAGAGCTCTCACCACTATTTAGTATATGTGAACAAAATTGGGCACACTAAGTAGCACAACTACAGGCAATGTTCAGCAATACTGTGCACTGTCCAGCAATGTTGGGAAACATTGAGCAATGTTGTGCAAGTCTGGTCAAATGTGGGTATAGTTCATCAAATGCAGGTTAACAAGTTCACATTTGCTTCACTTTTCTTGAAGCAGCCTGTTCTGCCATGTATGAAAATATGAAGCAGTGACAGTCCTCGAACCCAGAGCATTATAGACAGAGTACATAACTACTACACCATAACAGTATGTCAATGGTCAGCTTGCATGAAAAAATGTTGATAAGTCAATGCTAAGTATCTAATGGAAACCTTGCATGCATAGCATAATCCCTGTTGAGTCAAGACACAAAGGTGAGGCCTGCAGTAATAATAGAACCTGATATTCAACACACATATAGTATAAATGTTAATATTGGTAATGTTCACATGCATCAACAAATGTAGTGGACCTCAGACAGCAACATACTGCAAGGTCACACTGGGCATTCTCACACACTTGAAACTATGAGACAAATGTCAGGCAACAAAACACTGAAAGTCTGAAATGTGCATGCTCACACACTTAGGTCAAATTTGAGTACAGCAGTGGGCCACACATATCCCACAGTTGCAAATGTCAACCCAGGAACCTCGCACTATTCACCAATTCACCATGTGCACACAATGATATGACAACAGACACAATACAAAATAGTGAAATACTGTCACAATCAAATATGTTATGCAGAAACCTCGGTTGTTCATAGGAAGTGGTAAAGCAAAGAAGAAACAAAACCTGCAATCAGTACCATCACTGAACAATGTGCATCCTGAACATTAGCATAGGTTCAGAGGTTGACAATAGGCTATCTGCCCTAGGGTATGTAGAAGCCTAGCCACAGTGTGTTTGTAGTCTGCAATCACACTAAATCAGTCGGCTGTGCCTGTCAATAGTAGGTCAGACAAGATATCTCACATATGTTCATTTCATTCTGCTTCTGTCTATCAAGCACCCATAACATATCCCAGGGCTAAACATACAATCACCCGTCCACCTGTGAAGATGTCACCTGTAGGTGTTCAGCGTGGGTCTGTGCATATGTGGTATGTGATCACATTCCCGAGTGAGTGGAGCCTCTGTGATGGTAATATGCCCCTCCAGCATGTCCTATTAACATCATTGCTCATGTACCTGTCCCTGGAGCATGTAGCTGTAAGGGACTTTGATATCCTCACGTGGAGCCTGTCCATCAATGCTGTGATGGACATGGCATCAAAGAAAAGGCACAGACTGCATCCAAGTAGGTAGTAAGCAACTGAGTAGAGCTGGGGTCACCATAGCCAAACTGTGCATACCATCTGTGTGAGTCCCTAGATCCACTTGGTATGTAAATCTGTGTACATTTCATTTGCTGCAGGTGTTGGGTAAGGTACATCCAAAATGGGCCATTGTATCCAAGCATGTGTCAGATAACTACAGGGTCACAATGACCCCACCTGATCTGGATGTAAAACTGTATGAGATAAGGTTGCCTAAATAGAAGGTGTGTCCAACAACATTGGCAACGTGAATGTGAAAGGCAAGAGTACTAAGTATTCATGTTCCCAAATCACAAACCACACACACTGTATGTGATGCATCATCACCTATGTGGTAATGTGTGTGCACGATGTTACTACCAAAGGTGATGACTATGCATCTAAAGTAAGGTAGCTGTAGGCCATGGCTCTGGCACCAGTCAGCCATCTCTGTGAGACCCTTTCTGAGG
The DNA here is from genome assembly GCF_019279795.1 of Protopterus annectens. Classification (NCBI taxonomy): domain Eukaryota; kingdom Metazoa; phylum Chordata; order Ceratodontiformes; family Protopteridae; genus Protopterus; species Protopterus annectens. The sequence continues at coordinate 920,904,260 of NC_056728.1, forward strand.
ATGCCTGTGCCAGCTGTGGAGTTGAATATGGCACACAGTTTGCAGTCATCTGCAAACATGGTCATCCATATTCCTCCTGTGTTAGCCAGTATGTATCAGAAATATATACAGAACAAGAGAGGTCCCAGGACTGAGCCCTGTGGGATGCCACGTGTAACTGGTGTATAGTCAGACATGGCACCTGCAATACTGACCATGTGTGTGCTATCCATGATCCAGTTAGCAATCCAGATTGTGACATATGTGTAGATATTGAATCCGGTGATCTAATGTGTAAAAGCCAAGTGGGGTATTGTGTAGAAGTGGTGTGCGAGCTCCAGGTAGACTGTGTGGACAACCCTGTGTACGTCTATGGACCTGTTAACTGTTTAAAGACATCAAACATCTGCAAGAGGCAAGATATGCCAACAACAACACCAAATTGTATAGGATCCAGTGTTTGTAGGTTCACAATGTGTATGTGTATGTGTTCCATGATGATACACTCCATAGCATAGCAGACTAGGATAGTTAGGCATATATTGTGATAATGTCCAGGGTCCCTTGTGGCATCAGCACTGTGTAGCGGGTACACCATAGCTGTATGCCATTCCATGGGTACACATCCTGTAGTAACTGTGATATTGAACAGTGACATAATGTGAGTGTGAAGTTTGTCATGAATCTCGTGTATGCCACAGTCTGGGACACTATCTGGTCCCACTGATGCTGTGTTGTTTGCTATGGAGAGGGCAGCACACACATGTTCATCTGTGGTGTCAGGGAGGCTACACCGTGTTGTGATGGACATGTGCACTGCAGGGGGGATGGTAGGGAAACATTCACACTGAACCTGTTATCCAGGATGTTTGCAATGTCAGTGGGTTCACTGTATCATTTGTAATTATGCAGTAACTCACAGCATATCTGTGAGTTCCCACACAGGTCCCTGACATAACTAAATAAGGCCTTGTGATTGCCCACAGTGTCTGTTGCAAGTGTCCATTAGAAGTGGGCCTTAGATGAATCAACAACTGATCATAGCTATACCATAGTACTGATCAGAGATGCCTTCCAGATTGTGATTGTGCTCTATAATGTAGTAGCCTCGTCCTGTCCATGTACAGCTCAGTAATGGCCGTGGTCCAGTAGACAGGTCCCCTGCCTTTGGAGGAGTGAGTCTTGTAGTTATCTGGGATAGCATGATCCATGAATTCCAGTATTTGTCCATAGAATGTGCTTGTAAAGTATGTAGTTGTCTGAGCCATAATTAACACTGTCCCAGGGTCAATGAGGGATACCACCTCAGTTTGTACAAGTGTCATGTTTGCTCATGAGAAGTATGTCACTGAGATCACATAGGATGTGTGTGTGTATGGGATATGTATGTCTAGTGAGATGAATGTATGTTCCGACCTTAACAATTACAGGTATACCTCTGTTGTGGAACATAAAGTCCCTATGTGTGTGATGATCAGGTACCACATGTATAACCCCCTGTGGGTGTGGTGACCAGGTCTGCCCTAGCATTTGAGTGTAACAATCTTAGCAACTGTTGTGCGAGGGTGTCACTGCTTGAGTAGTATACCCAGTCAATGTTTGTGTATTTGAAGTCACACAATATAATGGTGTTTGGTGAGACCTTCACATTCATCAGTGTTCCCAGGAATAACGACTGTTGTGCCCATGTTTGGGAGTGTGGTCTGTAACAGTCTACACACTGAAATGCAGTTTTGACCACTCTCAGTTGCACATGTGTGTTCCCCAATGCTTTGTGTACTGCTACCAACCTGAAGGTGTGTGTGTATGAATGATGTATATGGAATTCCCCCCTATTGTTGTTGTCCAGTCCGAGTCCTGTGTCTGAAAACCATGGTATGATGTAAAACATGTTAGTGCTGCTGTGCTTTTGTGAGCCTGAACCAGGTGTTTGTTACTGCTCATATATCAACAGATTACATATTGATGTGAGTCCTGAGTGCATGCATTCTGAGGGTTAGACATCAGTTGTTGAGCACCATCACTCTCCATTTCCTGTACCCTGTAACGTCTATGGCTGTGGTTATGTCATTTGACCCTTGCTTCAAACAGCCACTATGTGCGTGTCAAGAGCCTAAGGCAGTCTGTGAAAACCTAGGGGTGAGAGCTGCATGGCGTCCATAGCGAATGTACATGGCATGTTGAGCATCTAATCCCAGGCTGACAGACACTGGATCCCCTGTGAATGACAACAATATGTTAGGCAACTGTTAAAACTGATCATGTCATCTGTATACTGTGACATAGTACTTGATGAGGGTAAGATGTTACACAAGGTCAGGATCATACTGTCCTGGCCTACATGATCAGAGAGCCCCTCTATGTCTCTTGTCATGTAGTCCAGGGAGGAATGTCTGAGGGTCTACACACCGGAATGCTCAATGATGGAGCCATATTTGTACTTGCAGTGGACGGACAACAGTGCATGTGTCATGTGGCATATCCTGGCACCTGACACACAGCACAAAGTGACCTTCACCTTGTTCAGTCTGGTGAGTGGGATGTCAGTGTGACTGACAATTACACTCACCTAATACAGTTGTATGAGGTGTGTTGTGTAGGCCTAAGGGCAGTGACTGTGTGGCACAATGACTTTGTGAACTATGTGATGATATGTGTGTATGGTTGTGTGTTAGCAGTTGCTTGTGTGTCTGCTTTGGATGTCTCAGCTGCTTAGGCAGAGTACATTTAGATGCTCCAAGTATATCATTGTGTGTCAATGTATACAGGCGGGTGTGTGTGTGTGTGTGTGTGATTACCTTTGAGAGGAGTAGCCTTTTTGGTGACTGTGGAAACACATTTTAAAAGCGGTACATCCCTCTTTGGAAAGTCTGATGATGTCAGCATCCTACAAATATTCAAGGAGAACAAAACCCACCCAGTAATGCATATAGCATGCTGTGTTAATGCGTATCTCTCCAGTAGCATAACATAGACAAGTGTTTGAATCCTGCAAGTGCTGAATGTGTGTATGTAGGACTGCCTTTGAGAGAAGTGTCCTTTTTGAAGACTGTGGAAATACATTAGGAGTGGTGAATCCCTCTTTGCCAAGTGTGATGATGTCACCATCCTACAAATAGAGCTTTGGAAAAGAATGCTCTTAGTAAAACAAATAGCGCGTTGTGTTAATGTGTATCTCCCTAGTGTCATAATATAATCAGATAGGGGTTTGATTCCTGCAAATGCCAAGTGTGTGTGTGTGTGTGATGCCTTTTGAGAGGCGGAGACTGTGGAAACACATTTTAAAAGAGGTACATCCCTCTTTGGAAAGTCTGATGATGTCAGCATCCTACAAATATTCAAGGAGAATTGCAACCACCCCGTAATGCATATAGCGTACCGTGTTAATGTGTATTTCTCGAGTAACATAACATCGTTAGGTAGGGGTTTGAATCCTATAAATGTGTGTGTGTACAACAGCCTTTGAGAGGAGTGGCCTTTTTGGAGACTGTGGAAATACATTAGGAGTGAATCCCTCTTTGCTAAGTGTGATGATGTCAGCATCCTACAAATAGAGCTTTTGAAAAGATTGCTCCCACTAAAGCAAAGAGTGCATCGTGTTAATGTGTATTTCATTAGTGTCATAACAAAGGCAAGTAGGGGTTTGAGTCCTGCAAATGCTGTGTGTGTGTGCCACAGGTGGTCAATGCAGTGTGGGTTTTGCTTTTACTATGGTATGACATATGGTTCAAACAGTATGTGCATTGCACACATCGGGTATCTGCGTGTCAAATAAATTTGTGTACATGTGACCACAATCAGTACATAGGTGTGAAGTCTGCATACTACATGAATACATTTGTAACCTTCGACAGATTGTGCCGCTGCTTCTCAAATCATAGGCCACAGGTCTGCGTCAAGTCCGGCCAATTTAGTGACCCGTGGCCAAGGACATCCCTGCCACACACATCCATGACACGTACTGTAGAGTACTGTGAGTGAGGGTAATTGCTGGGGTATATGTCAGACATGTTCATACACAACAATGACTGGCAATAATGGACAGTCATGATAGGTGTGCACCAGCCCTGTGGATATGCATGCAGGGCCCTAATGTGTTATGTGAAACACAGAGGGACCCCACAATACCTATGGATATGTGGATACCAAGGGACAGATTACATAACACGTGTCTGTCTGTACACATTGGTACCCAACATACGTGTTCAGGGCTACCACCTATGTGGTACTGTCGGGATAGTATGTATAGTAAATGTGGATGGCCATGCCATAGATGGCATACTGCTATACAGTATGTATTGGACAACAGGTATCTGTCTGTATGATACCCTTGTGTAGGATATGTGCCCCATCCAGGGAATGCAGTGTAGGTCAATGCATGCATTACCATATGTGGACAGACATATCCCTAGTATGTTTGCATGTACCAAAGAGGTTTTTATGCCACACAGGTGTGGTCCCGAACACATGCACACATGAACACATACACACATGCACACATGCACACATGAACACATGAACACATGAACACATGCACACATGAACACATGCACACGTGCACACATGAACACATGCACACATGCACACATGCACAGAAATACACTGCTCACCATAGCACATACACACACACACACACACACACACACACACACACACACACACACACACACACACACACACCAGCAATCCAACACATACACAATAGTGGGTGATGGTGGGTGACAGTATCTCAAGGCAAACAGTCACCACACACGTGTCAGGAGGCAGACCATGTGTTGCTCAACACCATGCAGTGCAAGTGTAGACAGCCCTTTCTAATGACATTATACATGGCTTTGATGCATGTGAGTAGTTGTGCAGTGATTGGGTACACCCTGGAACACAATGTGTACATGGACACTACAATGCTGTGCAAGTATTATCTGCTCTGCAATGTCATGTGCACCATCACTCAATGGTATACATAACATGTCTGCATGTGTCATCTGTGTGACACATAGATTGACATGTGTAATGACAGTGTCTGTGTCCATATCACATAATAGTGGGCACAGGTGTAGCAAATGCATGCAATGTACAGACATGGGATGAGTGGTACATGTAGACGTGAAGGAATCCCAATGCATGACATGGACATTGCACAGTGGTTATGGTGCGTGTGGGACATATTGCAGATATGTTGTTGCCAGCCATGACATGGCATGCTACATGACTGCAAAATTAAACACCACACATACCCAATGTGTGTCATGTGACCTATACACCCAATAGCATTCCAGGACATATATGTGACTCTTTGTACAGATGGTGGCTGTTGTGCAAAATGTGTATACTTTCATATGTAAGCACAAACACAACATGCTATGCATGGTGTGTAAAGGTGCATATGTTTGCACACACAGAACAATGAGGTGCACAGCAAAGACTGCTATGTATAGTACTGTGGTCACTGTAACTGGAAGGGGTGTAGTACCATGTGCCATCATCATCATCATGCATCTTGTGGTCACTCACGGCTACTACTGTGTGACAGACCACCACCTAACATGCTGTACCAGAACTGCAGTGCTGTGGATACATTCACTATTACACAGCCACTTTGTACATGGGTGTATGAGGTGCCCAGTAGGGAGCATTGCCTAACATGAATGTGTTATGTGTTGAAGAGTATTGCACAGCCCCATGATGGGCCTCTACCCCTGAGGTACATCATGTGTGTATGGATGACATGTGGGATACTGACGTGTGACCTTACAGCGGGTGTGTGGTTATGCCATATGTAGCATGACTTTGTGTACTGCATGTGATAAATGTCTTATGTTGTATACAGGTGTTGCAACTATGCCTATCCAATGTGCAGTAGGGGGTTGCCACAACTGTGTGTCATGCTCTGTGTATTACATGTCATTGAGGAAGCTACTGACATTACTGAGCTGTGCAACATCTCACAGCAAACATGCATGGCATGCATTATGTGTAGGTGTGTTACGTGTACATGGCCTACACCTCACCTATGACATGCATATTTCATTACCAACATTGCAGGTATAACACACTCACCAGCATGGATCGGCTGCCCTGCCGTCACACCAGAGGGACCTACGAGAATATGAGAGGGTTCATCAGTGGCCACAACTGTGGCATTGCTACAGTGGGTATGCTAAACTGCAGTACAACAACAGTTAACAGTCACAGGTGTAGGGATATTATACAAACTATTCATATTGCACAACAGTAGGCAGTGGAACTGCTAAACACACAGTACACATCTCACGTACACATAATCTAACAATACAGTTAACTGTAGTCTACAGATAGGGTGTATTACCTGCTTGCTCCAGCTGGATGTGCTGGGTGGCTCCGGCCTCCATTACAGCACATGTCAGAGGTTGTCGTAGCTGTTGTCCAGGAGCCACCATGCTTAGGAGCAGCTCCTCCGCTCTGGTGAGGGGGGGATGTATGGCCACCCCACCACTTGTGGCAAGTGGGTGTCTTTGGATATCAGACGCACGCCGCCGGACTTGTCTAATTAAATCACTGCAGTGATAGCGCACCTGTTCATATGTCCGGTTATGCATGCCTATGTCATTTACCCAACTAACAAGCTCCTGCCACAGTGCAGTCCACTCCTGCTGGTGCTGGCTTGTTCTGGAGAACAGGATGGTGCACTGCTGCAAAAGGCTGTTGACTATCACCTCTTCCTCTTCTGCAGTGCAAGCTGGATTACGTTGGTGGGCCATCTGGCTGAAAAAGATATGAACAATATGCGTGAGAGTGTCCTGTGGCACACTTTACACCTTTACCCACAGATATCACTTTACTGACATATATACCATCCTATTGTCTGTCAGTGGTTACACACATTCAATAACACTTATTGGTTCTCAGGCCACAACTAACTAACACTGCCTGGCAGACTCTATATATCACACCACTATACAGCAGTACCCGATAAACTGTTTGTGACACATTGCACAATCTCAAGACAGGGGTGTATATCACACCAATGCACAAACAGAGATGTCATCCATTGCAATGGATGTAAAGTACATGTACAGTAGTACCAATCAAACACCCTAGTCATTGATGCCATAGCTCTGCCTAACAGATGTGCCCAGTTGTTACTATAGGTGGCATACTGCTGTAACAGACTATAGATGTTGCTGGATACACACATCAACCCTGTAACACACATATAATTGCAGCCATTGTACAGGCATAATCACACACACATCAGGCAAACATACAACGCACCACCGTATGCCAACACAGATGAGCATTACCTGTGTACCATATGGTGCTGTGTACCACTACTTACACACCCTTATGCCTGCAGTCTGTCCTCTGTGCAGACTACAGGAAACACACATGACAGTGTTTCCAAGAAATGTGAACACACACCATACTGTGCTGTTTAGCCCTACAGCTTCAGGTAGTACTACAGTTCATATTGGTGATGGATTCACCTGCAGTACCACTCACTAAGCATACATGTATTGCTTTAGCCTACAATGAGACACCACATTCATCAATGGAGAACTACGTCACATCATATGCCGTACTACTATGTCTGCCTAACAGTACATTACACATCAGTTACTGTCCTCACAGCTAGGTTAGGCACTACCATGTCAGATACATCACACTAAGCTATCACACATTTACAGACCTTGCACACATTCAGCGTTACACTCATTCAACCTCACATAGCAACTATTGCATTAAATACATGTGTGAGTGCATAGTGTCATAGGCAGGTGATATGCTATTGGCCCTAGGGCCTACGGCAGCCTAGCCATATGCTACCCTGGCCTTTGATACACATGTACTTTGATTTCACTTGCCCCTGCCAACATGAACCACAGAGGTGTTTCCTGGGGTGTAGTAACAATCTCCCACACAATCATCAGGGGTATTTATAACAACTGCTAGGGAGGAGCCTTGTTTGCTATTGCTATGTGGTCTATTCCAGTGTATGGCATATGTCTGAGATGGGAACCTATCCCTCCAGCATGTGCTGTTTAGTAAGCTGACAAGGTTTAGGGCCCTAGAGCGTGTAACCCCGAGGGGTTGTGATATGTTGCCATGGTGGTTGTCACCCAGCTATGGGTGTGACATACCTCTATATGTCCAGCAGAGGTCACCTCTATGTGGTCAGTATGCATTACAGTGTAGTTGTGGTTTTGTGAGTCAGTCTGCATAGGGCATCTGTTTGCGGACAGTATTACCCTTTGGGAGGTCTGTCTGTGGCCTGTTCACCTGGTGTAGTTGTCATGTGAAGTACATACCACACAGGGCATTGTGATGAGTAGAGGGGAACCCTACCCTATACTTCCATAGATGACACACCTGCTGTCATGACACATACACACAGACAGATTACTGGTGTAGTGTGGCACGGTCTTCATCACAGTGGAGGCTACTGTCCACCTGTGTCCCATGCTCCCTTATCACACCTTCACTGTTAGATAGATCTCTGCCTATGTGTTAGTTAATGGGTACACTGTTTTGGGAAGGTGGAATGGCACTGCAGTATCAACACTTGTCTACAGTCGATGCCTTGTTCACCACACATCTGTTGCGGTACATATGACCCCGTGTCTCTGTGTCTTTCTCTCTCACTCCATATGTACATATATATATATATATATATATATATATATATATATATATATATATATATATATATATATATATATATATATATATATACATTATATATATGCATGTCTATACATATACATGTACACATGCATTGCTGTACTCATGGTTGTACATATAGGCACATGTACAGTCCAGCTTTCATGGTGGGAATCTCACTTTTGAGTCAGTTGTGGGATGTACAGGTATGTGATTACATTGCACAGTGTTGTGCAGAATGCAATGTGGGTGTCCTCAGCCCTTGGAGCTTTAGCAGGCCTCACTGTCTGTAACACATCAGATCTGACAAATCTGTCCCACAACATTTAACCACCACATGACATATATCAACACTACAATAACTGGCCTTAGGCATAGGCCTACTGGGCAGCCACCTATGGCGCCGCTCTAGCAGGGGTGCTTTTCCACTATTTATGTGAACACAAGGATGGGGGCACCAGGAAGTGTGGTGGGTGGTGCCATGGGGCCCTTTTGCCTAGGGCACCAGTTGACCTAAGGCCACTCCAGCGCACTGCATGCTGTCTTCTAGGCCACACACTACAACCTACATGGATATATGCACATAACATTCACTGACAGATAGCTGTCCACCCTTCACTAATAGTTGCAGTATGTCCCTTGCCCTATGCACATGTGCAGATACAGATAGATACATACTGCTGCCACACATGGATGATTTGCAGTGTGTAGAGTACTCTTCGGGAACATCTACAACATGCCAACACATACATTTGAGTTACATACCTTACCTTTGTATTTACCTGCTCCATGTGTTACGGTTTTGTATCTTTTTATTTTTTTGGCTGGTTTGATTGGGGTATTTGCCCTCTATTTCACCTTCGGTCTTTTTATTTTTTTTGATGATTTGATTTGGGTATTTGCCCTCTCTTTCACCTTCGGTCTTTTGTTTTTTTTTGATGGTTTGATTTGGATATTTGCCCTCTATTTCACCTTCGGTCTTTTTTTTTTTTTGGATGGTTTGATTTGGGTATTTGCCCTCTATTTCACCTTCGGTCTTTTTTTCTTTTTGGCTGGTTTGATTTGGGTTTTTGCCCTCTATTTCAGCTTTGGTCTCTGTTTCTGTCTCTCTCTCTCTCTCTCTCTCTCTCTCTCACACTCTCTGTCTCACGACACCTGCAATGATATAATTGCATGTGTGGACTGCAGGTACAGCCTGCTTTTTTAGGTATCTGCACTTGTGCATGTGACAGCCTCTGCACCAATTGCTGCCCACCATTCAGTAATTGCATGCAGCCTGCTGTTTGGTGATTGCATTACTCACTGTGACTGCAGCCCACTGCTATAAAATGTTATGTTAGGTAGGCATAGCCCTTTCAGATTTCAAAGGTGGGGCCCATTCTTGTTTCCTCTGGACACTGTTGTGTCAGTCTGAATGTTGGTATATGTCTCTTATCTGATGCTAGGGTTGTAGCCAGTTATGTGCATGTTGTACTCATACCTGCATGTTGCTGCTTCCAGTACACACATCTCAGTGTAGACATATACGCACCCCTCCAAATGCTAGCACAGGATACATGGAAGTATGTACTTTTTTCTCACTTACACAATTAACTGCCATACAAATGTGGTTATTGCACTGTGTTCCTGTGGCCAGTGTTTATCCTGGTGTGATACTGTGTGGTGTTTGTCAGGTGCTACTGTAACATTATTCCCTGCTAGGATGGCTGGTTCTCCTTTCACAGTCATGTCATGCAATTCCACAACCACTGCTGGTAAAGACCCACAGAAAAGGGTTTGTGTTATACCATTCCTTATTTCCATTTCCATTCCCTCATTGTAATGCATGATATATTTATTTCAGAACCAAGTTATTTGTATATTTGCTGTGGTGTAGTGGTAATTTATGCGGTCTATTGTGTCAATGTTCTGGGGTTCAAGACTGGCAGAGGTTTTTTATTTTTCTGCTCAGCAGAACAAGGGCCCTACCATAGAGTGACTAAGGCACTTTTAAGCTGTAGTAAGCATGTTTGCATGGGTCTGCGCGATGCTTAGCTAAGCGCACACATCTGCACACTCGCTTAATCATGCTTACTCTCGCTTAAAAGTGCTTACTCCCGCTAACCCCTGCGCTAATTTCTTTAAAAGAAAAGAAAATGGGGAGATAGGAAAGTGGTGAAAAAGGGGACACAGAGAGGGAAAGACAGTAGGAAAACAAGCTCAGGATGTGCAGGATGGGTGTAGGGAAGGTCCATAGCTGCCCATTTCTTTGCCAGCAACAGCTGTGCATATGTTGAAAATTTGGAGTGAAATTTGATACCTTCCACCCCTGAGAGAGGGGTGAGGACAACATAGTTTGTTGTACTGCCAATTATCATTATCATTGTACATGTCCAATGGACATGTGTGCGAAATGGGAAGCTATGTATGGGGCGTAATTTTTTTTCGGGTACAGATTGCCCTTTTTTTTTTCAGGGGAGAGTGGTAAGTGAGGTAGAGGAAGTAGGTATATTTGGGGAGGTAGGTTGGGTAGGTAAACAGACAAGACAAACAAGATGCATACAGGGGTGGTGTATGACACATGGGGTGGGTAAACAGAATTGACGGGGATGGATGTTTGGAAATCACAAGCCCATGAGCCCACAGATGGTAACAGTGGGACTGATATCCCCACCCATGGGCAGTCACCACTGGACCTTCACAGACCCAAGGGTTGCTGTGCTGGGGGGCTGCATAGGAGGGGCAGGCTCACCCATGAGTCGCACCATTCTCGCCTCAAGCTGGCGTAGGGGATCAGCGACTAAATGCTGGATCTTCCTACGCACCACAACCCGGACCCTTCGGAGGGTGACAGGAGGCCCTTCTCCACCCATGCTTGCAGGAGGGGCGAGCCCCATCCCTTGCAGCGCTTCCACCCGAAGGGGGCACAGGACCTACGGAGGAGGGTAGCCCGGGCTGGGCACCAAACCTGCTGGTGCCAGGTGCAACTGCCAGCTGAGGTGGGACAGGTGGGTCCGCTGGGGCCGGCGTTCCCATATGTTCTGTGATTAGGTGTTTTTAATTACAACATAGACAACAGCATTCCAAGTTAGTTGTAACAGCATGCAGTAATATTCCCATTAACCCAACACACCAGGGTTACAACAGTTGAACAGCAAGCATAACACATGCATGTATTGAATGACAGTGGACATTCCAACAGCATGCAGGGATGATTGGTGGCAACAGGCCACTAAGACCTTGGTGTTTTAACAGGTGACGTTCATCAAAGTAGGTGCAGATTTTTTATAACAATAGGACATATGTCCCAACAAATGTTATGAGATTACACATACCCATTGAGGTGTGGAATTGCATTGTTTATGCACATGGAGTAGGGTGTAAAAAGAAACCTCCATTAACATCTTATTAGTACTTTAACTGTACACTACATTCCTATTGGCTGCAGGTGTATATCCCTACATGTATTCTTACACTAAACAGCATACATTTGATTGCGTTATGCATTTTGCTACTTCATGATATACCTGGACTATATCTGACATGGTAACTGTCCAGGATGCAGGTGTTACTGCTACATACTTGTATTAAATTGACTTGTTTATGTATGTGCACATCTGGATGTGTTCACATGGCTTTTTCACTTGTTTTCTACACAACCCTACTTTTCAGGTAACACACTTACGTTTCTGTGGAACACCTTGACAGGCTACTCGTGTGCCAGATTTACCTATGCATATCAGCCATTTCACAACTGTTTGGGACTGTTGCATACTTCATAGCTACTGGCACTTCCTTCATCCACTTTATATGGGACTGCACTACCGGGGGGTTGTCAGCACTTACTACAACAGAGTAACATTTCTTCACTGCAAGGGTTCAACAACAATTTCTGAGTAACTGGCACATACACACTGCAAGTATTATACCGTTCTTATTTACATTAAAACTCTTTTCTACAGGCTCTCTCCTGTATTTGACATTACACTGCATACAGTACACCTATTAGGGAAATGTTATACCTTTATTGATAGGTTACAAGACTGTTTTACAGGCTCACTCACATTTTATCTATGACAGTGCATGCAGAGATAGTATTCCAGACATGTTTTTGCTTTATTCATGGGTTACTACACTCTATTCCTGCCTATCTGACTTATGATATGCAACAGTACATGCAGATGATTTATTCAGGGAATGAATGTTTTATACTTCACAGCTACTGCCACTTCCTTCATTCACTTCCTATGGGACTGCACAACTGTGGGTTGACAGCACCTAATACAACAGTACTATTTATTATTGCAATGGTACAACAACATTTCAAAGTAAGTGACACAGACACACTCCAAATTTTATACCTTTATTAATTACATTGAACACTCTTTTCTACAGGCTCTCTCCTTTACTTGTTATTACAGTGCATATGGAAGACATATTCAGGACATATTATACCTTTCTTGATGGGTTACAACACTCTTTTTCAGGCCTGCTCACTTATATGTTATGACAATACATGCAGGGATAGTATTCCAGAATTATTTTAGCTTGATTGGTGAGTTAGTACACTCAATTTCTGGCTCACTGACATTTGTTATATAACAGTACATGCAGAGGATTTAATCAGGACATTTTATTGCTGTATTTTATTTATTTTATTTTATTTACTTAACATTTGTTGACCGGGAAAGTCCGACTAGGTTCCACAGAGCCTGTTTTCAGTGGAGGCCCGGGGAGAAATGCTCCAGATGCATGTCTTTGGAATGTGGGAGGAAACCGGAGTACCAGGAGGAAACCCACGCAAACACAGGGAGAACATGCAAACTCCACACAGAAGGCACCCCAGCCAAGAATCGAACTGGAGAACCTCTTGCTGTGAGGTGACAGCATTAACCGCTGCACCACTGTGCCGCCCGTATTATTGGGCTTATACACTTTTCTCATGCTCACTCACATATATCATGTAACAATACATGCAGAATATTTACTAACCTGCCTGGTAGCGCAGCCTTAGCAGCCTATTTGCATAGGCTTGCTGATTCATAGCATGAGCACCTGCAGCTGTGGAGTAAATAAAGGGATATTGAGACATACCTATACATTATTTAGACTATATTAGCTTATCTTAGATACTGCATTCCATGGCTACCTACTTAGTAGCGGAGCATCCCGCATTTGACGGGCCTCCTGGATCCACTGGTTCAGAAGGTCCTGCTTCCTCCTCTTCAGGTCTGCATGGTGGTGACGGACCTGCTCACCAGTCCGAAGGACGCCTGTGGCACTGGTGAGTTCATGAGCCAACCGGTTCCAAGCCTCCACCTTATACTCTGTTCCTTGGAACTGACCCTGCAGGAGTCGAGTCTCATGCCGATGGACTAGGAGCCAAACCATATATCTTGACTGCTCGATGCCCCAGCGTTGTGCTTGAAAGCATGTACCATCTCCAGCACCAGACATTCTAACTGCAGATGAGAGCTACAATCAGTTATGGCGTGTATTCCCGCCTATGCGGTTTAAATATGCCGCATTTCCCACACCTTTCTGTGATTGGCTGTTTTTCAATATTCTCGGCTGACTGCAGACCTGCTTAGCAATGGTTAATCAAACATTTATTACTATATATATGTTAACAGTGGATGTTTATCCTAAGCTGTTGTGGCTTAGTGGTTCAGTACTTTGATTGTGGTGCACAGTGTCCTGGGTTCAAACCTTATCATTGCATTTTATTTTACTAGTGTCCAGACAAGTTAGTGGGCATGGCTGTGTGTAAGCAACTTTGCTCTACATTGCTCCACATTGCCCAACGAGCTGGTTGGCTCGGCGCGCACCTCCACGCAAACTGATTGCGCTGGGTAAAGTGCTATTTAGCTTTGGTCAACTATTTTGCGCTGGGTAAAGCGTGAGTTAGCTATGGGCAACTACATTGCGCTGGGTAAAGCATGAGTTAGCTAGGGACAACTACATTGTGCTGGGTGAAGCGCTGCTTAACTGAGGCCAATTTTATATTGGGATCCTTTAAAATATTTATTTTATTCACTGATACATTGGCCATTTCACTGCTTTTTAGTTATGTTTAAACATATATGTTAGGTATTATTCCATATACTGATTTAAAAAATTAATATGAAAGGGAGTGGTGAGACTCGAACCGTGAATGCCTCTTCTTTGTGTGAATGCTCTACCATTACGCTATTGCTGTTTCATGTGATTGGCATAAACATTCTTTCTTATGCTCTTCCATGTGAGAATTGCTGACTGTAGCTAAGCAATGGGCACACATGAGCACACACGCACAAATACGGGCAGCTATTTTGGGTATTTAAAAAAAATTTATGGTTATGCATTTTAGATGTGTGATGGGGGTTTACATTATCAGGCAGTGAGGTGTTGGGTGCAGGGACATTTGAGCGGACTCACTCTTGTTTATTTCCTTTATTTTTAAACACTTGCAGGGGCGTGGACATTTGGACTGCTCGGCAGTCGGACACGCCCCCTGCTTTCTTACACGGCCCATGTAGGACTTACGGTTGGGTCAGTGTGCCCTCATGCATATTCATGGCACGCTGATGTCATACCGTTTAACTGCAGCCTCTGAGTAAGACTTATTAAGTCTTACACAGAGGATTTGTGAATCCGGGGGAATATCTTTAATTTTAAATTGTACATCTAGATATGCATGGGGCATGCATGTTATGCCATTTCTTTTTCAAATTCTTTGCATAATAGTCTCTATGCTGGAAATAGATTTAATTTATAACAGGTAACACCAACCAACAAATACCTGCAATGGAAGGGGGTACTACACCAGCAAGATAGTTCCACTGGCATTCACTATTGTGTATTCAATCAGGATATTCACTCATATTCAAAGTGATTTCTAATTAACAAGATTGTTGGAGAGTACAATAATGTAAGGTGCAATGCTTGAGTGCAATCACGTCCCACTATGTTCTTGTTATTTTAAAATCATTTCATATGAAAGGATTACCATTAGGGACTCCTTGTTGCTATGGAGCATTCATTCACTATAAGCAGGGAATGTAATGGTTCATAGGTTCACAGAGAGTTACTAGACTAATAGCCTTAGAACCCTTGCAAGCCTAGAAATATTCATCCCGAGTTGCCACATTTGTTGGTGGTTAGGTAGGTGAATTTCACAGAGGTATGGTTCTATAGTAGCTAATACCAACTTCCTCTGTCCAGGAGGGACATGGCACCACCCCAGGAGTGAAATGGCAATCAACCATCCATTGATCTAGGTTGCTTTTGAAGAGGGGTTTGCCCATCAATTTATATGTTCAACATCAAACAATGCCATACAGTTAAAGTAACCTCAGCATGAGGTAACATGTCACATGCATACCTTTACTGTTTGAAGTAATGCACCTTTAAATTATCTACACCAGTGTCATACACAGACTTGATGTACTAATCCTGAGGGCTCTGAGTGCTGTTAAATTTTTCAATAAAATGTCTAACAAATACTCAAAAACAAAAACTAGTACAGCATTGCCTTAGGCACATGACTCATCAAACAACTTATAAAATGTTCAAAGGTTTCCTATACAGATGGACATTGTAGTTTAATTGTTTCTAATTTTGCTTCTATAATTAAAAGTCTGCTGGCATTTGGAGTGCATGATTCAAAGGTCACTTTCTGAAATGCTTCAGTATTGTGTGAATCAACAGCTTCAATCAGTGCTACTAATAGGCAGAATTAACCGTGTTAAAGTCACAATGCAATCAAACATTTCAGCTACTGGTAGCAAAATCATTAATGAACCTAACTTATTTTTCACACCTTCCTATGTTAATATGTTGTTTTCGGTCTGTTCTGTCACTAGATCTGCAGCATTAGTAGGAGGCAAATCATAGACACTTTTTTTCTGCATCATAAATGATAAACATTTACAGATTTTCCAATTGCCCTCAACTCAATGCAGTGTCATGCAGAATTGCAGCCTAGTGCAGTACGCAATGAGCACAAGGCATAGACAGTCATCCTGAACAGAGCATGAACCTCCCTCACAAGAAGCAGACACCCCCATATGGTATGTAGACTTACAAGCAGTTTCAGTGTGATGCTGATGTACCTATATGACAGGGAGTTGTACTACACAACAAAAACAACATGGACTCAAGGAGAATGTACCCCAGTCAAGAATCAAAGTGGACAGCTATAAATTAAGAGGCAGCGCCAACTGTTACAGCACTGGGCAAACAGCAGTAAAGGAATACTAAAATATATTCAAAGCAATTAACAACAATTAAGATGTGTAAAACCTTAGTAAGGAAAATATAGGTTCTGGAAAGTTGCTGTTTTCAGTGCATTGATTATATAGCACTGAAATGGCAACCATAATGCAAGCAAATGTAAAACTAAAATTCAAGCTAAGAAACAGACAAATATTGGATTTCAAGCTTCTTTTTTGTGACTGTCCCATTATACCCAGAGTGCAGTGCTCTTAAAAGTCGGTGTCTTGCAACATTATTGCAAACAGAGAGTACTGAGCATATGGGCGTATGACATGAACAGCATTCCGAAGTCTGAGAATGCTGTGCAACTAGAATACACACCAGACTTTCTTAACTGTTGGCAACTGTCATCTTAACTTCAGAAAAGATACAGGATAACAGCATGGTAAAACCACTTTCAAAAACTTTCCGGCAAGTTGGTACATGAAACAGAAATAATGCTGCTATTTTTTGTTCAGTTCCACAGTTCTTTACTTTAGAAATATTTTGAGGTCACAAGGATATGTTAAAGAAGCTCTGTTGATTACAATTTCAAGAATGCATTTTTTTTTCTTTTGAAACTTTAAAGGATTACATAATTCAGATTGCTAAAAAAAATTCTAGCATTCATGAAGTAAGTTTAAACCAGTTTCAGTTGGGGACTGAATTAACACTAAGTACATTTTTTTTCTTTTCTTTCTTTTTTTCCATGTGCATTACTTTTATTTTCTAATAATGCACAGAATTAATTAGTGACCGTATCTTAAAAATGCTGTTATATGCCTCCTGAATCTAGTAGATTAGCACATAGCGTTTCTGTGAACTGATTCACCCTGCAATCTAGTGAGTTTATGAGCAAGCCCTAGGGTTGGTTCTGTCTGCTTCTACTTGCAAACTTGTGATATAGAAAAAGTCTTCCAAGCAGATAGTCCTCCTGGATCACCCCCTGAAAATGGACACTTGTACCTTGTGGGCTTACCTACTAAATAAATAAATACAATTTTTATTATATCTGGCTCTGAGCATTATTTAACCAGGCCATGTCTCACTGGTCACTGAGAGTTATTTTTGCCTAGTGGGCTTACCCAGTAACAAAAAAGGAACACCACTATCATACAAACAGGTACTTTCATACTCAAGAGTTCTGAACAACAAAACTTGTTTTGCTTACTATTCAGGACTTGACACTGTTCATAATAGCAGCACACAGATCAGATCATGGGCAAATAGGGCCCTAGGCAGGGTAATGGATCAGGGATGTCTGATACGTTGGGAGAAGGGTCAAAGCTATCAGTTAATTTCTGCTAGGCAGTGATGGACTTTCCCCTCTCCCCGCGTTCTATGATCCTTGACTAAAATTTTAACTTTCTGAACCTGGAATTTTACTCTGCCTATTGCCTCCACTTTAAGGGTATGGTTGGTGGTCCATTTAATTCATTTAGAGTGGGGTGCATGTGACTGTCCCAACACCTCCAAACTCACAGCATCTATATAGCCTTTCTGTAGTTGGATCCTTTATTGTGTAATATGTTCCTATGGTGGCTTCTCAGGTATGTCATTTTGGCTCCAGGACTAAGTCTTTGGATATACAGCACTTTAGGAGAAGGTTCTCTCCACTTGGTGTGATCATGTCCCTTCTGGGAGGTTCCCATTCCTTAAGCAAGATAATGTCCTACTTGTTTTAAGAGAATTATTCCTTGCCCTCATTTGACTTGAGGACCAATGATCATACACTGCTTGGCTCTGATGGTCATGACAATGTTCCTTGGGCTTGGTAAGAAGTATTCTTCTTTGAGAATAAGTTCTATGTCCCTTATGTTACCTAGCTGAAGCCCCTTTTCCACCTGGTTCTCTTGATTCTTGCCATATGTCTTTGTATAGGAGTGGGGAGCTGCTGGGAAGCCTTTCTTCTGGATATGAGTGGTAGCAGTTCTCCCTGTAAATGGAGTGGTCCATTGCACGTCCATTTGCAGTCACTCCAGGTAGCATAAATTTTATGGATACATACCATGAGGCCTAAACTCCACTGCAAGGGACAAAATATATCCTGTTCTTGGTCACTGGCAAAGACTGAGACTAAAGCACAGCTACAGGTTATTGAGACTTCCCCACACTGATGGTGATCATTCCCCATTGAGGATCTTGAAATTCTTGCAGGCATGCTAATGGACCCTTTAGTCAGGGGTTTGGGAATTCATCCATGCAAAATGCCCTTCCTGTTGCCTCCCCCATCTCAGTGTTTATGTTTTCAAGGCCTTCAGCAGGTTCCTTTATACTCCTGATTTGAAGGGTGATCATGTTATGATTTTTCCTGTGATGATAGGATCTATCGCTGCACAGGTTCCTTCTATTCCTGTTTCCATATCATGGACAGTAGCTAAGAGGATTGGTGTTACCCTCCCATTCAAATGAGATATGAATCTCCTCTTCTGGAGGGTCCTTGGAAAGTATTTTGGTCCAGGTTGATTAATATTATAGCTAGTCCTCTGGTATACTAAACGTTTGGGAGTCTATCATTGCCTCTACCCCTTGCAGTCAGAGAAGTCAGGTTCTCTAAACTAGTAGATGTTCCACTCCCTGGACATGACTATGGGCAAGACTCATCCTGTTCAGAAGTAGCTCCATCCAGAGATATCTTGGTCTCCCCTTGGTAGCCTTCATCCAGCGGTCCATCCTTCCTAGTCAATCTTTCTTCCATAAGCCTGGAGCCAGGCCATCTGATTAAGTGTTTCTTAATATTCAGTCTTATAAATGGTCCTGGGGTACTTCTTTGGCTTCTGCCTCCCTAATGGTTTCACTGCTTTGGATTCAACCTAACACTAAGACCCATCTAGGAGAGTTGTTAGTATTACAGATAACTACAGATGTACTCTTTTTTTTGTACTGGTTGAGTGTCAAAGATGACACTTCTTTATGGGTCAGAAGTACCCTGTCATGGGTATCCTAACTGTCAATGAACTAATGCAGAAAGAATACATCTCTGTGTTATCTCTAACAGAAATGATGATTCATACTGCCATGTTATGTACAAACTAAATCAGTATGATAAGTCTCTGCTCCCATCTGTTTTTCCCACATCACTTAACAGAATTCATCTAAAAATCAAGAAAAGCATTGAAGATCTGATGATACCCCAATAGGCAGACAATGATATACATGCATTTACTTGTCCAAATGACAAGGAAATTCAACAACAACTTCGATGTAGATGCCTTTTCAAATAAACTTTGCCCCATGTGGAGTGAGCTACCCACTTACATATAACTTTGTGGCCACACAGAAATGCAATAAAGTCCACACATACTATTGTCTGAAAGTGGTTTTCATCAAATACTCGCAAGACACCAGATAAATTTGCTGGCATTCACAGTGATATACAGTGCTGCAAAATCCCACAGCACCACAACAGTGATCCCTAGAGCATGAACGCAGCTTTATTTTAGTTAGTGTGCTTTAATCCTGGTCATTGGGCCCTGGAGGTATTTTCACATGAGAGCAGCACATTACGCAGGGCATTATTTCTTTCAGTTTGGTCAGAGTCTGTCATCTGATCAGAGGCTAAAGAGTTAGGGCTGAGTGTTGGGGTTCCAAAATATATGAAAGCAAGCAAAGAGAAATTGTCTATTATTACTTGATCATGAGATATGGCTTACTTTGAAGGGAATTGCATCTTAGCTTCAAGGTTGTATGGACACAAAGTGCACAGGCCCCTCTAATATTCACAAAGCTAGGGTAGCCCTACCTAACAAAGTTACATATATTTGTTTAAAAAGTATGTATTTGTCTTGTTAACCAGAGCAGCCTTAGTGTTATATGTGTCTATACTCACATGCTATCGCAAAGCTTTGCAACTCTCTTCCAACAAACACTAGTACCATAGATAGTCTCAATAATTTTAAGCTTACCCTTAAATACCTTCTACTTAATAATGATGTCTGCCCCTGCTCCCACCAAAATAGGTAAATTCCAAACATTCTCCTGGAATTTCTCTGTCCAGCCATACTAGGAACATAATACCACTACAAAATATTCTGATACTTAACTCCTTAATCTCTGATTATCCTAACTTTCATTTAGCTACTATTCTATACACTTTTATGCTCTGACTTTAGATCACTGCTTGTATTATTCTTATACAAATATTTACTTTGCTACATCCTTCCCAACCTCTTATTTCTAACTCTCACTCTATTCCTATTCTCACAAAAAAATATAACAAAAACTGATATGTAATATGCCTTGTACTGTATAAAATGTAAACTCCTATCTATAAAAACTTTGACATATATTTTATATCTAAACTGTATTTTTATCTTTACTAAGAGGATCATGCTGTATTAAATAGCTGTTGGACATTAGTTCTTATACTGAATATTTCTGTTATTGGAGCTTTTCTCCTCTGCTGAAAATGGGTTCCTGACCCAGTCGGACTTTCCCGGTCAACAAATGTCAATAAATAAATAAATAAATAAAATAAAAATAAATAAATATGCTGCAACAGAGTGATTCAAGTAATGTGTCTGGAAGCTGTTGAATGCATCATCTGCCTGCAGAAATGGTTTGCTGTGCACTTATGATGCTGCACAGCTGGTGGCAGTGGGTACATTCACTGGCACAGGTGACAGTGGGTAAATTAACTGGAACAGAGGACAGTGGGTGCTGTCACTGGAAAACAGAACAATGAGTACTGTCACTGGAAAAAAAGACACTGGATACATTAACTGGAACAGAGGATCGTGGGTACTGTCACTGGAAAAGAGGGCAGTGGGTACTGCTACTGGAACAGAGGATGGTGGGTACTGTCACTGGAAAAGAGGGCTGCCATTGGAAAAGAGTACAGTCTGTACTGTCACTGGAACAAAGGACAGTGGGAACAATAACTGGAATAGAGGAAAAAACTTGTACTTGCTGTAGGTGTTAGGTGATAACGGAAAGAGTGGAATGTCTCAAATATATTGAAACACAGGGGGCCGGATTCACGATGGCTTGCACGGAGTCTAAGAGTAAAGTAAGACTCCATGCAGCCATCATGTCCGACGAGCGATCCAGGAACAGCCTGCAGGGGCATGCAAGAGAGCTCCTAAAACAGCTCTTACACGGACAGGGCCGGGTTATGCAAATTACCTCAATTGCAGGCAAAAAGCATGCAAATGAGGTAGATTTGCAATTCAGGAAACCCGAACCTGTCCGAGTAAGAGCAGTGTTATCTGCAGAAATGTACTCAGTTGTGTTGTCTATTCCAAGTCCTGTGGTCAGAAAGCATGGTATGAAACATAACCTGGTAGTGCTGGTGTGCATATGTGAGCCTGAACTAGGTGTCTGTTAGTGCACAGATATTGATATCCTCCATACTGAGGAGAGTCCTGAGTGGCTGCAATATGAGGGTAACACATCTGGTGTTGAGCAGCATTACCCTGAGTGTCATTTAGCCTGTAATGTCTATGGAGGTGTGTTTGTCTTTTGAGACCTGCTCAACAAATGCACTATGGTGGTAGCAAGAGCCTTAGCCAGCATTCGATGATTCAAAGGTGACAGGTGCAAGCTGTCCATAGTGAAGCTATGTGGCATGTCGAGCATGTCACCACAGGCTGACAAACACTGTATCCACTATGAATGACACCAATTTGTTAGCCAACTGTTAAACGTGATATGTTTGTCTGTATACTGTGACATCATAATTGGTGGGTGTAAGATGCTAGACAAGGTCAGGGTCATACTGGCCTGGGCTACATGATCAGAGTGTTCCTCCATGTACCATGTCATGTGGTCCAGGGAGTAACGTCTGAGGTTTTACGCACCAGCATGGACAATGATGGTGCCAGTCCTGTACTTGCTTTGGAGTGACCTGACTGCATGTGTTATGTGGCAGATCCTGGCACCTGACAGACAGCCCAAAGTGACTATTCCCATGTTTGGGCTGCTGAGTGGTATATCAGTGTGCCTGACAATAAGTGTCGCCTATTACAAGTGTAGTAGGTGTGTTGTTTAGCACGAAGGGCAGTGACTGTGTGGCACACTGACATTGTGAACTATGTGATATGTGGGTATCGTAATGAGGTAGCAGTTGTGTGTGTGCCTGCTGTGGAGGTCTCTGCTGCTTAGGCAGTGTTAATTCATAGCATCCAAGTATGTCTATGTGTGATAATGTGGTTTAAGTGCTGTCGCCAGAGGATATGTGAGACTGATATGTGGTGTGTGTGGTTACCTTCACCACCTGATAGACTGTGCCAGTCATGGGTCGAGAGAGTTCAGCACCCTTTATGTCTCTATAGGTGCATCTCACACATATATCTGAGTTTGTCAGGAGGAGGAGATGGTTGTCTATGTACATGAGGCAGATGTAACATTGTGTTAACATTACAATATTCACCAGCTGGACTGGCGAGTACACACGAAACCGACCCCTGGACATGCAGGGAT